>NC_133046.1:913928-1216904 GCF_048771995.1 Taeniopygia guttata
TTGTAACTTTTATACTTAAAAAGCGATTCTAGGCATCACAGTTAAATTCCACCAGCACGATGAAAACAGTGCTGCAAATACAGTTACATATTCCATTGCCCGGGTCCAGTGCTCCGAACTGGAGCCCTGTGGTGGGCCCAGTGCAGGCTGAAACCGGCCTCAGGTGGGGGCTTTTTCTTCGCTGCTGTTTTTGGTGGTAGCTTAGTGGGGCTATTTTTATTTTAGTGGTTTTTTTTCTTTCGGGGTGGGGAGGGGGGGTTGTTTATTTTTGGTTTTTTAATAAGAAAACCCTCTACTGGAGACGAGTAAGGGCTGTGCACAGTTCTGAAGGGCCGGGTGGTGATTGCGCCCAGGTGAGCTGAGGCTGTGCCGAGGCCAGGGGCGGTGCCCCCTCACACTCCTCACCTTCCTCACCCTCACACTCCTCACCTCACACTCCTCACCTTCCTCACCCTCACACTCCTCACCTCACACTCCTCACCTTCCTCACCCTCACCCTCCTCACCCTCACACTCCTCACCTCACACCTGCAGCCCGGCCGTGCTGAGGGGACCCGGGGGGCTCCTGAGGGGCTCCTGAGGGGCTCCTGCCCTGGCTCCCCACAAACTCTCGTGTGCCTGACCAGGAGCTATTTCTGGAGCGGATCGGCAGCTCCCGGCCGGGAAGGACGGAGTGAGTGGTGACCATTCCTTCCGTCGTGACCCTTCCGTGGTGACCCTTCCTTGGTGACCATTTCGTGGTGACCCTTCCGTGGTGACCCTCCCTTGGTGACCATTTCGTGGTGACCATTCCTCCCGTGAGCTCCGGGCCCCTCAGCTGCGGCCGAGATCCCCGCACAGCGATGGGCAGAGCTGCTTTTGTGTGCCCTCAAGGGACGATCGCTCCTGCCGGGGTTGTTCCTCTCAAAGGTAAGAGATTATAGGAGTGTGTAGAGTGAATTTCGTGGCCCGGGGTGTTTTCTGCGAGGCGCTGGGGCAGCTTTGGCTTTTGTGGGTTCAGAGTGAGGAATTTTTCGTCCTTCTGTGCTTTGCGTTGCGGCGATGGGCGGCAGGTCCAGGCCCAGCCCGGACTGGGGGAACACACAAATAAAGCGCTTTTTTGCAGATATTTGCGGCCATTTACAGCAACTTGCCGCTAGACGGGCGCTTCTCTGTGCGCTCTCGGAGCTTTTCCCTTGGTGGTTGCCACCAGATGGAGCGTTCGTGCCGCATCCTGCCGGGGATGGGTGTTGGTGGGGCCGAGAGGGGCTCCTTGTGACATTCCGGCCCCCCCGTGGCAAACAGAGCCATAAATGCCCCAGGGAACGATTCTGAACCCGGCACACGGGGATGGGAATGTTCAGCGCCGTTTGCACCGGGGGTTCCTCCTGCCCACCCCCCCAGCAGCATCCCCCGAGGTGGGTAATTCTCCTTGAGGTGAGAAGGACTTCACGGCATTCCTGACAGCAGCAGGGATGGCCAAGGCTGAGTTATTGGTGGGTCAGACGTTTGGATTGCAGGCTGCGTGCTCTTCCTCCTCCAAGCACCGGCCTTTTTGCTGGAGCAGGCTTGGAAAATGAGCTGAGCAAACAGCTCAGTCTCTCACATGGCTGCTCTGATGCCAGTGCCACACAAGAGTTAAACCAGAGGCTCCTTCGGTTGTCAGCAGGGATGGTCTCTTACAAAGAATGATTCAGAGCGTTTAGATAAAGGCCCTGCTCTGAATCACCACTTGTAGGAGCATCTTTCTTCATCAGTGATTTAAAAAGAAAAGAAATCTAAGAGCCTGGGAAGGCTGGCTACCTCTGCCAGCAAAGAGAGGTGCTGGGAATCCCCCTCAGGCTCTTCAGGCTCCCTCAAGCTCCCTGCAGACCCTGCCTTGCTTCTGTGGCTGGAACAGAAAGCTGCAGCAGGGGTTGCACTTAAACCAGGGGATGGCTCATGGTTTGCACAGTTTCCTTGGCAGCTCACAAGCACTGGGGCCTCTCCTGAGTTCTGCTTCCCTCTGCAAGCCGAGGGTCCTTGCTGGTAAGGTTCTCCCTGGGGTTTGTGGCTGCATTTAGAAAACCTGACCTCTGCTTGTTTTTCTCCGAGTTATAGCCTTAGGTCAACATTCTTATAGGTTTTATAAATAAACCCCAGCCCAGCACATCCCCCTGTGAAACAGTACGGAGGCTTTGGGCAGGACTAAGGAAATAGAGCATTCCCCTTTCCCACCAGTAGATTTCAGACTCTCTAATTCTTTGTGTGGCCTCATGCCTGTCCTTACTCCTTCTTCCTTGGTTTTAGTGATTAACAGCGGTTTTACGTGTTATGTGGAAAAGCAGGACAGTTTATCTGCGTGGTGCTGGGTTAGTACAGGTGTAAAAGGCTTCTGATGGACCAAACCCAAGCGCGGTGCAGCGCTGATGTCTCTGTGTGTTAATGAATGCCTTTACCTGATGCTGGGCTGTCACTGGCTCTGGGATGTGCCAGGCCATTTGTGCCTCCCCTTGTGCACTGCCACCCTCTGTGGCCCAGGCTGTGCAGGCTCATCCCACCTGTATTCACCTGGATTTCAGAGGGCTGGTCTGCAGAAGCACTGGCCAAGCTGTGGGTGCTCTTTGGCTTTGTCCTGGCTCTCAGCAACACCAGGACTCCCAAGACATTTTCTCCTTTCCTCTTTTATCCAGACAGTTGGTTGACACAGCACAGCCATGGTTATGTGCTGGGTGAAGCTGGGAATATTTTCTCTGCCTTGGAAGCTGAGGTGCTGGCGTGTTTTTGGTGGTTTGCTTGACTTTTCTGTCCCCTACCAGTGTTTCTGCCCCAACTTCTTGTTCTTTCTTCATCTTCACCTTTTTGATCTCTCAGCCTGGTGTTGGAGACTGAAGAGATAAGGGTGTGAGCAATGGAGAGTCCTGAAAAACAAAAAATTTGTGTCACAATTTGCCAGCGTGGGGTGAGATGGGAATAGAGAGCTGCAGACAAAAGGATCTGCTGGCTTTCTTCAACAGAGAGATGTGACTTGGAGTCCTTATTCCTTAAACAATTACATGGGCACAGAATGGTGCAAACACCCATTTGGATTGCAGCAAATCATAGATGAAGCTCAGACAGCTGCAGGACGGCCCTCAGGGGATCTTTGAAGCACCAAATCTGAACTTTTGAGGACAAGGGAGTTACAAACTTTTCCTTGAAGCCTCAAATGGAGGCACCTGTGGAGCAGAGTGTGACCTGAGCTGTTCCCAGTGCTCTGTGGCCATCAGAGCCCAGGGAGCTGCATTGCCCTGCTGGATTTCCCCTCCTGCCGAGGCTCTCTGGCCGCTCAGCTCCTACCCGGTTTCCCGTCAAAAGCTGAGCATTTCTCAGCAAGAATGCGGCCTGTGGTGAGGGGGTGGGAAGGGAAGAGGGGGTGGGGTGAGTGCTGGGGGAGCTGGGGCTACTGCAGTTTCATGCCTCAATCTGTATTCTCTCTCTTCTCTGCATGGCTTCCTGTTTTTTCACACCACTGCTCTTAGAAACAACAAGCTGCAAGAGAGCAGGACAGGGCTGGCGGTTGGGCCTGGAAGAAACCCCTGGAAACACCTGCAGAAGGTCTGGGTGCAGGCTCTGGAAAAGGCTGGGTGTGTTTTGCACTCCCTAGGTGTGATCCTGTCCCACAGAGGAGGGGCTGCTGTGGTGTCTGTGTGCTCCCTGCTCAATGCTGTGCAGCAGCAGAACTCTCCGTTCTTTATCCTCTTTGTTTTCCTTGGCTGCTCTTGAATGGACAAATCCAGAATTTGTGCTGTTCTTAGGAGTCTTCTGATAATCATTCAGAGGTACTTGGTGTCAGAATAATGCTGAATGTTGAATCACCAGTGCTGCTTCCTGCAGAATCTGGGATTTGGTGCTTGCAAACCACCATGCAGTCCAGGTCTGCTCAAGTGTGTGAAATAAGGAAAGATCTGGTTTGAGGAGCACCAGTGAGGAGCTGTCCTCCCTTTCCACGACCCTGGGCAGCTTGCACAGCTGGAGAAGAGTGAACTCCCAGGGAACTGGTTCCCAAACTGAGAGCCAGGGTCGATTATTATCTGAAAATTCACAAAGAACTGAAAATTCTCAAGAGCTGTGACTTCTCTATTTAGGGGCCTGACAGCATTCTTAAAAACCCAAGAAGTTGCATTAGGAACTGTGCTGTCAGTGTAATCTCTGTGTTTACTTCCATGTTTTCTCCTCACTTTTTTGAGGGAGGGAAATGGCCTCCCTCTTTGACCATAAGTAAATGGCAAAAATGTGAAGAAAGCTGTCTAAAAACGAATTCATTTTCATAGGTGAATAACTGGAAGGGTTGAGGGGGCTGCTCTACCACATAGGCCTGTTCACATCGGGGTCTGATCTGTTCAATGCCTCAGGTTGGAGGGGCAGCAGGAGCCTTGTGCTCTAGCCAGCGTGATCACTGAAGAATGAGAGATTATTTTTAATCTGAAATACTGTGCTGCTGCCTCATCTGCCAGCGAGTCAAAGACCAATTCTCCATGAGCAGCAATTTTTGAGGAATTTTGGAGCTCCAGGGCCCCGGATGCTTTGGCTCAGGGCACGAGGCAGTTGGGTGTTTCTGAGATGCTGTTTCTGCTGGTGACATCAGGGCTTTGCTTTGCTGGCACGTTGCTAAGTGACTTCCAAAGCTGCTCCTCTGGCTAATGACCAGCCCAGGGAAAGGCAAAGAGAGGATGGGTTTTACAGCCTTGCTGTGGCACTGCTCCCTCGGCAGGAGGTGGGTGGGCAGCCAAGGAGCACAGCTGCTGCAGGAGGTCCCTGCCTGCCAAACTCCGCTGCAGGAAGGAGATTAAAAATGGGGGAGATTGCAGCAATTATTGAGCCTTGTAAAAATAATTAGCCAGACAACAGCAGGCAAATGGGCCTGGAGGAGAAGGAAAAGCAGCTGCCAAAGCAGAGAAAGACAGGACTTTGCTGGGGATGGGGAATTGGGTGAGATGTCCCTTTAATCAGTGGCTGGGGAGAGATAAAAAATAATTGCATGCACATGAGGGCAGGACAAGGAGGCAGAGGGCATCCCCACACTGAAGCTGCTCCTGCCAGAGGCTCCTGCAGGTTGAGTGCCATTTTTGTGGCTTTTTAGCAGTTACCAGTGGTGCCAGGTATGGCCAGTGACACACAGAGAGGTGAGCACAGCTTCTGCAAAGGTTTGTGGGGAAGGGTGCCTGACTTATCCGTGTAGGAATTGGTGCCAGGGTGTAAGGGAACTGGACAGAATGTTGGTTAGTCCAGGATTCTAAACGATGGGAATAAATTTCCATTAGGATTCCTTTTTCTCCTTCATTCTACGGTTCCTTACAGAACCACCAGCAGGCTCATGAATGATTTTTGCACTGTAATGCTGTGGTCTCTGATCTGTGGGCAGAGCTGTCTGCTGTGATGCAAGGATGCAGTTAATAAGATTTGACAGTGAGTCTCTACCGTGTGCTAAATGTCACTTGGTTGTTGGTGATTTCATGGTGACACTCATTCATGTCTTCCACATTAATTCCAAGCGTTCTTGTCCTCCTGGTTCTGTTTCCCATGATGAGTCCTCCCAGCACCTCTGTTTAGAATTTAGCAGGAATCCCCTCCTTGCCCTGTAAGCTCTTGCAGAGAGATTTTTCTGCATTACCTAAGCAAATCTTTTTGGGCTTTGTAAACCTGTGGTGCACACAGACAGCACAGGAGCCACAACTGTCTTGTAAGAGGAAACAGCCTGTCACTTGGCTGTTCTCAGTCCTCCCACCAGAAGTTTTTCTTCAGCTAAGGCAACCAGCCAAAAAGGGGAGGGAAAAGGCAGTGCTGGGAGAAGCCCCTTTGCAGGGAGCACTTGCAATCCCTGGAGATGCTGCTGTGCTCCTCTCCTGGGGACAGCCAGCTGCACTTGTGTAGTAGAGGCTGATTCACTCACCCATGATAAGATCTAACAGATAATCTTAACTGAGGTAAATAAACAAGTAGCAGCCTAAATTACTACTAGAGTTCAGTTGCCTCTCTGTAATGGAAGGTTTCAGGGAGATTTTGGGGGAATTTGCGCTCATGCAATCAGAGCTGCTGACTTTCATTCAGAGCAGAGGAAAACCTTGTGTTCAGAATCAGTTATGTCGCAAAAAATAGAAGAGGCCGTAAAAACCCCCAGCCTGCTGCATAAGAGGAGCAGTGTGGCTGGATTTCATTTTCTGCTGTGAGACAGATCCCAGAGCAATGAGCACTGCTGGACAATTCACACTGTCTCCTGCAGCTGCCAGTGGAAGGAGGCCACTTTTCCCTGGACCAGTCTGCTGGGCTCCCTCAGTCTTTGCTAATTCACATGAGGGCAGACATGTGCTTGCCAGCAGCAGCTTGCACCTGCAAGGTCTCCAAAGTACAGCCCAGGTAACGGGCACAACCCTCTGGTGATGAGCTGGAAACGCCGAGCATCAAGGAGGCCATAAAAAATTGATCAAGGTTTGATTGTGCTGTGGCTGGTCACTGCTACCCAAAGTGGCTGAAGGGCACTGAAGGGACTTTGCTCTGTCAGCTCTCTCCTGTGCAAGTTTTTGGATGTTGTCATCTTGACTTTTTTGCAACTTAGCGGGATTTCATGTGCTATTTTTTGTCGTTTGTAAGTTGAGTAGATGCTTGGCTGCCTTTCCTCCTGTGGTCAGCTGGAACCCCACAAAAGAGGTTCAGGAAGAGGAGTAGGGGAAAATGCTCTGGTGCTGTGGACTGAGCAATTCCCAGTGCCTGTTATAAATCTGTTATCACCAGACATTCTGCCGTGCCCATTGTCAGAGATAAGGGAAGACAAGGATTCTGTCAAGATGAGAGCCCTGGGGGACAAGAGCTCAGCCACGCTGGTAAATGAGATCAGATGCCTGTTATTTGTATTTTGCCAAGAGGAGGGATGCACATTTCAAATCCCTGGGGGCTTTTGCTGGTTCTGATTCAGCAGTGAAAACAAGAGGTGTGGACTTGGAGGGGTTTGTAATTTGGCAATCTGAGGAATCTGTTCAGATCTCCAGGTTTGCTCTGTGCATCCTTACCGTGGCAGAACTGTCTGGTGTTTGAGGAGCAGCCAGTGGTGCTGGTGCCTGTCCTCACCGGGGCTTTCCCAGCGTGAGCAGCAGCAATCAATAAAGCTTTGAAGGAAGAGGAGAACGGTAAATAAATAATGTGCAAGGAGGAGCAGCCAGGGCATGGCCTGTTAGCAGGGAATGGGCTGTAAGTGGGTGGAAACCCTTATGGCCCATCGGGAACTCTGTGCTTTGAATTTGTCTGGCTGCAGGGTGGGAGCCAAGAGACAAGTGTGACAGACTGGGGAATGGCACAGAGAGAGGAATCTTTCTGGTAAAGGAGAAGTCCGAGGAGGGGAAGAATGTATTTTTAGTGTCAAAGGGCTTCTGAAAGTTTTCTGCTTCTGCCACCAAAGGGATCACATGTGTAGTCAGTAGCTGTATTTTTGCTGGGGGCTGCTGAGGGTGAGGAGGGATGTCTTTCAAGGCAAACTGTTTTCTAGAGGATTGAGTGAGTACCTTGGCTCCCCAGAGCACCCCAAAGCATGGGGTGTGTGTTGTCACTCCATTCCCACAGTAATGCTCGGCAGCATTACGGTGCTGTCCAGAGCAGCACACACCTGGGAAGCTGGTGCTCATGGAAGGAGGCTGCAAAGATTTAGTTACATTTTTCCATTGTATTTCCAAGGCTAATTCAGAAAGCTGAAGTCGTGCTTGGAGCTCTCTTTGTTGACAGTGCCGTGCTCCCGGTTCCGCTCTGCCCGAGCATCGCTCCCCTCCTGCCTGTGAGCTCTGTGGCTGTCACTGCCCTCTCCCCAGCCCTGTCACTCTGTCACTCCACAGCAGACTCTGCTCTGCGCCTCTGCCCGTGGCCTTTAAAGAAGAGCAAATTGAAAATCTGGCTCCTGACTGCAGCTAGTCTGCACCAGCCGCTCAAAACAACAAACAGAAAATGGTTAGGAGGAAGGAAATGAGAGGTTGAGTTTTTTCCTGTTGCAGGTAGCAAGGAAATAAAATAGGAAATTCAATGCAAAGTTTTCATCTTGCTGAGCCCCCTGGCACCACAGGCTTGCAGGTGCTTTATGGCTGCATTTGTCTGATGGTTTCTTCCTCTTTGTGCCAGGGTAAAAGCTGGATTTCAGGTCCATGTGGTGCTGCAGAGCAGCTCCCAGCAGAGACCCTTTAGAAAAGGGACATCCAGGCACTGGGGATAATACTGACATCTTCCCTGTTGGAATACAAGGGGAGCTGCTGTGAGCTGGACACTCTAATACAGACCCTGGCTACTGGGGCCTGGTGAAAACGGAGTTGTGTTAAATTAAATCCAAGATCTTCACAATTTTCCAGCCCAGTGAATGAGTGGTTGTACGGGCCAAGGTGCCTGAGCTCTGTAATTTGTGTTGGCTTGCTGCCATTCTGGGAAAATGGAAAAATCACTTGGGAGCTCAGGTGCCTCCTGCTGCTGAGGGGAGACCCACCCTCACTCCGACCTGGCTGCTGCCACGTTTTTAATGGTTATTCTCTCATAACAAACAATGGAGCCTTTTACTTTATTTTTTGAGCCATACTCACCCTTGTAGCACATAATCCAAGTGTTTAACATAGTCAATACTTGTCCTGCACAGTTTCCCAGTCCTGGTTCTGTTTAGGCTGGCTGGACTGCTCTCTTCTGTGAAATACATCTTCTCTTCTTTGTAAATATTTTTAAAGACTTAATGAAAACAAACATTATCTATTTCTAGACCAAAATTTGAGGACAAAAATTTTGCACTTTCCCGCTACTGAAAAGAATTTGTTTTTCCTTCATCACTGTTCCCATGGTAAAAGTTGTTACCTCCAGCTACATAAATGAGTCTTCATCAATATGTCTCAGGTGGAAATTCCCCATTTTACAAATGGAAATTTTCCTCTGGTGACAGTAAAAATAATTTTCTTTCAGCTAGAGCCATCTCTCATTTTAGAATAAAGAAGAAAAATTCCATTCACATTCCTTTTCTCCTTGTTGTCACTGGTGACTCATGCAATGGCCTTTGCTACTTATTTCTGACTCTTAAGTGATTTTTCAGGTGGCTGCTAAAAAATTCTTAAAGCATTTGTCACTGGCATCTGCCTCACTTGGTAACACGATACATATATTCTGATTTTTATGCAGAGTGTGTATTCATTTGTGTTGTGAATGTTGCTTAGTTTGGAATACACATTTTAGATGTCAAATAAAGCTAAACAAACAAAAACCACTGAAATACAACAAACTCTTGAGTTTGTGCAAAATATTTAGCACAGGCAGGCACCTGCATCTGTCTTCAGGGTGCAGCCAGCCACCCACACACGAGCCTGCAAGATCCGGTCTTACTGGAAACAATTCATAAAGACCCCCAAAATTCCCAAACGGGATGAAGGGCTTTCTTTTTAGCACTGTGACTTTATCACTGAAGTCTGGTTTTGTGGACTTGAGCTGTGCCTCTGAGTGTGGGAAGACTGGGTGCTGCTTTCCTTCTGGTAGAAAAGAAAAGGATCCAGAATCCCCTAACAGTAATTTCAAGAATAAATAGCGTGGTTTAGTTAAATAGGCAGTTACAATTCATAATGGAAATGTGTGGTTTTAAAGATCACTCACTTGTATTGCAAAAAAAGAAAACAAGAAGAGAAAGGAAAGTTGTTTGTCCCTCCTGAAGAACGGATAGTCAGAAAAGGGATGGAGCTTCTGGCATCTGTGTTTGACCTTTTTTTAGCTTTGTATCAAAAACCCATCTTCAACAGAAGTGAGCTTTTGAGTGGCATTCCCTGAGAGGGGGAAACGCTGTGTTTGTGCTGCAGCCGTGCTCTGAAGTGATAAAAACATGGGGTGTTGTGACATTGCTGCTCTGAACTTGTGCAGCTCCACCAGCTGAAGACCTCAGCTGGGGTGTACAGACAGCAAAGCTCCCCAAAATGCCCTGTGGAACACAGAGGAACATCTCCAGTGTTCTGCATGCAAGGAAAAAGAACCCAGGAAAAGCTGTGCTGCTGGCACCAGTGTGAGGAGCAGCACACGAGCCTTGGGCTGCCACTGCAGACTGTAACTTTGCTGGGCAGTTTTCTTTATTTGGGTGTTTTCCCCAGACAATTTTCTCCTAGGTTCTTGCAGTCAGTAACCCACAGTGTCCCTGGCAGAGCTGTAGCTGTCTGTAGTTCCTTGCAGGACTGGGTCAGCAGCATCTCCTCCTGCCTCACGTTTGGTCGGTGCCCCCACTCTGTTCTTGGGATGATGTGCTGCTTACAGCACCCACAATCCACAGAACTCGCCTTTTGCCTCAACACTAAACTCTGCCACGGGCAGAGATTGCAACTCAGAAATTCTGATGGAGAAGCAGCAAGGAGGTACCAAACAAACCCTCACCTGGATAACTCTGAAGCAGAACTGCCTCCCGGGATTACTCTCCTGTCGAAGGCTGAGGTGCTGCTGATGGTCAGGAGGGGAATCTCGGCTGCCACTGCAGCTGACTCAGGTCGTGCCTTGTTACATTTTTGCCCTGCAAACATTTATGGGGGAACCAGAGAGGAACACATTGTTCTCAAGTCTGCAGTATCCTTCATTTAAATACATAGTCACACAGATAAAGCAGTATTTTTATCTGGGCAAGGACACCAAATTAGGACACTTTGGCCTTCAGCAAGCGGGCTGAGTATCTTTGGCATCATTCTCCCTTCTCTCTGTCATTTTGGGGGTCACAAGATTGACACCATTTCAGAAGACTTTCAAACAAATTTTCAGACTGCTCAGGTCCTTGAATTCCACCCCCTAATACTTCACCATCAGCTCCTCACAGCTTGTGGGAAGGTTTTGCTTCATGGCATTTTTGTCTGAATGCACGGTCACCAAAGAGAAAAACGTGCTGAAGCTTTGTTGTGGTTTTAGTCTCTGAAATCTCTCTTGTGGCAATATCAACAAGTAAACTGTGGCCTTGTTCCTGAAAGAAAAACAACTCATATTATAACCACAGTGTCCTCAGCTGTCCCAAAGACTGAGCTATGTCACGTTTGTCTTCAGGGCAATGCCCTCCTGAGAGGGCTGCTGGAGTGTAGGTGGAGAAGAGAGGGAACAGCACTGATTTGGGGGTGGTGAAGGATGTCTCTGTGTCAGGATGTGCCAAGTTAGGGGTGTATGGAGTGCTCAGTCCAGGGGGCAGAGCTGGGGACTCTTGACCCTGTTCCTGTGTTCTGTGAGGTACAGTTACAATACTTAGTGCAGTTTATCCTAATTCTCCTAATGTCCCTTGACATGCATGTTGCTCGCTTGTAAGAGAACCTGGGTGCCCCAAATATATATATATATATATATATATATATATGTGTGTGTGTGTGTGTATAGGTATGTGTGTTTAAATAAATCTCCAAAGCCTGTAGCATTGTGGTATTATTCTACAGCACTGAGAGCTTTTGTGTAACATGCAAAACCAAACAGTGACCTTCGAATGCTGGAGCAGTTTGGTTTGGCCAGAGGATTTGGTGTGGCCCGTGGCTGTGCTCAGGCAGGTGAGCCCCACTGCTCCCCACTGACAGCCAGCGTGGATCAGGGCTGCACTTTGGGTGGCTGTGATCCTATTGCAGATCTTCTTGTAAAAAAAGCAAACAAAAAGCCCCATCTTTTGAGTTTTAAAGGCGAGCGGGCTCCCAGCCGTGTCTGCAGCCCGGCGCGGTTTCCCTGCTGAGCAGAGTTAACTTTAAGTAGTGCTAACCACATGGAGTAAAGAACCTCAACTCTCATCAGGCTGCCCGGGCTTCCTGTTTGCCTTGTGGTGCAATGAAATGCAGCCACTTGGGTTGGTTTGTTTGTTTGTCCTGTGCTGGTGAGGATGAGGGAGACTCTTCTGGCCCCGTCTGGAAGGAGGGAATACACCTTCCGAGTGTCACTGTTCACCACATCTGCCAACATCTCTGTGGCTTGGGACCCAGGAGGGCAGTCAGGGGGTTTGTCTCTCTGGGTGGGAGCGTTCTTGCAGGGTGATCCTGGAAATACCAAGGTGCTGTGGTTCCGTGTCTCGTTGTCATCCTCCCTCCTGCTGTTTCTCCTGTAAAAGCTGACCACGTCCCACCCTTGGCTGAATTTCCTGATAGTGGGACAGTGGTGGCTGTTCGGCTGGGGTCTGCATCGTTCCCCAAGCAGGACAAGGCCCCCCTGGCTCAGCAGCAGCGTGGAACTGTGTGATTCTGGAGATTCACCAGATTAAGTGGCATAGAGCACATGCCCACGGGCAGCTGGAGAGCTAAGAACACAAAATTAACCTTTCAGAGTTTTATGAACAATCTGGGTAAATGTAAACCAGACTGGCATGGAGTGGAAAGGGATGTTGTGAACTGGCATGCCTTGCATGTCCCTCATGTCGGGAGCATTTGAAATAATTCCACTTGCCCTTCTTAGCAGTGTTCTCTTCAAACACATTAGCTCTGTTTGGTTCTTGATAACACAGAAGAAGAACTAAGTAACCCTCCCTTCTGGTCTTCCTGGAGGTCTCAGATCTTAATCTTAGCAGGTTGCAGCTATTTTTTCTGAGTGAGTTCCTTTTTCCCTTCCCTTCAGTTTTTGATGTCCAATTTCTCACAGGCCATGTGGGCAAATGCCCTGTTGGTGTTCAGGACAGCTGTACATGTGAAACTTGGAGATGATGAATAGAAAATCTGTTGAAAAGGGAAAAAAAAAAAAAAAAACAGAACAGAAACCAGAATTCCTGTAAACAGTCTGTTAAAAATATCTTCAACACATGTCAGGACCGATGATTTAAAATAGATAATTTCTGAGCGTCAGAGGTCACATGGAGAGGCGATAGTAGATTCAAATGGAGTCGAACAATGAATGTTTCAACAGTCACATCTTGTACTGTTGGCAAAGATATCTGTGTTGCCAGCTAGTAATGTTCAGGGAAAAAAAATGAGTCAGATTGCAAGAATAATGAGCTTTTCTTGGATGATAACATAGAGGGGGAAAAAAAGAATTTATACCTTAATCATATGTCTCAGCAAAAGCTTGAGGAAAATGGTGATTCTGGGAGTCATAAAACCGCAGGACCAGTCGAGGTGACGCAGTAGCAGGAACCATGCACTGTACCAGGGTTGCTTGCTTCCATCTGTGGCAGTGAAATAATTAAAATCAAAATCCATGTTCCAAATATTTTCTCATTTGTGACCCAAAGTATGGTGGGCATTTCAGAGGAGATGTGTGAAAAGAGAGAGACTTTTCAGATGAGCACATGGTCTTTGAGGATCTAATTGCTGCTGAAAATTTAATGAGACAGAGAGGAATGATTGTCTTTGAACACTGGAAACATTTCTTGTCCCATCTGCTGCTGCTTTGGAACCACTAATTTCCCGTGACAGTTGGGAGAGCTGCAGTGAGCAAAGGGTGACGGCAGCCCCAGGGGTGTGAGAAGTGGCTGGGCCATGGGGAAGGGGTGGGATGAGACCCTGCAGTGCTTTAGTGCCTGGGTGGGCTTCCCCAGCAGTCCACGGAGCTGTGCAACAGCTTGGGGAGAGAAACAGCCGGGTGGATAACCCTGTGTGTCCTGGTGTCCAGCACCTAAAGGAGGGCTTGGTCCCGTTCCCTGGAACAGCAGGTGTGTTAAAATCTACCCTGCTCCTGCCTTGGACCCATGGGCGCCTTGCCTGCCTTGGAGGTGCTTCTTCCGATCCTCCAAATCCACTTGACTCTGCTTTGGGATTTGGGGTACTCCCCATCTTTAACACTGTTACCCACTGTGAGCACTCTGCAAGTACCGCTAGGGTCTCTCCCCTTCTCTTTGGGTCTCTCTCCTTTTCTCCTACATTTCTTTTCCCTTTAAATGCCCTTCTCCCTCTTTTCCTCCCAGACACGGTGTCAGCCAGTTTCTAGGCTTCCCACAATTTTCCGGATGAAGAAGGAGCAGTTGTGTGACCGGGGTTGTCGGGGGAGCTCTTTCCAGGAAAGCAGTGACTCCCAGGCCATTTCCGAGCTCCTGCAGTTCCACGGGCAGCCGGGCACGCAGGACCTGCCCTCGGTGTGAGCGCTGCGTGGCCCTGCGGTGCCGGGGAGCCGCGTGTGCCCGGGGCTCGCCGCCGGTGCGGCAGAGGGCGGCGGCCGCGGCAGCCGGGAGCGCTCGGCCCTTCCCGGGGCTGCGGGCCGGACCCAACGGGACCAACGGGACCCAGCGGGACCAACGGGACCCAACGGGACCAACGGGACCGGGACCGGGCTCGGGGCGGGGCGGGCGCGGCCCCTCCGCCGCCCCTTTGCAGGCGGGGCCGGGGCGGCGCCGGAGCGGGGCCGGGAGCGCGGGAGCCCCGCAGCCCCCGGGACCCCCCGGCCGCCAGCGCAGGTGAGCACGAGCCGGGAACGGGATGGGAACGGGATTGGAACGGGATGGGAGCGGGGCCCGGGCGGGCCGGGGCTCCGCGGTGCGCGGCCGGCGCTGCGGGGCCGCCTGCGGCAAACGCCGGCTGCGCTCGGGCGGCGAGAGGCGCTGCGCTCGGGAAAAGCGCTTCTGCCGGAGCGGAGCGGGGCTTGGCCGAGCCGCCGAGCTCCGGGATGCGCGGCCGGGGCTGCCCGGGGGCCGCCCTTGGAGCTGTGTCCCCCGTGCTGGTGGCTGGGAGGGATGGATGGATGGATGGATGGATGGATGGATGGATGGATGGATGGATGGATGGATGGATGGATGGATGGATGGATGGATGGATGGATGGATGGATGGATGGATGGATGGCAGGCAGCGGGCTGGCTGTTTTGACCAGGAAACACTCATCACCTGCCGGCCCACCCCGCGGGATGCTGCTGGTGTCTGCCTGGCCTTTAGGTGGTTTTGGCACATGGCGTGTTGTCGCCACAATTGTCACTCCCGGGCTTGGGGAGTGGCAACATCCAGACCTTCTCTGGTGCAGGGCTTGTGGTGGCTGGCTCAGCTGTTCATGTGTGTTTCTGCTGTGGGTTAGCTTTGGATTGTGTTTTTGGCAGGGCTTGAGAGTCTTTTAAGGGCTCCCAGAAGAGCGTCTCGAACACGGCACGCTGTGTGTGCCTGATGAGAACCTGAAAGTTGAATGTCATGATGGAAGTCATTAGAAACTCATGCCTTGTTTTTTGTTTCCATCAACAAGATGGACTCAGGTTTCTGGTATTGTGGAGCCGTTGGGAACAGTTGAAAAAGCCTAATTTCAGCAACTTCAGCTGGAAGCTTTAGTTTATCACAACTTCCTCCAACTCCCAGGCTCTGCCTGTGTTAGCAGTAATAGCAAGGGTGCAAGGATCTCATATCACTTTGCCAGCATTTAAGAGTTACAACACCCCTCATGAGTTACAGGCTGTACTTGTGCATGTGGGAAAGCTGAAACATGGAGGAGTTTGTTGTCTGATGTTGTGCAGCAAACAATCTTCAGGTTTGGGAGCAGAGCTTTGCACAGTGTTGGTTTTCAAGCTTTTGCTTTAACCACTGAATAGATGGTTTCCCACTAGGTAGTTCCTCAGGCAATGCTGTGAACTTGCCTTAAAGCTGATTGGAAGTTTCCACCAAGGTTCCCAAGTCTCCCATCAGATGCTTTTCTCACTCTGTGGTGCCACTGTTTTACTTCCAGAATGAGGAATGGCTTTACATTTCTTTTTCTCTAAAGTTGCTTTGCCTGAACTCATCTTTCCCTCCCTCTGGCTATGGCTTCTGGATGGATTTAAGGTTCTGCTGAGCCTGAATGATTCTATATTGTTCTGATGCTTTTCTGGAGCTGGGAGGCCCAAAAACTGCGGCCTGTTTTTATCACCACACGTACATTCTGCTGTCCTATCTCTTCTCTTGCTGACAACCCCTTTCATCATCAGCCCTGCACACAAACAAGGTTATCCCCAGTTCAGATCACATTAGAGTAGTTCTGCTTCCATTACTTTTCACTGTGAGTCTGTTTTTTGGGAGTGTGTGTGTAGGGTGGGCACTGAACAATTTAAATCTCAAAGGAGTCTTTATTTCATTAAGGGAAGAGCCCAAGCCAAGGGATTCTTTAGCCACAGTGGTTGTTTAAAGCTTGATCCTTGTAGTTTCCACATAACCAGAACACATCCATGGAAGGTGGGAAAATCCATGGTTCTCCAGGGACATCTTGATGCACAGAAGTTGCTGATTTTTGTTAATTAATTGCTTCTTTTTATCAGCACCTCTGGTAGGGAAGGGGATGCTCTGTAGTGTCTCAGAGGCCTGAAGAGTTAGGTATGGGCATTTTCATCCCTTGCCAGGGACAGTTCATGGTACAGCTAAATCCATCTAATGGTTTGTGTAAGTAAAATTCAGATTAATCAGGGGCTTAGCAATATCTAAGAAAAGGCATTGTCAAAGCAACATAACTGTGTGTCTGGTATGTAGAGTTGGATGAACAATGAACTGCTGTTGAAAGAATGAGTGAATCAGTGCAGGCAACTGTGTGGCAGAATGGGAGAGATCAATGTACAAAATTGAAGCTGATAATATGAAAAAAAATTATTTTATTTTTATATTTGGTAGAGGTAGAAGTCATACGGTGGTAAACCGATTTAAGGAAATTCAAATATTCTAAACTAGGGTTTGAGGAGGATAAAAAGCCAGGCTCTTGATTTTAGGGGTTGTTCAGTGCTTGGATTGTTTTCCACACTTTTCTGAGGGTTCCTCAGTGTTTTCCTGCCTAGTTCACGACCTGAGGTTGGCCCTTGGGGGAGTGTTGAAGGAGGAACCAGAGGCAGAGCTGTGCTGCAGCTGGGTCTGTATGAAGGCTCCTGCCCCAGGAACTGAAGGAGAGCAGAGATGCCCCATGGCACAGCTGAGACTCGGTCCTGTTTTACAGGAGGCTGCTGGAAGCTGTGATGGAACATCTGTGGGCACCAGAGCAGAGTCTGACCTGCTGCACCAAGGGGAAGCAGCTCCAGCGTGGTTCTGCTGTGTGATGAAGTGACTGGCCCTGGGTGTGAGTCCCCAGCAAACCCTGCCAGGGGAGAGCCCCTCTCTCCACGCTCCCATGTGCTGGCACAGTCTGACACACTTACCTGCTGCAGGATTCTTCCCAGTCTGTCCTGAAGGGCAATTTGGGGGGTACTTTTACTGTCAGTCAGCTCTCAAATGACTTGTCTGCAGTGTGGGTTTGTTTTACCCTGTGACCCCAACCAAAAAATCAAGACCAAGCTCAAAACACTCTCAGAGCACACTGAAGTGCTGTGAGAGCTCTGCTGAGTGTATTGATTGTGTGCTAAAGCCATGTCAAACACGTGTGTACCTCAAAATTCCGTGGTCTCCTCCCCTAGCCTAAGCCATGGCTGCAATGAAAGTGACTTCCTGCAGTCTCCCACGCAGCACATCACCTGTGAGCTCTGCACTGCTCATTTCCTATAAGCTCGAGAGGTATTTTGGTAGTCCTGGGGGTTTGTAATTTAGCAGTTTGTTTGTGGGTGTTGAAGCTTCCATGTCTGTCTGATGCTGCAGCCTCACCGAGGTTTGGGCAACGCTGCTCCATGTCTGATCTTGCTGCTTGCTTTTTTTTTTTTTTTTTTCCTTTTCCTCTCCAAAGCAGTTGTGTGTTGTAAACACCAGAGCTGTGGTTGATAAACTTCACAAGAGGAAATTTGTGTTAGTAGGTTTTATGTCGGCTGCTGGCTTGTTAAATACTGCCTGGGTGGTTTTAGATGTGTCTCTTGGACCCTGACACTCTGCACAAATTTACCTTTCCTCACATTCCTCAGCTGTGTTCCCTCTAGTGCTGATGTTGTGCCTCTATTCTCTACAGAGCATCCAGTAAAACTGAGGTTTCATTTCTGCCCTAGTGCATGGACTCATCCCATGTGGACATCAGCTCTGCCTTGGCCAGCTCCCCTCTTTGCTAAAGATACACATTTATTACCTTCACACTGACTGCTGCAAGGGGAAACCTTCAGGAGGGGAGAGCAGCCTGTAACTTTCCTGCAGAGTAAAGAACAATGAACTGAGGCAAAGGCCACGGGGGAAGCTGTGGAGTTGCCTTCATCTAAAAAGTGAAATTTTGCCTCATGGTTGTTTTCCTCCACTACTTTTCCTGCCCAGTGATGAAGAGGTCTGGGCTTTAAAAATTGACAATTCTATTGGAGAATTTTTTTTTTTTTTTTGGAAGACTGCTGCAGTGAGAGTGTATCTCAAATTACTCCAGTAGTGTAAACCCTGCCAAAAAGGAGTGATGCTGCACTTGGCTGTTCACAAATGGCAGAACGACCCAAAGAAAAGGGAATTGTAATTACTTGTACACATGAGGTCAAGATAGTGCAAACAAGGTTGGAGAACTCTGCTCAGTTTCCCAAGACAAAGGGGAAGAGGGAAGTCAGGCGGTGCAGGAACACCCATCTATGCAGAGCTGGCCTCATGAAAGAACTGTCACATCAGACCTGAGCTCCAATAAGCAGAACATTCTGAATTTAGCAATGGGAAGGGGAGAGACTTGCTAAATGATGTATTAGAAACCATGAAAGTCCAGAGTTATTCTTCCTTTGGTATATTCATGCCAGGTGCTGTTGAAAAAATCCTGCGTCCACTAAATCAGGGAGTTTGGAAAGACAAGGTGTTGAGCTTGAGCTGGCACTGTAGTGCTCATGGCTTAGACAGGCACTTGGTATTCTCTGGGATGTGGTGGCAGACAGGAATCCTCAGCAGAAGGAAGCAGCCCAGCCATGGCTGTGTCCCTGTCTCTGCTGGTCAGTAGAGTTGTGGCAGTTTGCTGACTCAGGCTGGGGCAGCAGATACACCAGAAACCTGCTGTTTTTATTGTTGGTGGGCAGAGAACAAGGCCAGCTTGTTTTGCTTTATTCAAACTCTTAAGCCTTGCCTCCTCCCCCTTTGCTGGGGTGGTTTGTGGTGATGCAGCCTCTGTGCTGAGGAAGCAGGACAGATAAAACACAGCTCATGTTTCTGGGAATCCTGACCTCACTGCTGACAGGGAAGTGGTGTGCTCCCAGGAGCTGGCAGATAAGATGCTGGGCTCCCTGTGCTGGAGCCCAGGGCTGGCTCCTGAGGAGCTGCCAGCAGGACTTTGTGGTTTGGGAATCAGCAGCGCTTTGCTCAGCTTCTCTCAAAGTCTCTACACCCACGGCTCCAAGCTGTATCTCGAGTTGTGAATGGGGAAATGTTGTGCTGGTTTCCTGCGCTGAGGGGAAGGGACTCAGACTTGCTCAGGGCTGAGTTTGGAGCACCTTCCAGGCTGTGGGATGTTCCTCTGCTGACCTGGCAGGAGAACTGCCAGGAACTGAGAGGGAATTGAGGTGAGCTGGTTTCTCTGCTGGGGTGGTTGCAGAGGATTAGCTGGAACCACTTCCCTGTCTCTTGCTGGGAGCCAGTGCCAGCAGTTCAGAGCCTCCAGCACATGGGGACACCACGCTCTGCCACTCGTCATCTGCTCAGGAAACCAGAGGTTTTACTGCTGTGGCGTTTTGCTTGTGGGCAAATGGATGGAGACTTTGTTACGGGTCTTTGAGAAAGGAAATGTCTGACAGGCTGCTGGTGAATGCCTTTTGTTTCCTCCTGTGTTTGAAAACAGCAGTTTGTACCTGTCAGCATTCAGATTCTTGTTCTCTTTGCATTCCTTGGATGTGCTGAAAATAAATTGTAGCATCCTGCCAAGGGACAGGCTGCAGGTGGAATTAACAAACTTATTCTGATTGCCTCACCCTTCACCTTCATTTCTCTATACTTGTAGAGGGAGGATGTACAGCTGAGTATTTTATGTTTGTATGTATAAAAACACATGCATACTTGGAACCAGCAACAATTCTTTTTTCCTCTTGCAGACTGGAACTGAGCTCTGGAAAAACAAAGTGGAGCTTGGAGCATGTGGCCTGGGGATTGCCTTACACAGCCAGGGGTAGGAATTTACTGTTTCTCTTGGCTGCTTGGTCATAGATGAGCTATTGGGACAATGTCTTTGTTCTCCAGAGAAGATCATTCTCTTATTTCTTTGTTAAATGCAGGTGTAGATGTTAATCATGGCCTACAAGGTATTAAGAGAGGGTTGCACTGAAGTAGAAGCAAATGCTATGGTTACATGTGGCTCAAAGGCACTGAAGTGGAATTTTACTAATTTACTAATTTTTCCTGAGCTTTAAGGATGTGCTAACCTTCCTTTCTTTGGGTCCTTTTGCACATTAATTTTCTACAGAGCCCAGCACAGAACTGAGCAAATGATACGTAGTCAACAGCAACAGATTGTTTTCCCTTTTCTTGCAGGTGGTAGCTAAGCAGTGAGCAGGATGCCCCCAGGCATTTACTGCCCTACGGAATTCTGGTCCAAGGGGGAAAACCAAAACATCCAGGTGGACTTTTTGCTGCCCACAGGCATATACTTAAACCTCTCAGTGCCCTGCAATGCCAGCCTGGGCACCATCAAGCAGGTAACAGCCTTGTAGCAGCTGTAGGGTGGCAGGTCTGTGTTACAGGGGCCCATCTACTACAGCAGGCACTTAGGATGAGAGTAAAAAGGGGGATATGAAGTCATGTGAGAGTGCTATCCACAGGGATAAGCATCTTTGGGAACTGGATGGTGTTGACAAGACTTGAGAAGCTCTTGGCTCCTGTCCTTGGCATCCTGACAGATTTCATGTTACTGGGGGCAAGTTACTTAACCCGGTTTTGTTTCCAGCGTGAGTAATTGCTGAGTTTCACAGGACCGGAGTCAGCAGGTGCTTACTGTGAGATGTTCAGGTGGGGGGTTGTTTAAGTGCTCAGGCTGAGGGATTAACATTGCCCAAAACAAAAGGCAAGCATGAAGAAGGGAAGCCAGTTAAAGGCACCTACAAATAAACGTGCTCAGCAGTCAGCATGGGCTGGGGCCGCCAGGGCTGGCTGAGGAGCAGCCTGGGAGTGCAGGGCCAGGGGCTGGAGGAGCCTGGGCTGTGCTCTGCCTTCGCTGGGTGCTGAGGGACCCGGGTGGGTGACAGCGGCAGGGGGACAGCAGCGGGTGACAGCAGGCGACCCTCCCGCAGGTGCTCTGGAAGCACGCGCAGTATGAGCCGCTGTTCCACATGCTCAGCGACCCCGAGGCCTACGTGTTCACCTGCATCAACCAGACGGCCGAGCAGCAGGAGCTGGAGGACGAGCAGCGCCGCCTCTGCGACATCCAGCCCTTCCTGCCCGTGCTGCGCCTCGTGGCTCGCGAGGGCGACCGGGCCAAGAAGGTCATCAACTCCCAGATCAGCCTGCTCATCGGCAAAGGTCAGCTCAGCCGGGTGGCCGGGGGCTCTGGGGGCACACAGCGTGTCCTGGGCTGCTGGCAGGGCAGGGCTGGGGGCTCTGGGGCGCCGGGACATCGGCAGGATCCATTGCAGGAGCGCTGCTGCGGGGACAGTGCACTGCACATCACCCATCAGGGGCTGCTGGCAGCTCGGCTAACTGTTGGAATCTGAGGTATTGATGATTCCAAGATTGTAGAAAGTCTCTGTCTTTCAGCCCCGCTGCCAAAGCAGAAGCCATAATTGGTCTGTGCTGGTTTCAAGGTTGTTTATTCTGTTTATCTCTAACATGTTCTGCTGCCCTGCCGCAGCTCTGTCCTGCAGGGCAGCGTGTGGGGCTCTGCCCTCAGTGGGATGGTACAAACATTAAATACCACAAACTACCTGTGCTGGATT
Organism: Taeniopygia guttata; assembly: GCF_048771995.1. Taxonomy (NCBI): domain Eukaryota; kingdom Metazoa; phylum Chordata; class Aves; order Passeriformes; family Estrildidae; genus Taeniopygia; species Taeniopygia guttata. Next base: position 935,492 of record NC_133046.1, read on the forward strand.
TACAATAACGTGCCAATATCTGTCACCTACGTTGGACAGTGTGTCCCCAGCCTAAACCAACAGAAAAATGCCAACACCACAGTGAAACATGGAGGGCATGAAGAAGGAGAAAAAGGACAAGACACACCCAATTTCCTCCATCTTGTCCCCTTTGGACCCCTTATCTAGAATCCTAAAATTTTACTTTTGCACCCGTGCCACACTTAATTATTACTTATATCAAACACTCAGAGCTGGTAATTGATCCTGTAGGATTGAAAACTCTTTTCCATGGCCAGAGATCACAGTCAGTGTCTCTGGGGGCTCTGCCCAGGGGGGTTCCTGACCCCTGCCAGGGTCCCAGGGCAGCCAGAGGGAAGCTCTGGATTCCCACAGCTTACTCTGCTTTTGGCCATGTGCTAAACACGTGCTCAGGGAGACTTTCACAGGCATTTGAGGGAAAGGCTCATTTCCCCCATTGGCTGCAGATGCTTATTTTGCCTTCCTCTCTTGCTTTGCACCCAGGTTTGCATGAGTTTGACTCTGTGCAGGACCCGGAGGTGAGCGATTTCCGCACCAAGATGTGCCAGTTCTGCGAGGAGAAAGCAGCGAAGCGGCAGCAGCTCAGCTGGGCAGCGTGGATGGAGTACAACTTCCCCCTGCAGCTGGAGCCCGTGGCCAAGGGCCTCGGCGTTGGCTCTCTGCAAATCCCCACCAAGAATATTTTTGTCAACATCAAGTTCCAGTCTGGCGGGGTAAAGCACTAACTTTTCTGTCATGGTGTTTGATGGTTTGTGCTTTTGCCTTGGAAACCTCTGCGTGTGTGGAGACAGAGTAATGTGTGCCTGGACAGTGTTTCCATGCGTTCAGTGCTCATTCTCCAGATTGCTTTGCCTGTGGAGATGGTTGGGAGGGAGCTGTTCTCCCTCCTGGACGTGCTCTGGGTGTACTGGTTAGCTGGAAGCTGGGGTTGCTGTGTGTACATGGGCTGGAAACTTTTTTGGGTTTGGGTAGGAAAGGAGCACAGAATGCAGTAGCTGCCTTTGCTTTGGGAGCTCGGGAGCCTGCAGAGCTGTGCTCAGCAAAGGCTGCTTGCAGGCACTGCTCTGTGCTGCCCATGGGCCCCTGCTCCTGCCTTGGCTCGTGCTCTGCCTCTTGTGCCTGGGCACGAAGCAAGGTCACCCTGGCAGGAGAACAGCCTTCAGAGCCGTGTGTTTGATCATGGGGACCCTTCCAGCCTCTGCCCTGCTGCTGGAATGACTGTGGGAAGGTTTTTAATGGCTGGAAACCACATGAACTGATGATTCTGCTGAAAATCCAAGTTCCTGATTTCCAGCCTTGTGCTTACACTGCTGAAACTTGCTCCTGCCCAGTTTGGCAAACATCCCTACTTATCACAGGCTGGTGTCTGTGTGGTTGTACCTTCCCAAGCTGCTCCTCACTGCCAGCAGCAGGAATGCTGCTCCCTGCCCGTGCCACTGCAGCCCTGTGCTGGTGTCTGACAGTTTGCTGTGTTGTTGGGATTGCAGGAGAGCTTCACCTTCCAGATCTCCCCCTGGGAGTTCCCCATCACCTTAATGAGCTATGCCATTAAGAAACAGGCCACTGTGTTCCGCCACGAGACCGTGCAGAAGCCAGAGGACTACACCCTGCAGGTGAATGGGAAATGTGAATATCTCTATGGGAACTACCCCCTGTGCCAGTTCCAGGTGAGCCTCGTGTCTTGCTTTATCAGTGACTGTTCCCACATGGCCTTCTCTTGCTGGGGGCGTGGGTTGGGACGTGTTTACAGTGCTGTTTACAGGAGTGCAGCACATCAGAGACAGCACCTGGATGCTCCTCAGGAAAAAGGGTACTTTCAGCAACCTAACCAATCCTTATTTTGGGGGGCCAAGGGTCTAAGCCTGTCCCTGGGTGCCAGGTGCTGTGTAAATACATTTAGAGACTGTGGTTCTGGAAATATCTGCTGGCTTGTGTGGTGGGATGAAGGTTCTTCCATTGAAAACTGGGGAAGTGATCCTGGATCATGTGCTCCTCTGGCAGGGCAGACTGCTGCTGGGAGTGCTGAATCCTCCTCAGTGTTTCCCTTAATGCAGCCATTTGAGTTCATTGATGAAATGCCAGCTATAAAAGGCACTTCATATTCTCAGTTCTGGCAACATGAGGCCAGCGCGCTGCAGGTTTATACAGCAAGAGGAGATAACTGGGAGCTGGAATTGGATTGTTGCTGTGTCCTGCAGGGCTCCTGCCGGGCTGGGCTCTGGCGGGTGGCCTGGCTGACCCTGTCCCCTCTCAGCACATCCGCAGCTGCCTGCAGCGGGGCCGGACCCCGCACCTGACCATGGTGCACTCCTCTGCCATCATTGCCATGAGGGACGAGCAGACCAACGGCATCACCAGCCCCCCAAAGGCCGCCCCCAAGCCCCCCCCGCTCCCCAAGAAGAAGGTAAGAGGGGACAGGGACCCCTGGGCTCTCCCGTGGGTGGGTGTGCTGGTCTTGGCTGGGAGCAGCACCGGGTGCTCCCTGCCCTCCTCAGGACAGGCTCCCGGCTGGGCTGTGGGGTGGGAATTTCCAGCCAGCCTTCCAGCCCCCTCCACAGCTTCCCTGCTTGTCCCAGGCTTCTGGCTCTTTTCTGTAGGGCCCAAAAGCACGGAATGGAAGCACAGAATGGGGGATGAGTTCTGGTGCCTCCTGAGAGACCTTTGTTGTGTCTGTTTCTGATCAGAACCCTTTTCTCCTTCCAGCCAAACTACGGCTCTCTCTGGTCCTTAGAGCAGCCTTTCTACATCGAGCTGGTGCAAGGCAGCAAGGTCAATGCAGATGAGAGGATGAAGGTTGGTACTGACCCGCTCTGGGGTTTGTGTCTGTGCTTTCCCAGCCTCACCCCTCTGGTTTGTGTGGGGAGGACAGCGGCTGGCAGTGTGATCTCTGCTGCTCTGGGGCTTCATCCAGCCCTTTGGGAAAGGAAGGAAACTGGGCAAGAATGTGTCACATTAATCAATATGCAATTCTGCATGAAGTGAGGAGATAACAATGTCCTCACTGAAGCTGAGTAAAGAGGGAGACTTCAGAACTGAGCGTCTCAGTGAATTGGGAAGGAGACAGGAGTGGGGCACCCTGCTCAGGAGTGGGGCACCCTGCTCAGGAGTGGGGCACCCTGCTCAGGAGTGGGGCACCCTGCTCAGGGGTGGAACAACCTGCTCAGGAGCAGGATACCCCTCTCAGGAGTAGGACACTCTGCTCAGGAGTGGAACACCCTGCTCAGGAGCAGGATACCCCTCTCAGGAGTAGGACACTCTGCTCAGGAGCGGGACACTCTGCTCAGGAGCAGGACACCCCTTTCAGGAGTGGGACACCCTGCTCAGGAGAGTGGCTGCCCTGTCCCATTCTCTTCAGCACTCAAGCCCACTCCCCGTGGGCTCACGCTGTCCTGTCCTTCCTGCTCCCCTCAGCTGGTGGTGCAGGCAGGGCTGTTCCACGGCACTGAGATGCTGTGCAAGACCGTGTCGAGCTCGGAGGTGAGCGTGTGCTCGGAGCCGGTGTGGAGGCAGCGCCTGGACTTCGACATCAGCGTCTGCGACCTGCCCCGCATGGCGCGGCTCTGCCTCGCCCTCTACGCCGTCGTCGAGAAGGCCAAGAAGGCTCGTTCCACCAAGAAGAAGTCCAAGAAAGCTGTAAGTGAAGCCAGCCTGGGGCTGTAGAGCACAGGACACGATCCTGAACCAATCCTGAAGTTTTCCTTTCTGAAAACTTCATATTAATAAAGCAGCTTACAGAGCAATGGCCAGCAACTTCTGCAGCAGGAACGGGAAGCTGAGAGGTGGCTGCCCGTAAGAAAGGCTGTTTATATGTAATTTCTTCTCTAGAAAGACTGTTGAGAAACATACCCAGCATCTGGCTGGACCTAAAGAGGAATCACTTATCTTGGTGTCCCTGTTTCGCTCTTCTGCAACTTCCTTGTTTTGTAGTTGAGGTTAAACCATCGCCTCTGTTGCATTTTCTTTCTAACAAGGTCTTACCTGCAAATCCCCACTGGAGCAAATTACCAGCTAGGGATAGGGAATGAACTGAGGAATGTAAACTTTGGTTATGGCAAAGCCATAGGCAAGGTAAAAGTAAAGTGCAGATTCTTCAAGGTTACTGTTCAGGTGTTGCAAACTGACCATAGAAAGTGTTCAATCACCTTGGAAGCTCTTGATCTGAGCATCTGAATCAGAGGTAGTGATATTTCTCACTTTCTGAAACTTCTAGCCCATTAATGATTTAGTAAGTAAAAGCAGATCCAACTGCAGCCTTTAATTGAATTGCTGATTGCCCAGAGTTGTAATGTAAGCCTCAAGCTCTTTTCTTTATGAGCAGCAAAGGCATTTCTGCCTCTGCAAATTATTGTTTCTGTGGCCACAAAGCCCGTTCCCGTGCCTTAAGGAGAGGGTTACTAATGCCATCTGTGCTGGAGTGCAGAGGAATGAGGCACTGACGAGTGTGACACAGAAGATTTCAGTGCTGCTCACTCCTCCTCACTGCTGGGAGGTTCACTGAGCTTTGTTGTGCTGACATCAGTGGGCTTCTCAGGGTTACTGAGAAGTAATGCAGTCATGTCTGGGAGCAGCAGCCAGCTCATGAATCCTGCTTGTGGGGACCAATTTCTGGGTTGAAGACTTGAGACTGGAAACATTTTGGGGCCAGGATCAGGACTGACAGTTTTATTGTTGGGTTTCTTTTTTATTTAAGAATAGCAGAACCCCAGCTCTTGCTGGAGGCTTCTGCTGGACAGGAGATCTGATTCATCCACAGGCTAGATGTTTGTGGTCACACTGGAATAATTTTCAGTTTTGAAGCAGCCAGAAGGAAATCTTGCTGTTCTGATTGACAAAACAGAACCAATCTCTTTAGCTGAGTTGTTAAGAGGATCTTATTCATATATGTTCTGGTGCTGGGGAAAGGTGGGTGCATTCTGATGAGCTTTTAGTGTAAAATCACAACATTCACTACAGCTGAGCACTGCAAAAAGGAATTTTTCCCCATGGTGAGCTACAGCTCTGAGTGAAGTGCCCAGAAATAATTTCAAATGATTGGTAAGGGCAGGTTACAAAATGCACCCTGATTTTTTTGTTTGTTTGTTTTGATTGTCATTTTTCCCTTACTCAGAGGTTAATTCCATACATGTTGCTTATATGCAGAGTGCCCAGAGCAGATAGCTGGCACTAAATAATTTACTACCACAAAAGCAGGCATGTTTGCAGGCTGGCTGGATGAGTCATAGGGTTAATGTCACCCAGAGGGTTGGCTTTCAGTGTTTCTCTAAATCATGCAGGAGATGGCTGCTTTAGAGTGCTGGATCCTTGTTTTGCTGGGCTTTGTCCACCAGAGATCTTGCCTTGTGTTTTGGCAGGCTCTGAGCTGTGGTTAGATGTCATTCACTCTGTTAGAAAAGGTTATTGCTGGCGGTGGTGTTTTATTTGGCTTTTCCCTGTTGTCTGGAAGCTGATGTCTCAAATGTGATTTCACTGAAGATATTTGGAGTAATCAAATCAGCGCCAAGGTTTGTGAGAGGCCGCTTGGAAGTGACTTGTTTTGTCACCTCAGAGGGAAGTGGGGGCTCTGTTACCTCCCCCTCGTGCTTGGGTGTTCTGTGGGGTGAGGCTGCTGCATTGTCTGGAGTGCCCCAGATGTGTCTCTGTGCCTCCTTCCATCGTGGCCCTGTTTGTGGGTGCCTCATGCAGAATTTCTGCCATGGAACCCCTTTTCCAGTCACTTTCTGTGCTTGGGCCGTGGTGTGATGTGAGTGCTGCTGCATGAGGTAAAGTGTTCCATCTGGGGAACCTGGCTGCAGGAAAGCTGAGCTCACTCGTGGGATGCGTGTCTGCTCTGGGGCTGGGAGCTGGCTCAGGGCAGGGGATGGGCTCTTTGTCTTGGCCATGTCCCAGCCACTTCACTTTACTCCCTCCTCCCAGACGAGGCTGGGTGGGATTTGTGGGTTTATTTCGGGGGTGTGGGATTGGCAGCATAAAGTTTGATTTCTATAGATAGTGTTTATTATTGTACGAAGAAGCCAAGACTTTTTTTCCTATTATGAGCTATTTCTAACATCCTTTGTCTCGTTTTCCAAAATCGTGCCTACTCTGTGTTCCCTGTTTCAAAATTAAAGTTCTTCCCCCTGCCCTCAAATTGTGAAATATATAAAATATGTAATAGTTCTCTCAAATATTGAGTGTAGAGTACCAAGTTGGAAAATTAGAGATTCTTCAGCTGTGCCAGATATCAGGTGGTGAAGTTTCAGACACATTTGTGGGGAGCGTTTGGTGCCATTCAGTCCCACACAAAAGACCCAAGGTTTTGGCGGTGCCTGATGCCATCTTGTACTCTTAAATCTGGAGAATTCAGCAGGTGAGCAGGCAGGCTGTCCCTCTGCAGGGGGATCTCAGTGTCAGTGCTGTCTCCCCACAGGACTGTCCCATCGCCTGGGTCAACGTGATGCTCTTCGACTACAAGGACCAGCTGAAAACAGGGGAGTGCTGCCTGCACATGTGGTCCTCCTTCCCAGGTAAGGCAGAGAGGAGCTGCTGTCCTTTGGCACCCTCAGGATCCCCCAGGAGGTGCAGTGGCCACTGTGATGGCAGCTGAGCCCTGCCAAGGCAAGGTTTTGTTGAGCTTGGCCTTGCACCTGAGCTGTGGCTGCTCACCTGAGGATGTCCCGTTGTGCCCCTCGCTGGGGAAGGCTCAGGAGGGTGAAGTGCTCGTGCCCAGGCAGTGCCCAAGGCAGTGCCCAGGGACAGTCTGTGCTCTGCTTTCTGCACCAAAGCTCCACAAGGTTTGTGCTCATGGGTTTTATGTACTTTGTTTTTCAGATGAGAAAGGGGAACTTCTGAACCCCATGGGCACAGTGCAGTGCAACCCCAACACGGAGAGTGCAGCAGCCTTGGTCATCTGCTTCCCCAGCGTGGCAGCACATCCTGTGTACTACCCATCCTTCGAGCAGGTGGGCACAGGGACACTTTCACAGGGCTGTCCCTTCCAGTGGGGAACCTCTGGAGCAGCCTTCGACAGGGACTGGGTGCAAGCAGACTTGATGAATAGATAATGTTAACTGAAAAATTCACTTTCTCCTCTTACCTAACGGACCTTTGAGTGAATACTCTTCCAAGCTATGAATTACTGAGGTAAAGCTGCTCTCATAGATGAGCATTTGTATAAAAATGGGTTTAACTGAGCTGCCTTCAGACTGCATTAGGCTCTGTAGGAAGGAAGAGGAGTAAAGGGGAAATGAGTGAAAGTAGGCAGCAGGGTGATAACGTGCTGTGGTTAAGTGGAGATTTTCCATCTGTCACTGCAACTGGCCGGGCAAGCGGAGAAGAGATGTGCCTGTTAGAGGGGAGGAAGGAGATGTGCTCTGTGCTCCCCAAGAGGCAGGGTCTGGCTCAGAGGCTGCGCCAGGGAGGAAGGGGAGATGGCAGAGATGGCAAGTACCAACCTCCAGCCCAGCAGAAATGCCTGAGGTGGTGGTGACTGCAGTTCCAGAGGAACTGAGGAGCCTTTCTCACCCTCTTTGTTTGTGTCCCAGCTGCTGGAGTTGGGAAGGAATGGAGAGCAGCCCCGAGCGGCACCAGAGGATTCTGAGGAGGTGAGGCTTCTGGCATCAGTTTTCAGCTGCCTGCCAGCCTGGTTTTGTGGACAGCTGTTTCCACCTTGCCCCCTCCCAGCACTTTTCACCCCGCTGGGTCGTGCCCCAGTGCTGCAGGGCCTGTGTGAGCTGAGCAAGTCCAGAGTGTGCTCTTTGCTGTGCAGAAGCTGCAGCTGAGGGAGATCCTGGAGCGGAGGAGCCACACGGAGCTGTACGAGCACGAGAAGGACCTGGTGTGGAAGATGCGGTACGACATCCGCGACCAGTACCCGCAGGCCCTGGCCAAGCTGCTCGTCATCACCAAGTGGAACAAGCACGAGGATGTTGCCCAGGTGAGGATGTTGGGGCTGGCAGCCAGGGCTCCTTTTTGGGTCCATCTTGCAGTGTCTACGTTCCTGTGCTGTGTTTGGGAGCCTGGCTGAGCTGGGATGTTTCAGTTTTCCCAGGGAAGTTCCCAGACGAGGTCCGGCTCTTCTGGGCTCTGTTTGGTTCTGGGGGCTGTCCCAGATTCGTTACTGGCCAGCAAGGTCTTGTTTATCCCTTCAAGAAACTGGAGGTGAAAAGAAAAATCTGTATAATTCTTGGGAAAAAAAACATATCTGGATTGAATATTCTTAAATGATAATAAGAGATCAGCACAAGCCACCTCAAAGGATCAATTTTTGACCTGGTATCTGCAAGCTTGCTGTGAGGCATCTATAAATAGTGACCCCCCGCATAAGGAGCTGCTCTTTCATCAGTAGAATTTCAGATTGTCATAAAAACCTTGTTTCTTTTTTTAGCTCTTTTCTTTTTGGTCATTACAGATGATTTCCCTGCTTCAGACCTGGCCAGAGCTGCCTGTCCTGAATGCCTTGGAGCTGCTGGATTTCAGCTTTCCTGACCGTTACGTTGGTTCCTTTGCTGTCAACTCCCTGAAGAAGCTGACGTAAGTGCTGTCCCCAGGGGAGAGGCAGAGCCCTTTCTATTTCTGCTCAGGGCTGCTGAGGGGCTGAGAACAGGAGTGACAGCCTTGTCTTTGCAGCTTTTACAAGAACAGTGAAGACAAGGTTGTGTTTCATGTTCCTTTATGTCCACAGGGATGATGATGTGTTCCAATACCTGCTGCAGCTTGTCCAGGTGCTCAAGTATGAATCCTACCTAGACTGTGAATTAACCAAGTTCCTGCTGGAAAGGGCATTATCCAACCGCAAGATCGGCCACTTCCTCTTCTGGCATCTGAGGTGAAGAGAAATGTTTTAGGCTTTTTCTCAGTAATCAAGTGAAACCAGCATTTACTGGGCCCTTCATTGCTTTGTGATGTGGGAACTGCTACTTTTTACCGGCAGTGATTCAGTAAGAATTATTCCAGGAGGACACAACATTGGATTTTTATTAATTTCTTTTTGTGTTTTGTCATTGTAGTGGTGATGTTTGGGTTAGGTTCTGTTCTCAGAATTTATATATATTTGTGAGTATATACACACATGCATCTGAGCTGGAATTTGCTTGGTGCTTCCATGGCCACCTGCTTCCATGTTCTTGCTCCCCAGGTGATGTTCTCGAAGGAGGGGTTAGGGATTGAATCACCCAGAGGGATGTTTCATCACCTCAAGCAGTGGTTTTCCTCCATCACCTTCTGGGGTGGGGGCATTTTTTCCTTCCCCATGGCACAGGAGCCACCCAGCAGCCAGGGGCTGTGCTGGTTCCCCCCGTGGCTGGTGCCATGTGAAGGGGACAGTGAAGGGAACAGAGAGTGGCTCTGCAGGGAGGCAGCTCTGCCCTAACTCCCTCCTGCTCCCTGCCCAGGTCGGAGATGCACGTGCCCGCCGTGGCCCTGAGGTTTGGGCTGATCCTGGAAGCGTACTGCCGGGGCAGCACCCACCACATGAAGGTGCTGATGAAGCAGGTACAGATTGCTTGGGGCCTTCCCTCTGGCTTGGGGCTAGTTCTCAGCTCTTGGCTTTCCCAAATCCATGTTACCAGTACTACAAGAAAAGCCTGGTGAGGGCTGCTGGTTTTGGTGTGTTCTGGAGGTCCCCAGCACGTGTGGCTCTGCTCGTGCCTTGCTCACCCACAGTCTGTTCTAGAATGGTCTGAAATGTGCAGACACTGCTGGTTTTAGATCAGCTGGGTGAGCTGCTGTTCACTGGGAGCTGATCACAACCACAACTCCCCAAAAGCATTTAAGTTTAATGCTGGGCTCTGGGTCTCATCCTCTGCACTTGGCCAGCCAGAGCACCTCACTTCTTCCTTTGTGTGTGGTAATGTGCTTTATTCCTGCTGCAGTCATTACCTTGCAATGCATTTGTGCCCACCAGAGTATCCACAGTTAATTTTGGATCTTCCTCGAGCAGATGCTACTAAATTTGTTTTGCTGCAGTGTGTGAAATTGGTACAAATTGAAGAGGAATTAAGACATGGAACCAAGGTTTATATTTCACAGGAGATTTAAATGTTTTTTAAACTTTCTCCAGGAATTTCCTAATTGTTAACCCTGTTTTATCCCTCCCTTTTCTCAGGGAGAAGCACTGAACAAGATGAAAGCTCTCAATGACTTTGTGAAAGTGAGTTCTCAGAAGGCCACCAAGCCTCAAACCAAGGAGATGATGCATATGTGCATGAAGCAGGAAACCTACAGGGAAGCCCTTTCCCACCTCCAGAACCCCCTGAACCCCAACATTATCCTCGCTGAAGTTTGGTAAGGGAGAGATGTGCACCCCGGAATTTGTGTGAATTTTGTGCTTTGTTTCACACTGGAGCCAGCTTTGGGTTGTCCCAAGGTTCTTTCCTCATGGAAGTCCCACGTCCATCAGTGGGTGGAGTTGCTGTAGGACTGGCAGCTTGGCTGGCTGATATTTTAATAGATGGAAACTGAGAGTAGTATTTTTATTTCCTCTAGTGTGGATCAGTGCACCTTTATGGACTCCAAAATGAAACCTTTGTGGATTGTGTTTAATAATGAAGAGACAGGTGGAGGAGGAGTGGGTATAATTTTTAAAAATGGAGATGGTAAGTCTTTATTATGTTCGTGAAAAGATATCTTTTAGTCTTAAGTATTTACTGGGGTGAGTGTGCCTAAATCTGGACCATTAAGAAATGGTAAATTAGGAACTTTAATATTTTTGGGTGAGTTTTTTGGTAGTAATCTGAAACTATATATTAACTCCCCTCTATATTTCACCTGCCTCCCCCTTTAATTAAGATTTGAGTGCAGTGGTAATTGGATGCTTTTCCTCTGTAATGCTGCCCAGATCTGCGCCAGGACATGCTGACCCTGCAGATGATCCAGCTGATGGACATCCTGTGGAAGCAGGAGGGCCTGGACCTGAGGTGAGCAGCGTGCACAGAGCTGCACTGACACTCGGGGGTGGCCAGGCTGCTTTCTCTGCAAGCTCCTTTAGCCCCCAGCAGGTCTGTCTGCTCTTCTGTGGGGCTGGGGAGCAGAACGGGAGGAGACAGGGCAGGCAAGGGAAAGGTTTAGAGTCACCACCACGCGTCTGTGGGCAGGATTTCAGTGGAAGGGTTTCTTTCATCTCTGCAGGATGACCCCTTATGGCTGCCTCTCCACAGGAGACAAGACGGGGCTGATTGAGGTGGTCATGCACTCGGACACCATCGCCAACATCCAGCTCAACAAGAGCAACATGGTGGCCACGGCTGCCTTCAACAAGGACGCTCTGCTGAACTGGCTCAAGTCCAAGAACCCGGGGTGAGGGGCTCACCTTTCCCTCCCTGCTCCTTTCCTTCAGCTGCCCCGCATGGGCTGTGGCTGCTCCCCTGCCTGGCACACCCGCAGGCCTCGTGTGGATCTCCTTCCCACTGAGATTGTGGACACCACCTCCTTCAGAGCCCTTCAGTCACAGACAGTTCTTGCAGCTCATTTTTGTAAAGCAGGGGTGGGAGTCCTGCCTCCAGTAGTCCAAACGAGCTTCCCTCCCTTCTCCTGCAGCTGCAAACAGCTCTCCCCATGGGGCAGTACTGGAGTCCAAAGTAAAATTACCTTTCACTCTTTCTTGCCCTCTCTAGAGATGCCTTGGACCAAGCCATCGAGGAGTTCACCCTGTCCTGTGCTGGGTACTGCGTGGCCACCTACGTGCTGGGCATTGGGGACCGGCACAGTGACAACATCATGGTCCGGGAGACGGGGCAGGTAACCCGAGAGCTCCTGGGCACGGGGTGCTGGCCCTGGGCAAGGCCACCCTTCTCTCTCCCAAAACCCCACAGCCAGGATCTGCTCACTGCAGTAACTGAAGAGAATACACACTAATCAGATAAAAGAGGTAATATTCTGATTTTTTTTTTTTTTTTTTTTGCAGCTGTTCCATATTGATTTTGGTCACTTTTTGGGGAACTTCAAGACTAAATTTGGTATTAATAGAGAACGAGTCCCTTTCATCTTAACCTATGACTTTGTGCATGTCATCCAGCAAGGAAAAACTAACAACAACGAGAAGTTTGAAAGGTAAGTGCTGGGAGTTAAACTTGATTTCAGCTTTTGAAGCTCTGAATTTTTAGTATTTATTTCCACCAATATGCAGCTTATAGCTGCCTGTGCAGATGAAAGTAAATAAATTATTAACTGGTGAGAGTAGGGTTCAGACTGCTTAAATGCTTTACATAATGGTGGAGTTTGCAGTCCTCACTCCTTTGCTGGTCTTTGCTCCTGCTCAGGTTCAGGGGTTACTGTGAAAGGGCCTACATGATCCTGCGGCGCCACGGGCTCCTCTTCCTGCACCTCTTTGCACTGATGAAGGCTGCTGGGCTGCCTGAGCTCAGCTGCTCCAAAGACATCCAGTACCTAAAGGTAAGAGGCAGAGCCAAAGCTGAGCACCTGATTTTGTGGCTGGGTGAGCAGGAGGAGTTCAGTGTGCAAGGCCAGATTCTTAGAACAGGTGAGCTCCAGAACAGTGAGTGGATGTCCAGTGCCCCTGTGCAGGACATCAGAAATGCCAGGTCCTGGTGCTCAGAAATCTCTCCAGGTTCTTCACCACGAAGGCAGCAGGTGCCCACGGGCAGGGAAGGAGGCAAAGCCCTTGGCTCTCATTTCCCAGTTCGCCTCCTGAGTCATAACCACCCATCCCTGGCAGCTGCAGAACACTTTGTGCAATAGCAAAACAGAATCTGCTCTTTCCCTGCACAAACAGAAGCAGAGGGTGGAAGTGTTTATCACAGGAAAAGCTCCTGCAACTGCAGAAACAATGAAAAATAATTGATGGCTACTCCATTCCTCCTTTCAATGGAGTAATTTCTTATAAATAAATGTCTTACTGGCTGAGCAGTGACTTGTTCACTTGAGCACTGATTTGTGCCTCCTGCCTACAGGACTCCCTGGCCCTTGGGAAAACTGATGAGGAGGCACTGAAGCACTTCAGAGTGAAGTTCAATGAAGCCCTGCGGGAGAGCTGGAAAACCAAAGTGAACTGGCTGGCACACAACGTATCCAAAGACAACAGGCAGTAGAGGCAGGAGCTGCCCTGCCCAGGAGCATGGAACAGCCCCAGCACTGACAGACAGGTGCCTAAAGACTGAACAGTGGTGCAGTGTGGAAGATCCCCCACCTCTGATTCCCAGAGATCAGACGTTGCTGCGTGACTGAAAAACTGTTGGCCTGTCCTCAGCCCATCACTGTGGCTGCTGTACATCTTTGGGGGACAAGGGAGAGACGTGAGGCAATAAAACTACTGCATACAGTAAAGGTAGGTAGAGGTACTGTACCCTTGAGAACTCCTTGAACTTCAAATAATACATGTTTCAATGGAAGAGTTGAGGCAGTTGTAACATCCCTTCTGTGCGCTAATGTCTGTATTTCTATTTTCTTGAAAATTTAGCTGAGCAGAGATTCCCCCAATGCCTGTAGCCTACCTTCTAGAACACCACTCTTACAGCTTAGAGGCATTAACTTCAGCATGTGGTCACTCCTGCCCTGTGTCAGTGTCCACAAAGGTGGGTCAGCTCAAAGCAACCAAAGCTGACTTGGACAAGTGGTTTTACTCTGCCTTGAGACAGGATAAAAACATCCTCGCTGTCGTATTGCTTTCTGTCTGCTCCAGAGGCCAAAGTGTTCTGAACTGAGCTGGAACTCAGCCACTGCTGTCTAGAACTGATGGCACAAAAGCAGTTGAGGTGGACACTGGATCAGGTACTTTGCTTTCCAAAGTTAGGCTTTAGTTGAGCCTCAAGTAACTCCTGCATTTCTGCATTTATTTTGATTTCAAACCTGAAAACGCTAAGATTGCATTTTCACGTTAAGGTACTAACTGCTTTTCATAAAAGATGTTAAGCTGTGAGGTCTGTTCCGGTTTGGATCTATTCATACAAACCCTGTTGCCTCTCAAGCACCTGTTGGTAGAAGCAGCAGTTCTGGCACAGAAGACACCTCATTTCAATTTAATCTAACCCTGGGAGAGCCCCTTTTCCTCCACCTTCAGATGATACTGTGACTGAAGCACTCAGGCTCTAACAGCTGCTTTGGCACTAGAGGGAAATACTGCAGGATTTAGAGCTCTGTGCAGGCTGATCAGTGAGTCCTGTGCCTCTGCTCCATTTTAGAGAGTAAATATTGCTATTTCCTTGCTTGTTAAACTAATTTACAGAGCAAAAAGTATGCAAAAAGGAAAAAAAAAACAACAAAAACCTCTTGGGCCCTGTGCAAGGTGAGATGCACTGAAACCACAGCCCCGATCAGGTTCTTGTGGAAGGGAAGACACTACAGTTCCAGAGCTGCAGAAGCAATTCTCTTGCAGTGCCAGAGCCTGGTGGTCAGGGCGCTGCAGCACTGGCCCCCTGCTCTCCTCAGTCCCTCCCAGCTCTCCCAACAAAGGCCCGGCCCTCGCAGACTTCAGAGCAGAGGCTCCTGTCCTGCCCCTCACTTTGACAAGTGCAATAAAAGGTGTATCAGTATCAGCTGCAAGAACTGAGCACAGATTTACAGAGCTTGCTTAGTCTGGAAAACTTGACTTACCTAGGAGCAGTAAAAATTCAGTGAGTCAGTGTGTGGACCTTCTTCCTTGTACACCCTGGGAGAGTATCTTGGATAAATCTGACAGCTCTGTTGGGTCAGCAAAGAGCCTTTGACTCCAAATTCACAAAGCAGCAGCTCACCTGATGGTTCAGCAAGCTGAACTGTACTAAAGATTGAAACTTAAATAATTTTCAAAAATGTTCCATTTCATTACAAGTAGCTTGTCATTTTTATAAATATGCTCAGAATGATAGACCTATTTCTATTTATTTAGAGATGTTTCTGTCATTATTTTTTTTTAACTCTGTACAAACTGATTGTGCTTATTCTGTTGCCTTTGAAAAAGAAGTATTTTTTTAAGCCAAACCGTGGTTCTGCAAGAAGAGAATGTTTACATGTTTAGCTTTTCAGTTGCATTAGGTACATGTTTTGTAAATAAGAAATAAAATATATTGACAAATTGTACACAAATGCTGCCAAGTCCTTCTGTGCTTGAGAGCAATGACCACTAAACTCTCCTACTCCCCCAGCAGAGGCAAATTAACACAGTTTATATAAGTGGATTCTATTTTGTTTCACTCAGGAAAATAAAAAATGCAAACAACCTTTAGAACCAGAAATTTATTGTAGCTTATAGACTTTCCAAACTGACCTGTTACCAATATACACATCTGAAAAGTTATACCCACAGTGGCTACAAACTGCATCAGGACATTACAACCCCTCAGTATTACCATTAAGTCATGATCAGTTTTGGTCTAAAATACAGCAGCTACAGCAACAGTATATGGAAGGATAAGTCTTCTACACATTAACACAGGACAACTGTCAGACATAAGTTAAAAGTTTCCCAGTTTACTTAAAACTAGCAGTTAATTACCACATAAGTAGTCAAAACCATTTTCCCATTTTAGAAATCTAAAATTTTACATTAAAAAAAAACAAAACCAAAAAACAACCCCCAAAAACAGTAAGCTCTGGTGTGGGTTCTTTCCCTGCTGCCAGGTCCATCTCTGTGTAAAGGCACTCCTCAGTGGGTTCCCCCAGAGCAAAGCCCCATCAATCCCATAGGAGAGCAGGGCTGCCCTGGAAATCCAGCTGTACAAACACGTGCTCAGCCCTGATCCTTTATCCCTCTGGTGCTCAGCAGCCTCTGTGCCCCTCTCTGGCCCTTCCCAGTGCTCCTGGCCCTGGCCTGGCCTGGCTGTGGCACGCTGGGCTCTGCACCCACACCAGGAGCAAACGCTGGCGCTTGGCTTACCGTGCTCAGGAGGGAATGCAGTCCCAGGCTCCTGCTACAGGCAGAACAAGTTATGCTTTAATCCACTCCACAGAGATCGAGCAGAAATTCATTATTCACGACTCTGCATCAGACCAAATAAAGTTAAACAACCCTGCCTGACAGGAAAAACAGCCCCCCCCCATGTTTGTACCTTCCAGCTACTGCCCTCTGCAATCCCAAATTGGAACTGGGATCAGAAACAACCCAAATCACATGAATTAATATGATTCCCAAGGTTTTCTGGTCGGATAGTTTATGCTACGGTTTTTCACCAGCAGGAAAACACAATTACTAAGTGTAAACAAAGGCTTAAAACACCGACAATCTGAATTACTGTACAAGGGGCTGCAGGGGAGGAGCAGGAGTGTTCAGTGGTATCAGCTACACCCCAAACCCTCCCACTTCCAAATTAGAAAAAATGAACAACAAAAAACCCCAAAATCCCTATCCATGTAGACTGGTAGCCTGGGTGCTCAGGCAGCCAGGTCTCAGCCTCCCCTACACCCAGTGTGCACAGCCCACACTGCACTCCAGGCACACTCTGCCCACCGTACATGTAGTGTTATTTCCCCAATAACTTAAAAGCCTTTATGGCAAGCCTTAATTGGAGATAAAAATAAAACTAAAAACAAACTGTAGTGCACAGGGGAGCTGAACCTCTGCAGAGGCTCCTAAAGCCTTTACAACTTCTCACAAGCTTGTCTGTTCCCTCTGCAAAAAAAAAGGAGATGAAAGAAAAGGAAGGAGTTCAAGGAGAGCGGGGCATGAGCACACATCGCAGTCAAGGCCAAGACAGAGTTACTGAACATCTACACTAAGAACTGTGCCCGTGCTCCTGCTGCAGTAGGATGAGACTTGGAATAGTTCATGCTGCATGATTTTTCACTTTAGCATGTTTTAAACCCCAATCCCTGTTTTCACTACCACAAATGACGTAATTACATAATTCCAATATATTTACAAAATATTAAAAAGTCTTGTTAATCTTCTACATATTAACCTCATTCTGCCACTTTACACATGCACTAATTCGGGGAAAAAAAATTAAAAGAAATCAACAGGCTGAAATGAGCAGCTTTACCCTTTGTCAACAAGCAATCTTTGCATCTTTTAGAAAGAGAAAAAGGAACAAAGCCAAGTTTGTTTCACTGAGCAAAAAAAGACAGTTCAGAAATTCATGTGCAATGGCTACAGAGCTGTAGAGTCACTTAGCTGAGATGACATGAAGAAAAAAGTGCAAGGTGGTTCCTCACAGAGTGTAAAAAAAATCCAGTCACTGAGGCATGGCTGAAGGAAGAGGTGCTAACTACAACCCTAAACATCAGGAACTAGCTGACAGAACACAAACACGGCTTGTGTGGGGGGTCAATCTACTGGCCAGAATGAATTTTTTGTTTTAAACACCATGAATCCTTGGTACCAATGGAGTGTGTTACAGTGGAGTCTTCTAGAGTGGGAACAGAAAGACAAAGGGAGCAGCTAGAATCAATAACTGAGGGTAGAGTCATCCCATTCCAGCTGCTGCTGTCTGTTAACATTCTGTTGGTCCTCCTCCTGCTCTCCCTCTTCCTCCTCACTGCTTTCAGACTCTGCACTAGTGATGTCATCTTCTTCTCCATCTTCACTTTCTTCTTCCTCCTCCTCCTCCTCCTCTTCACTGCTGTGTTGATCCTCGTAAGTCTGTTCAGACAAAAATTAGCTGTCATTACCATACTGGCTAAAATTCTTTTTGTTCTTTATTCAAGGTATTATACTGAGGAAGAGCTATTGCAGATTCCTTGCTGGATTTAGAAGTTCAGCAGAAATTAGACAGAAACCAGAAAGACAAAGGAAGTAGCATGCTGTAAAAAAAGTTCTGTGACACTGCTGTCAATCCTGGCACTCTACACAAAGTGGCTCTGAAGGGTTATCCAGTACTGCAAATTCTACTGGAAAAGAATCTTACATTAGGACATAGAGCCAATTTTCTAAAAATTCAGATGTCAGCCACAGGAGAAGGAAACATCATAAACACAGATGTTTTGACAATAAATTCCTGCTAGTTTAGACAAAAGCAAGCTGTGTTTCAGGCACTGTGCACATGATGAACACTAGTGCTGGACACTGGCCTGTAAAATGCCATTCTCCATCATAAAACTCTAACCCCTGCAAGATCCCAACCAACTACAGCAGCTAGTAGCTGCTGTACAGCAGCTAGAGCCAACTGCCCTTGGCATTTGGCACATTTGTTCTAAATTCCCAGGTAACGCCTCTGCCCCGTGCCCAGGGCTGGCTCTGCTCTCTGGTGCCCGTGGCCAACCCCAGCTGAGGAGGCCAGCAGGGGTTACCTCCATGGGGTTCACAGTGATGGTCAGAGCAGAGTCGTCCCAGTCCATCTCGTTCTCCTTGCCCGAGTCCTGGTCCCGCATGGTTCTCTGGTGCGCGGCGCGGATCCGGAACACGCCCAGGATGATCATGAACACCAGGAAGCTGACACACACCACGATCACCACGGTGGCTGTGCTGGGGACCACTGCAGCCAGAAAACACAACACACACACAGCTTACACCGTGCTAACAACTACTCCTCTTCCCATCACCTGCCAGAGGAAATGGCTTTACACCCGTATTTCAGTACATTATTATATTTCATATATATTACACAAAGGCAGTTTGTCTACAGCCATTTAAAAAGTCAGTAGGAAAGCAAGAACTAGGCTTCATTTCCTTAAATATAATCACATCAATCTGAAAGACAAAAAAACAGCTCAACTCAATGGCTGAGAATCCTGACCTGAAAAGGGATGAGGGTTTGCCAAGTTGTGACCAGAGAGATCAACAAAGGAATGATGCACTGGGTGAATGAACTGTGGCTGTGCAGCAATGTGATTGGCATGTTCCACTGGGCTGGCTGTGTGGATAACATTCACCTAGACACAAACAGAAAGTGTTAAACTTCAGAAACCCAATAGTTTAATTCTGAAGAGATAAAAATAACGAGAAAAAAAATCAAAATTTTAGTGCTTTTAATGCCATTTTCTGCTGTACTTCCATCTATTTGATGTAAGCATACTAAATAATAAGTAACCTGTACCCTGCTGCAGAGGAAATGCAATTTTAGCCTCTCTGTGCTTGTAATCCCCTAGTATCAGAAATTTACACATCACAAGCAAAACATCAAAGGGCCCAGCACGCCCATCTGTGGCATCCCAGAAGTGACACACAAAGGCCACTCAGCTCTGTGGTAGCACCACTCTCACTCCATTTGCTAAATTAATAATCTGTGTTTTCAATGCAACCTTTTCACCTTCACACCTCCATCAGCCACACTACTTCTTCTACAAACAACAAGTTTATTTCAAGCTGAAATGCTCATGTTTCCTAATATTTACAGGCAGGCACCCACCTCCACCTGGAACTCGTTGCTGACGTAGCGGCCGTTGAGCTCGGAGCAGAGCAGTTTGAACTTCCTGTCGAACAGAGACGCCGTGTGCCAGTTCCTGTAGCGGATCAGGTGCAGAACCTCCTCGTAGTTAGCCATGGTGTCCACCCCTGTGGGGACAGCCACAGCTACAGCAGCTGCTCTGCAAAGGACTGGCACCCTTCACACCCAGGCAAATACTGCTCCCTTGCTTCACCTAAGGTTTCTTGGCCAGCAGGTGTTCAAGGATGCAGAAATGGTAACACCACTGACACACACGTGTGGCTCCACTGAAATCCTGTGGGTTGGTTTTGTGATAAAATCCTAAACCCAGCGAGTCTTTGAAAGGATTCTGGGAGCTTTTCTATGGAATACTTCAACATAAGAGAAAAGAATGATGCATGCTTCTAGGCACTGGAGTACCCCTGGAAGGAACAAGCCTTTTCTGGGGCAAAGTCTAATGGCAGTTCCACAGTCCAGAGGTGACCTGCTATTTGGAACAGAGTAAAGAACAGAAGGAAGGTTCTAGAATGTTGTATTTTCTGGAATAACAGCTTTCCACAGAATTGCTATGCTTGGAATTCTAAAGGTAGTACAAGCTTGAAATTCTAAAAAAAATGAAGTATTTGGAGTAAGGTGTTACAAACCACCTCTCTAGAACTACTCCCTTTGTCAGTCCCTTCAGACCCTCCCAAGAGCAGCAGCAGGAACCTTACCTGTGATTATCATGCCTAGGTTGGAACTGCTCATCTCAATGCCTTTCTGCTGCAATCGTGTCATGTCAATCTCCAGGCTCTCTTGTTCCTGATTTAGCTCCTCTCCCAGCACTGTCACCTCACACATATCCAGGTTGTGCATGATCTCTTCAGATACCAAAGACTCTTGGACTAAAAATCAGAGAAAATGACAAAGATTTAAGCAGAAACAGCAGAACAAATATTAAAATCTAGGCCTGAGGAGAACAAGTATTCACAAAATAATGATTTAAAAAATAAAATACAAAATACAAACAAGGCATATTTACATGAGGATAATGGCCTGGACTTTTTATCATTTCCAGGTAAGTTTTTGTTAGCCCAGACCAGAGGATCTACATCTTTTTTTCCCTTATTGGATTCTGTATTAAAAGCCCACACCTCTCTGCAAGAGGAAGATGCTTCTCCAGGAGCACTGAGTCAGCTGAGGGTGGGCAACAGTGGCTGTTACCTGTAGGATCTTCATCCCCATCTCCCTCGGGCTCCACCTCCCGGGTGATGGTGCTGATGATGCGAAGCTCCGGGAAGAGGGAAACGCCCTCGGAGCTCTCGAACTCTGAGGCAGAGCGCGCAAAGTGGTTGATGCCACTCAGGCTGATTTTTGGCTCCTCTGGCTGCAAGACCATGACATACCCCTCCACAGAGGGAATGGAGACACAGGCCTCTTCATTGAAACACCTGAGAGACAGAAGCAGTTTTGCAGTCAAGATGGTTATTTCAGGGGGAAGCACAATTAAACACAGTAATTGCTTTATAAATTTTTGAAAAGCTGTCTCAGACCCAAGAGTCTTAGATAAATTCATCAGCTGCCCTGGAATAGCCACCAGGGGAGCAATCCTACAATTAATTTTTACTTACAGTTACCATTTGGCCTCATTTCTACATTTTGACTTAGAGACACAGGTAACCCCTTTAAATGAAGCTGTGACGCTGGAGACACTCCCAGCACTCTGGCAGTACTTTCCTCCCCATCTTACACACTCCCTACTCCATTCTCAGGAAGAAAGCAGAGCGCTGGTGTGGAAAACATCTGCTGTACTGAAATGTGGGATGGTCACATAGCCCAGGACTCTTTTGTTTCTCCCAGGTGAGATCCATGAACACCAGGCTCCACCAGCCCTGCACAGGATGCTGCAGGTCAGCACCAGGACATACTTGACAGTGCTGGTGATCTTCAGCCTCCGAATGCCAGGAGTTGGGAACTGGCGGGAGTTCAGGTAGGAAATGTGCTGCATGGCCTTGTCCACCCTGTCAATGTCATCCCCTTCTATGGTCAGCGTTGACTGGCTCGGGTTCATGTGGAGCTGAAAAAAAGGAAGAAAACTGTAAGAGAACACTCAACTGAGTGACATGATCTGGCAATTCAAACTGGAGTTCAGCTCTGCTAAATACAGGAGAATTGCTTCCATATTCAAAGCAACAGGGTTGCTACTTCCCGCCCTTGTGGCACACAGTCTGAGCTCCCTACGCACTGCCTCACCCCAGTGCAGTGCATTTGTGTTTCATTCTTTAAGAAAAAAAATCTAAGCACATATAGCTCTGGTTCTAGTAATACAGAAGAGAGACACCTAACATATAAGAGAAATTTAGCTCTGTTCACACAGCCTTGCTACTGAAAAAGCCACATAATCTCATTTTATGAAGCTGCTTGTTAAAGATCTCTTATTAGACAATCTTCACAGCTGGTAAAACAGAAGCTTACAAATATGTAAGTCTTCAAGACTTAAAAGACAGCAGAGTAACTTTCATTCCTAAGACCAGGTTTATACAAGAAAAGTTTCCTGGTTTTATGTAATATTAATGCAGACTGCCACAAGAGATGAGCTTGTTGTATCTGGGGCACCCTGTCAACTCTTGTCAGTAAAACTTGCAACTCTTATCAGGGAAGGAATATATATGTTCCCCTTTATTTATATGCAAATTTACCTTCACACCTTTGCCAACACCATCAGCCATCTGCAAATCCAGCCCCTCTTTGCAGGTGTAGAGGCAATCAATCACCTTCTTGTTCTCCAGTTTACCAGAACGGATCATCAGCCCTGCCAAACTGCCACGGAAAAACTGAGCCATGCGCAGTTCACCACCTTCAAAACACGAGGGAGAAAAAATCTTTACTTGTTATGATTCTTTTTTCTTTTTCTTTTGTAAAACAACAAGTATGCCAGCTGATACACACAGTATTACACACATGCAGGTTAGTTTTCATCCATTCTGGGTGTTAACCTTGTGATTATGGTCAGGCATAAAGAAAGAATTAAACAGTTCACCATGCACTTGGCCTTCAGACAGCTGTGGCCACCTTGAACTGGCTGCTCCATGACAAACATCTCAAAAGAAGCCCCATACAGCGAGGTGGTGCTCAGAAATCAAACACAATGGGATGAGCCATGAAACCTCAATCTTCCTGCTGAGGTAACACCTCCTTCTACTCAGGACAGCATCCCTCCAGGTGTGAGGATCTCCACCTAAACCAGCACTGCAGGTTCTCCCTACACTCCAAGGGTAGAAAGGAGCTTTGTAAAGTCATTCAGCTCATTCTGAGAGAGGTGTCCAAGAGCTATCTGCCCCCTCCTCAGGTGGTGCCATCTTCTCTCTGCAGATTCAAGTGAGCAATTTAAACCCAGGCACCTCAGCTGAGTTAAGTCTGATAAGGGCAACCTAACAAATCCTTGATTCCTCAGTGTTTTTGAAGATGATGTCATAATGATCAGCTAGTCCATCTTACTAAATCCTGGGGCCACAAAATACCACCTGGAAATGTCTGTTTTCAAGCCCATTACTTAACTAAGCAACCTGATTTTAGAAAGAACTTCTAAAACAAGTTTAGAATTCTAAGTGATAAAAGATCCTTGGTACAACTCAAATATTTAGTGGTGAAATGTCCTGTTACAAATGATACAATTTTCATATAGCTTCAGCTTCTGGAGCCCCTGGATGCTGCTCCCTCCTTGCCAAATTAAAATGTGATGCACAGCTAGAAACCTCTTGCCAGTTACGTCCAGACTATCCCAGCAATTCTTAAACTTTACAGGAAGGGTACATATCTTGAATTCACTTCTGAAAATAGACACTAATTTTAAGTATCTCAACTCAAGACACAAAACCCACCGAACAATCACTAAAATTTGTTATGGGGAAATAACCCTGGAGCAAATCTAAAATACCCGGTAGTCAAAGCATTTTTGCCCATTCACAATTAGAATTTAAATAGATATCTGACCAAGTGAGTATCCCTTGTGAGTTACAGGTCTGTGTTTATGAGCAGCCTGATCCTTTAGATCAGTCTTGTTCTGAGAGAGGAGCAAAGGTACCTGAGTTCCAGAGGTCCTGCCCAATGTACTGAATAAATTCTATAATAAAGACACATACCTACATGCATAAATACATACATTTATATAGGATGACATGTGTTTATGCTTTAACAAAACTGGATGAAAGAGATTATAGCTGCTATTTTACAACAGCAACTTTTTTCACCACTTCACTGCAATCCCAACCATTGCAGATTTGTACATGGAAGTACATTTGGATGCAACCAAAAAAATACCCAAAACAAACAAAAAAACCCAAACCCAAGCAGAAGTCAGCTGATGATGCTCTGCAAATAGAAGCACAATGAAGACACAAGCCTAGGAGAGGATTATGTGAAGGTCAATGGCCCAAATGCAATGCCTGCATTTCATGCTGTGTGTGAGATGAAGCAATGTCTTGGCTTAAAAATGAAATAAAACAGTAGGGAAAAAAACTCCAGCAACCTGCAGAGGTCTCGGGCACAGTTTCATTGTCATTTTCACTTCCTGTATATTCTGTAGAAAAGCAAGACAAAGAATAGGACAATAGGGAAAGGACCAAGTAGTTACAATTTGGCAAACTCTCAAACCCCAGAATACACAAAGCAGCATATCCCCCAAAATTTGCTTATATTGGACCCAGCTCCTCAAGGATTACGAGTTCTTGGAGACAAAGAGCTGCAGTGCAGGGGAAGACATCACTGTGCTGTTACAAGAACAGTCATGGCACCACAGCCCAAAGAGCCCCACACACAAGCAGCAGGGACACCAGCAAGAGCTGCAGAACCAAGAGAGGAAACCCCACACAAACCACCTTTAGTAAGATGACACAAGTCTAACAACTGGCTCCATTTGAGAGGAAATCAATGTGAGATCCAGACTAATACAGTAAATCACCAAAAGGTATTGTTAGCTGATCAAAAGAAGCCATTATCAACACAGATTCCCTTATCAGTAATAGAATCACATGTATTGAGCAGTCAATTTATCAAATGGAAGCACCAAAAATGAAAATTGGCTTTTAATTTTTTGAAAGAAACGTTAAAAGAACTTCTTCAGAAGGATAAAATCTTTTTCTCCTTGGAGAGGAGCTGTATATACAACTTAGAGCAGCCTAAATAGCACAGACAATAAAGCAGATGTCTATTTTTATAAACAGAAATGGTAAAATACCCAAGAGACAGCACTGCTGTGTTGCTCTGCAGAGCTGTCTACTGGACAGGCTTCCACTGATGAGAACACTTTTCCTACAAGATGCTTTTCAACCTACTTGAAATGAAGTGTTCTGCTTGATAATCTGAAGTATATGAGGTATTGTTACAACTCCTATTAAAAATAAGCTAACAGTACTCCCCATGGCCACCACAAAAATCATGTTGATGGAATACAGGCTGGTGAGCAGCCCTGTATTTCACACACCTGTGGCCAACGAGAAAACAAACAAACACTCCTGGAAAAAATTACTCCGAGGAAATACGTGATACCAGCTTGGAGTAAAACCCATCTGCAAGAGGCAAAACACGTTACATTTCATGCACTAAAAAGATCTGCTGCCTCTAGACAACCACAAAGATTTCATTAAACAAAGTTAATTAGAAGTATTAACAACTGTCAATAGTTACCTTGCCAACATGCTCCAACCACCAGCTGTGTTTCTATCTTGGAAGGGTGGAGTGGGTAATCCTCAGTGACTGGGAAAGGATCATAGGAAACCCCATCCACGTAAAGAGACACCGCGGGAAATTCAACGTTGACAACGTAGTGGTGCCACTCTTTGTCACACACCTGAATAGAGAGTTTTGAAAGTTCTTTTTTTTCCCCCATTACAGTTCAGTAACTGACCTGGTGTCTGTTTTACATAAACATACATGCAGCTGTACCAACGACCTACAACACAATCCTGTACAGACACAGCTGATCTTTCACACACATGGCACACATCTGAAAAGCAAACTGACTGCCAAACATTAATAAAAAGTTTCTTTATTCTGTTGCCAAAACAGGAAGCTGCATATACTTCCTTTCCTTTAATTTTTATATTAAATAACAGCATACTTCAATCTAAAAATACATATCTACATGCATGCACATCCTGAAATACTGTTATAAGAGAACCTTACTTGACAAAGGACAGGTATTTGCTGAGAGAAACTGTTAAAAAGCCATGACTATTTATCACAGATCCAGGGCGCTGAGAAAATGTCACATGCTCAGAAGTACTTGAATGCTATAATCAACCTGGAGTAAATACATCCTGTTTTCTCACGCACTCCACCTTAGAGTGCATTTAGTGAAGACAACTGATGTCACAGCTGTAAGACTGACGCTGTATTATCTATCAAGATGAAAAGCTGAAGCTGCCACTTGATCACAAGCAGAAGCAGCACTGCTGGGCTCTGCAGAACAGCAGTCAGAGTTTGGAGCAGCAGGAAGCACTCATGACTAAGGACACTGCCAGGGAGGTCAGTGCTCGCTGGCTTTCACTCTGGCACTCCAGCACTCAGCCCTGCAGGCTCACCTGATTGAGCTTCCAGTGGAACTCGGCAGGTTTGTAGCTCTTGCCCTCGGAGGGGTCCTGGCGGAGCAGGAAGACCAGGCGGCAGTTGTGCACGTAGAGGGTGTAGTGGTGCCGGTTCATATCTGCACGGCAGTAACAATTAACAATTAATTAATTAACAATTAATGCCTGCAAACCTCACCTAAAAAATCCACCCGCTCTGCAATTTCACACTTAAATATCAAAGTCACTGATAGGCAGTAATCAATGCAGAAGTAAGTCAGGCACGGTAAGAGGAATGTAAAACATTTGCAGCAGTAGTGAGGGCAAGCACTCTTGAAGAACCCATGAGGCTGCAGAACAGAGAACTCTCTATCCAAACCCAACCTAGACCAAGGCACAGCACTGAGCAGCCAGAGATAAAACCTGTCAGCAGGAGAAAAAGAGCTCTATTTGCAAACAAAAGAGCTTCTTTTGAGACAAATGGCAATTATGGAAACAGGGTTATCACATTTCATTCTCATTAATGGCATTTTCCAAATTATTGTTTCTGTGTCATAAGCAGAGAGTGAAATTATGCACAGAATTAAAAAAAGCATCTCTGGAGAAAGAGAAATTATATCTTCCTAAGGAAAATAAAGACACAGCAGCAAATGCTGTCACTAGACCTGATATGTGTGTCTTAATGTTTTTAGGCAGCTTCAAGAAAAAGGCTATCTTTGGAGATGCAAACTCGAGGCTGCAGTGCCAGAATAAGTCATCTACCACAGCAAAAGAAGTGCATAATGTAAACTGAAACAGAATTAGAAAAACAAGTCTGCCCAATCTGAAGCTACATAATCTAAGGCCGAGCCTGAACATAAGCACAACAGTGATTTTTAAAGTCAACTTCATATAAATTCCAAGAAAACCTCAAGGTAGAGAAAACACTGTCACATGTACTGCCAGAGCACATAAAAACCCGACCAACCAAAAAGACTATTTATAATTGAAGTATTGACAAACCTGTCTTGTCTGAATTGCACAGAATTGTCTCTTTCTCTTTGGTTCCAGGCCCGTGCCTCATCCATACTGAAATCATGAAGGGCTCTTTCAGATTGACTGTGACAACACCATCTGGAATCTTCACAGCCTGTGTGCCATTAAACTCGAAGACCTGGTCGCTGTCATGGCCATTATCCGTGGGCAGCCCCACAGTCCAGTTAGCAGCACTGCTTGGAGGGGGGAGCAGCTCAGCTGTGCCAGAAGCAGCACCTACAACACAAATGCTCAAATGAAATCAGAAATTTAAAAGACCACCACTGTTTTCAAATTCAAATGTTTACCTCAGCACTAATTTCTCAGCACCAACTGTCAGGATTATGCACTACCATCACCCAATTCTCCTTTTAAATAGTGTGGCATTAATTACAGGCATCTAATACCATGGCAACTTCCAGAAATTTCACTTCTGGGTAGACAACTAATCTCATAATAAGCAAAACGGTTTCAACCTCCACAGCTATAGAATGGTATTTTGCCTCTGTCTCAGGAAGCCTTTCATGAATGCTCATCCCTCAGCCCCACGAGCACGATGCCCTTCTCTAGACACTGCAGTCAGTGTGAGAACAGAAGTGAAGCAGCTGAAGAGTGCACAAGCACCCCCTCCCTGTGCAGGCAGCACCGTCAGCAGCAGGTACCTTTAACGTCACACTGACCTCAATCAGGAATTGCCTGCCTCTCTGGGCTTACATGCTACTCAGACTTGCAATTACTTTCAACTGCGCTTGAAGACATAAGTCACGAGAGATAACTTATCCTGTAATCCCAATTCTTCCATATGGCTACAAAGGACTTCACTGACTTTTTGTAAGACCTTTAACTGCAGCGTAAGTGGATGCCAAGGGCCTTTATTCCTGGGCAAGCACAGCACAAATCTAACTATCCAAGTTAACTGTTGTTTTACAAAACACTCTTTCTTAGTTTTCTCTAGTTTTCCATCATGTATTTCTCAGATTGCAGACATTACATCCATGATGCTCAGAAAAACACAGGCTTTAATGGCCATACCCTTCCACACAAATTCTTCCAGCTCTTGATTATGAATTTCATGCAAGGGACATTATTAGTCTATGTAAGAGAGTAGAGAGGCAGAAGAGAGAGATTCTTTACCACATTTGAGAATTATTGTAGAAGTCACCTTCAGGCAATTTCATGCCTTTTGCTGCCAATAAGGAAATGAGTTGAACAAAACTATGTGCAATTGAAGACCAGATCTACTCATTGATTTCTAATCTAACGCAAAATTAAAAGTAAAACTAGTAAGCAAGAGAGACCACTTTTATTTTAACAAAAGCCTTCTTACCACAGAGCCTGTGGATGGATTTCTCAGAGTAGGTGTCTCTGTCACAGCCTTTACCAATATGGTTGGTTTCTAGCTCCACCGTTGCTTCCACTGAGGTTATTGGCTCATCACACGTCTCCAAATGCATCCCAGGGAACAGAGCCAAAGAACCAGTGCCAGGCTCATATTCTATTCTTTTGCTCCAACCTGAATATTTATCCAAAGAAACAATATTAAAAGATCCCTCGTGTTTAACTGAAGGTACCAGCAAATGCTAAAAGCAGAGAGGAAAGACAGCAAACTAACCTTGCCAGCCAGGCTTGCACGTGGGCTTAATGCTAATTTTAACCAACACATCCTCAGCAGCTCTCTTCTTCCCACAGTCATAGGCTGTTACTGTCAGTTTATACTGGTGTTCTTTACCATAGCTTAACTTTTCTGTGTTTTTTATATAACCTGACACAGAAGAAAGGCAATGGTCAGACATCAAGACAATTCTTCAGGGTCATTACTGCATAAAACACATCCAGGTACCATTTATGTATTTCATACAGACTTGAATAAACTCATCAGCAAGTGAATTCCCCTGCACTGTTTGACTCCCCAGTGCCAGACCCCAGCCCAGCCCTGCTGGCAGGGTGACCCCTGCTCTTTGGGTGTCAGTGCGAGTCAGCCCTGCGCCCGGCTCGGTGTCTCACCGTCCTTGTCGATGGCAAAGGGCACATCCGGGGTCACGATCTCGTAGCTGCAGATCTGGCTGAACTGGGGGGAGCAATCTGCATCCACGGCCTCCACCTTGAGGATGTTGTCGTACCTCTTGCCCTCGATGACCGTGGCCTTGTAGGACTTCTCCTTGAACACCGGCGCGTACTCGTTCACGTCGTTCACCTGGATGTGGACTGTGGCCCTGCAACGACACGCAGAGAGCTCCCAGGCACTGCACACCCTGCTCCAGCCAGCCCTGGATCCAGCAGCCCCCTCTCTGCCACCAGAGCCATGCCAGTCTTTCAACCTGACAGCTTGGAACTGCACTGCTCCTGAGCAATGGGCTCCAAATGATCTCCCTCCCACCAGCCTCAAACCTGTCTCCCCATACCCTATAATACACCACTGAAATGAAGGCAAACAGCATTTATACTACCAGAGAATATCTGTTGCAAGAACTACACAGATAGGTCTAACCAAGGAATAAGAAAGGAAAATCTGTGTTGAAGGTCTGCTTCCTGGGTACTTTAAACAAGGAAAAATCTACATTTTACATTTGCCTTTTTTTCTTCCAGGGCACTTACTTCTATGAATGTGAAGGTTTGCACCTGATTCTGAATGACTGCCACTTTTCTCCTGTTAAAATAAATGCTTTTAGGGTATTACAGATTCTGCCAAATCATCTTCTTTTTCACATGAAGCCATCCTTCAGCATTCCAGCTCTCAGAAACAACTGACTAATAAACCAAACAATCTCAACTACCCTAACTAGGAAAGCAGTGGTTGTTTCTCCAGTGTATTGTTATATAATTCAGTTTTGTTTTATATAAGTCAATACATTCTGTTTACTACCACTGGTTATTTACAAATAAAACTCAAACCCTTGTATAGTTATAGAATAGAAAGATTTTGTTTGTTCACCAAGATGACCTCTGCTACTCTATTCCTCATCTTATTGCTTTACACAACTGCTCATCTCCCACATGTTCTGCAGATGTTTACACCAGAGTGTCAAACAGTTATTCTCAAGTGGGTTTTCTGGAGACTATTTTATATTGTGGTTTTTCCTTAGATAAAGATAAGCTAAAGACCTCTTTTGTTCCCATTCTTTAATGCAGGCAGAGATGAGCCCCATGCTATTGATCTTGGGTTCTCTGGTGGGGCTGTCTGGAAACGATAGAAACATGAATGCTTTGGCTTTTTGTTAAGCTTAATAGACTGACTTCTTGAATCAGGTGTTTTGATTTAGAAACTGAATTCCAAAACAATGTCAAGGCCTGGTATGCCAGTGCAAACTCTACCAACTCAAGACAGATTTTAAGTGTATCAGCAGTTTCCCTGCTTCTGTCCCCACCTGGTTTTCTAATGCAAATCCAGAGACATCAATAAAGCAATACCACCTAAAATACAAATGAAGGGATGTCCAAGCAGTCCATGCCCATTTTGCTGCCCTTTTTATCACTATTATTGCCCTGCTTGAGCAGGGAGGTTGGACCAGATGCCCCAGTGTGGTCCCTTCTGAGCTGACCCTGTCTGTGGCTCCATGAAACGCCTTTTAGTATGAGAACTTGGTTCCCATTGACTCTCAATACACAGACCATAAATCACCACAAGCAGCAGACCCCTGGGACCAAACTTCCCCTCAGCCCAGCCCAGACTGACTTACTTGTGGGATTTCTTTGCGTTTGCTCCATCTGGTCCCTTCCCACAGTCGTAGGCCTGGATGGTGAACGTGTAGTCCTTCTGCAGCTCACAGTCAAGCTTTTCCTTAGAGCGTATTATTCCCTCACCAGTGGATTTATCCACTACCACTGCTTCAAAGGGAACATTTTGCCCGTGGATTTTAAATCCACAAATCTCACCTACAGAGTTAAAGACAGGTTAGAACTGGTCAACATGATAATACATTTCAAAAATAAATGACCAAATATTTTGCAGCCAGGGGTTTGTGAGGGTCTGTGGACAAAGCAAGAGCACTGTGCTTTAAAATGGGTGAATTCTGGGAACTTTAGTAAAAAGAAGCAAACGTCTGCCTTCCAAGCAACTTGTTTACTTTGCATCCATTCATGCAGGAGTACAAAAGAGAAAAAGAGAAATGTAGACAGGCATTTCACAGGAGTACTTGAGACAGCTCTAGGGCAAGAGTAGATCTTATGTGAGCATACAGCCAAGGCCACTGGTAATATCTTCTATGCCAAGCTACTGGCAATAGCTGGGCAGCTGGTTTACTTTGACCAGAGCAAGAGGTTAAAATGCACAGTTACAAGTCAAGGGATGAAAAGGCTTCGAGTACAGGCTCAGCACCATAATTACAGAAATTCTGTCAACAGATCAAAGGACAAAGTCTTCCTGTGCAATGTACCTGGCTAAAATCAGGGAATCAAAATAAACTACTGAATGAGAAAGGTAGAAATACCAACTTCTCAGGCATCCATTTCAACAGCTATCTACCAACACCGGCCAAATGTTAGTCAAGGAAGCTCTCAGGAAATGTTTTAGAAGGCTTTCCTGCTAGTCAAACTCTTCACCCTACAAACTTGGAAGACAAGTCCCCAGCACATCATTTTTAAACACATCACGGCACTGGCTGGCACAGCTGGGTGAGCCCAGCACACAACAAAAGCCACTCAAACTCTTTGACCACCTACACTGTGTTTTTACCTCTGCAACTTGTTATATTTGATGGGGATTTTCTTACACCAACAAACCCCGCTGTTTTGCTGTTATAGTTGCAGTGGTTTCTCAGTACCAACAACACACTCCTAATGAAAACATATCTAGAGGTATTCAAAAAGAGGGGGGTGATTCATATTTTAAACCACTGAAGTCAGTCCTGAAGGCTGTGTACTGCAGGAAGGTGCTGTAAAGCTTCAGCACTTCAACATCACTTCACAAAGCATGTAGAAAACTTCAGCTGTCCCAAAGAAGTGATCTACAAGTGAAAATATCAGAAAATGCTACTTTCCTCCAAACAACTTCTTCAGTGTCCACAGAATGTACAATAACTCCAAAAGGTTCAAATGGATGTCTGATTTACAGATATTTCTAACCAAGGGTTTAGTTACATAACACTTTTTATCAATATATTTTAAAATAGAAAAAAACTGGGAGTATAAATGGGACAAAAGAGCATGACAGGATCTTCTGTTTCAGTGCTGATTCCCCATTTCATAACCAAAGTTAGTAGGTTAATATTCATTAAAGGGATAGAAAGAACCCTTTATCACCTTCTTTGGTGACTGTCACCTCAAAACTCTCTAAAGGGAAAAAAGACAAACCCATGTCAGTAACAGGAAAGGATGAATGGGAGCAAATAAGGAAAAGGCAAAGATGCACACATTACACAGAAAAGCTTTGGGAAAACTGTATTTTAAAATTCCAGTGGTGATTTGTTGTAACTGTTACAATTTGAGAGCTTTAGTTACGGTAAATATGATTAATCTTTTAACTCCAGGTTTTCATTTTGAGAATTTTGAAATATTTCACAGAATCAAGGCTTTGCTTTCTCCTTTTCTTTTTTTAATAATACCAACTGCTAAACAAGGTATTTTCAAAATGACACGTTTATGAATAATTGCCCATAAAGTAGAATTTATCTGAATTTATTTACATTATTCTGCATAAAGTATTGCCATAATTTGTGACTAAAAAATATACACATTAAACTCTAATCCTGATAAACATAAGTTTTAATTTAAGGAGTGTGGAGGGGGAGCTATATGTTTTCCTAGCAGTATAGCACAAAATTTGACACAAAAATGGATGAAACTCTATTGTAACCAAATTTCCTCTTAGGTTTGCACAGCTATGCAAGTGAGGCACAGATGGGACAAGAGTAAAATCTGTTTGCTTCCAGTGTCATCTCCTCTAGAGGACACCTCTTTTCTAGAAATTCCCCCCGCCAGCCCCAGCCAAGCCCTGCCTTGCCCATGGCAGCAGAACTCCCTTTCTAAGCAAACTGGGGCTGGTGGCACCAGCACTGTCCCATCCCAACACGGGAAGCTGCCTCCAGGGAGAGGGACCCAAGGGCTTGATGGACTTCGGGGATTATTTAAAAGAATCAATAGAGATTCTGCAAGATCTTTTTCAAAGCTCTCCACATATTCCTGCTTTAAATTAAAAATTCCTAACCCCCACAAAATACTACTTGCATCCCAGAACAGCAAGAGGGAAATAAAGGACTGTGGCTGAGAAGCGGTTTTCTCTAGGGGTGGGGGAAGAGGGACTGAAGCCCTGTTACAGGCACATCAAAAAAAACAAAACTTCAAACATCTGGCTATGAGACCCTCCACTGCACATTCAGTTGTGCGAAGGCATCCAGATATACCAGAGTCTGTTTCAAATGTAACAGAAATTCAGTTCCTTTATGCATAGTAAAGGGGAAATCCCTGCTTGAGAGCTTCAGCCATCAGACTGGCTTTAGGCACAAACAATAAACATACAATAAAAAATGTAACTGTCCTTTTTTTTTTTTTTAATTCATTTTTTCAGCAAAACCACTTAGGATCAAATTCTGACTTGATTCAATTTGTAATGCAGAAAAGAGCCACTGAGGAACAAGAATGGTCACTGTCTTCTCCAGCAGATCTGTAACAGTGGTGGTGCAGAAGACTGATTCCATGCTGTCCCTATGTGCCAGGCAGTTTGACAAGGCAAGCTGGCACGACTATATCCACCCTGTTTCCAAAAGTGTGTCATTTCAGATTTAGAACCATACAAATAACCTGAGAAATAAACGTCTACATAACCCCACTTAGTTTTGCACACCCAAATGTTAGGATCCTACCCACAAGCACAGAGTGAGCAAAGCAATTAATGTTACTTTTACTGGCCCCACAGTTCATGTACTACAAAGCATCTAAATGAACTCATTTCGAGATGTTTCGACACGCTCAAAATTGAAATAAAGCAGAAAAGCTCTACTTAAAGTATTTTAAATCTGCAGACAGTTCAGAAGTTTCACAGCTCAGCTAGAGGGCACAATTAATGAAAATATCCAGCCTTTTGAAGCAGGAATAAATTTGATTTATAAGCAGGAGTACAGCAGTACGGGCTGGAGCAGCCATTTAATCCTGAGCAGGGCTTTGTTTTGCTGTGAAAGCACATCCCTGGCCCGTGGCTCCTCACACGGATCCCCCCATACGTGCTGGGCACCCTCAGGGTCTGTGCCAGGACGTGAGCACAGCTCCAGCAGCGCTGGGAACAGGCAGCACGCACCCACCTGGGCTCCTCAAGGACAGGCTGCAGGACTGCTCCATTTAATGCCCACAAACACTTCCACAGAGCCCCAGGGCACAGTCCTTCGACATTTATGCAATTCAAACCCAAGAGTCTC
The DNA here is from genome assembly GCF_048771995.1 of Taeniopygia guttata. NCBI lineage: Eukaryota > Metazoa > Chordata > Aves > Passeriformes > Estrildidae > Taeniopygia > Taeniopygia guttata. Next base: position 969,623 of record NC_133046.1, read on the forward strand.
GTACCGAGAATTTCCTTACAACGTTCACATGCCATACTCAAAACTTAATTTCTTTAAATCCACTGGTCTGCTCCTGCTGTTTAAGAAATATCAGTTTTTGAAAGCTAAAATATATTGTTTATACAAATATATTCTGTTTATATGATTTCCAGTTGATAAAAATGTTCATTTAATGAAAGCAGGTTTATACAATTTAGATCAACCCAATGGGAAAAGTCTCATTTAAGAAATGCTTTGACATTGGATTTTCCTCTGCAAACACAGCAAAATATTTGAAGATATTCTGACAGTACTTTCTTGAAAACATTCCTATCCAAGAGGTATAAAACTGCCATTTTCAGAATCTGTTCAATGTTGCTGAACTACCAGCACCTACATTTAAAGCACTTAAGAACTGAAAGAGGTGATTCATGTTCTCCTCATCCCTGAGAACACAATTCAGGCTTCCCATTCCTCTTCTTAATTAACAGATTTTGTGTACCCCAACACAAGCGTCTTCATTTGGCAATGAAAGTTTTTTGTCCACAGACAGCAGTTTTATTTCCAGTTAAGACAGCAGAAAAGCCTCTGCCATATGTACCCAATACGTGAGGAAGTTTGAATTTTAGAGGTTTAGTATTATCTCTCAACTTCTGAATAGCAAATTTCCATTATCTTCAACTTCATTGGAGATAATTACAGCCTTATGATAATGCAACAAAACTGTTACTTTAAGCAGTACCTCAAGAAAATTGTGACCAAACTGCCATAAAATTGCTGCATTCAATGCAGTCAGGTGCTGAACCTTTCAAATGGCTCTAATTTAATTTAATCACTCTCCTCTCTTCCTCCATAAAACCAGGCTAAGCAATGCTCCCAAAAATGGCTCATGTCACATCCTTTAGGTACTTCACTAGGATTCTTAACTCTCAGGTTTTGCTTAACTAAATAAGCTTCTCCAAATATCCAATTTAAGCTTGTGTTATCTACTACAAGTAATTTCAATGCCTGCAGATGCCGAGTGGTATTCGTCAAACACATCATTCTAACCACTGTCAATTAAAAAAAATAACTTCCCATAATACTGCATCCAATTAATGAATACAGTATTCCTAAACAAAAGTTTTCATTAAAAAATCTACTGAAGAAGTTTTAAAGAAAATTGTCAGTCCTGACAATTAGCCCACACTTGGCAAATATCTTGCATATCATTCTCTATATTCTTTGCTAGAGGAGAAAAAGCCTTTTCTTCAGCAAGAGAAGTTGTTCAGGTTTTAAAATACCCTAGACTGTTAAGCAAACTTATCATAAACATGCAATCTTAATTCTACTAATTAGTATTTTCACTTTATTGAGACACAAATAAAAAATGCTAAGGAAACCAAAACTCTCTTCAGAATGGTAAAAAAATCATTATTTCAGAACTCCCACGCTGAATGCTGTGAAATGTGGAATCTAGAGGATTGAGAAAAAGAATATGAAAACAAAAATAAACCACCAGAAAAATTACCATGTACACATGAAATAGCAAAGTACTTTCTGGTTTGGACACTTGGATACAGATGCAAACCTGAAATAAAACACTGGTCCATGCACACACATTTCCTAGGATCTAAAAGCATTAAATGTTATGCTACTGTTAGGGAAAACACACTAACACAGAGTATTTGCCCCCAGGAAAGCATTTCCACATCTTCAGACAGGAATGCAGATGAATTCTTTACCTGCAAAACGCAGAGGTGCATCTTTGTCCAGGGCTATTAGAGGGGGGTCCAAGAGCACTGTGTTGTCGTTTTCTGTAACTATGCCATGATAGGTTGTTTCAATCCATGGCTTATGCTTGTTAACTGAAAGGAAACAAAATACAAAGTCAAAACATTTGAAACTGACAGTATCTTTTAAAAATGCTTTATAGTACTAATTTCAGTATTTTCCTCTTTTATAATTCTGAATCAAGGTTTTAATAAACTAAAAGATTTGAGACAAAATCCTAGCTAAGTATGTTCACAAAATTTGAGTGTCCCTGTAGGCTTTTCAAAAGTTACTTGGAGAATTTTAATTAGTTTCTAACTATGCTGGGATTTAAGATGCCCCTGAAGTGCAATTGAAAAACCTTATAACAGTGATGGGGAGCTGCTGCCATCAGTGCCAAGTGTGACACCAGCAAAACCTCTCAGCACCACACTAGGGAACACAAAACACCAGGGTTTGTTTACACTCTGCTTCCCCCCACCACAGAAAACTTGGGATACCGCTGGTGGACTGCTCTTCAGAACATGAAGACTTGTTCTCATGTCAGCTTTTTGTCCTGTATAGGGGGTTTCACTATCATTAAGAAAACAGGTGGAAAAGAGGTCAAACTTCATCTCTGTTGTAGTTGTTTCAAGATACTGGGAAACTCCACTAAAAAATCTCACATGAGAGCATCCTTCACCTCCGCACAGAAAAGCCTCAAATTGATCACCTGAGCCTGTCTCAAGATGACTGGTCTTCCTCTGCTGCAAAGAAATGCAGTCTCTTTCCCTGTCAGCCTCAAAAGGAGTTTTTTCTACTACATCACTAAAGATGCAAGATCAAATCATGTTCGCTACTAGTTGTCATCTAGTGTGTGACAATCCAGCAGGAGAGTCCCTTAATTATTAAATATCTGGCTTTATGCTATGATCCCCAGCTCAGGTGATAAAGTGTGACTGCATGAGTGGCTCCCGGATGGTGAAGTCTCCTTAATAGCACATGCAATTTTCCCACATGCAATTCTGGAAAATTGCATGTATCCAGCTGCTTTGAGTCTACTGAGAAACATCCTAAAGGGCCTGAAAATGACTCTTACCAGACAAAACCAAGTAATCTTCAGCAAACAATGCATATAAGAAATGCTTTGCTAGAGGTTACAACAAACCTACCAAAGAGCATTCCACAGGCAACATCACCCAGGTTTTGGTCTGCAGGAGACCGAGAACTTAAAACTTATGAAATGCATGCCTGTGCAATTACAGCAGAATATACACTACAGCTTGAACACTACCACACAGCTGAGTCCTGCTACTTCACCTCTAAAGAATTAAATAAGCAATTGTCAAAACAGGCAGAGGTGGAAGGCTAGCTCAGACTCTTGAATCCTGCCTCTTCAACAAACTAAAAGGGATTCATGTCACGTGCCATATGCTTACCTAGGGGAATTAAAGACAGTGATAAAAGGACACTTCAATAAATTATTAGACCTAGAGAACTCATACAGGAAACCATAATACTCCCAATAAGCTTTCATCTGCAATCTTTTACTCGTTAGTAGCAACAGCAGTCAGGATATATCATCTCTTCACCCATAACAATGCAGCAAGAAAGATCTCACAAGGAACTGTTTTAATGCAAACTGTGTTTAATTACTCCATGTGGCTTCACTTAATATGGCAGCACTCTGTTTATTGCCTCGGTAGGCTCACCCAGGCACACTTCCAGCATGCAGCACAGCACAGAGGCAGTAAATGCCGAGCACACTGCTCTATTCACCCCGAGAAGCTCGGTGCTGCAGCACCCTCCCAGGAACGCGCGTTCAGAACAAACCTGCTCCTCTCAGAGCCGCTAACACACTCCTCCCTCCCAGGGAAGGTGCCAGGAACTGCTCAGGTCTGAGGCTCCCATGGAACACTCAGCCACAACTCACACCTGACCTCAAGAAAACCATGTCACCAACACAGCTTTGGCTTCAGGAGGTCACAGTTGTGTTTTTCTGTCAGTACATCTGGGACACTTACCCCAACTGAAAATCTGAGTCCTTTCATCCGTTCATCTTCATCCTTGCAAGGATGTGGTATAAAATACCAGAACAGATCTCTGCCAGAAAAAAACCCTCCATCTCCATTCTAATGCTTCTGAATGTGGATTACAAAAATACTTAGGTTTTTTTAATGTTCTGAGAAATCTTCTCCTAATTTAGCAACTTCCTAAATCCCACTACTGCTGGGTAGGGAGTTCTATAAAACCTTGAAGTACTGTAACCACATATGAACAGAATTTTGAGTATGCTGAGCATCTGCAGAGTCTAGTGAACCTTCAAACAACAGGCCCAGTTGAAAGCAAAGTCATGTCTTTTTATTGTGCTGCAGACAATAAAATCATAAAGCATAAAGCTTAAACCCCTTTGTGTTTTAGAAGGCTAAAACATCACCAGATTTTAAAACATAAAGCTTAAATCCCTTTGTGTGTATGAAGGCTAAACATCACTGGATTTTAAAACACCAAACTTACTGCTGAATATCCAGGAAAGGCCTGCTATCCATATTTGTGATCTACTGACTTCAGCATAACCACACACTGGAAGGAATTCTCAAGCTAGCATTTGAAATATGAAGTACAGCTCATGAGCAATACCTCACTGCTTCCCTTCAATCAAACTGAACCAAGTATTATCCTGATCTCAGCTGCTTAAATAGCATTAAATGCTGGACTGTGAAGGGTCGTTTAATTGCCACAGAACTCTTGCAATCTACATAAATTGTTCAAATACAGACTGGTAATTTCAAACCAGAACAGCAACCTATCCCAAACTCGACACTAACAAAGTGCCCTGAGCTGTTAATCTCTTGCCATTTAACTGGGATAAACCACACTGGTTTCTTTGAAATACAATATTCACACTATTTGTAAGCGCCTCAGCTGGAATCTGCTGTAAATCCCAACGAGCATTTAATCTAGTCAAGTGGGGGGAGCTGTGCTGGCACAGGCAGCTTGAAGACTTCTGCCTGCCTTTTAGTGGGCACAAAGAAATTGCAAGGCCAGCTAAGCACAGGCATGTCCCAAGGTGTCACCCTGAATGGAGATGCTCCTGCAGAGCCCTCCTGCTCTCCAGCCTGACAGAACACCCAGCCTGGCAGAACACCCTCCTGCTGCCCAGCCTGACAGAACACCCTCCTGCTGCCCAGCCTGGCAGAACACCCAGCCTGACACAACACCCAGCCTGACAGAACACCCTCCTGCTCTCCAGCCTGACAGAACACGTCCCACGAGGACAGCACCAGCCACTCCCAGCTCTGCTCTGGCAGGTAATTGCTGCTTACAGGAGGAGGAACAGCCTCCAACACCAGGTTTGAAAATACCATCTGCTATTGTCTCCTGAACCAGAACAGACCAGCCTGACTGTTCTGCAGCAAAGGGAATGCTCCTCAAAGCAAGGATACTTCCTTCCCAAAAGCAATGGTTGATGCTGCAGGATACAATCCAGCAGATAACCAGCAGCAACCTTTTCCTGCTGCCTAAAAGAATTAATGAATGTAGATGAACAGGTAGGCAGGGCAGCTGGGTTTAAGGCTAGTATGGAAACTTTAATCACAGGCTATTAAGTCAATCAGATTAATTCAGTTCTGTAATTTGAAAGCAAATACTAAAATTAAATGTACTTATCAAAGTCCTTTCTGAGAACTTCTGTTTTCTTCTTACAAGTGGGCAGAAGTTTATTTAACTCAGATGGGATCTGGCACCTACATGACCAAAGATTAAACACACCTCACCCAGAAAGGACTGTAGTTGGAACCCTTTTTCTTCTAATTAACTACTTCTAATATACAGTGCTGTCTAGCCACGTTGCATATTGTTAGAATTGAATCAAGATGTTTAATTTTAAAAAAAAATTCTTTAGAATTAACTGGTTAAACATATTAAACTCAATAACAAGTAGTAGAGTTTGAAAGCTGTTTGCTCAATCTAGCGACAATAACAACAAAATCCTCATTCTGAAAATGTACCTTTGAGACTTCATGAAAAATGCATTAAAAAATTCACAAAAAGAGAATTATAGTCTCTGTTAACACAGATGAACTAGCAAAGAGTCCTTTACTTGTCCTGAAGGTCTGACAAAAACTGATTACTGTGTATCTTTTGCTTAATTGTCTTCCTCTGGATGCAAGAGATCACAAGGATGCCTTCCAGTGAGACAATAAAAACTTCAACGTGTCTTACCTTGAACAGGCATAATTTAGTACTGTTCTGATGAAATTTCAAGCAGTATCATTAAAAGAACAAATCTGTGTAGTACCTAACCACAGCCAAGGAGCGAAGAGCTACACAATAAAATATGCCTTCTCCACCCTGAAAGCAAAGCTGAATAAGAGAAGGCGTAGCCTGGCCTGATTACAATGTGTGTTCTGTCCTGCCCAGCCTGCCACTCACAGCTCCTGCCTCCAGTCTCCAACGAAAAAGACCCAGGATTAACTTTGGATATAAGCAACTTGAAATAAACCAGTGGTAATGAAAATATGTATTGTACTTGTTTATTTAACTAGGTTTTCTCAAACCTAGAATTTTATCAAAAGTCACTGTCCTTCAACCAGGTCCAAACAATGGGATAAAACTGAACACAAGTTCTGCTCCAATGCTGACCTTGATAGCATGGAACTCGCCCACAGTGCGAGGTTCCAAGACAAACTGCCATTTCCACTGCTGGGAATTGAAGGCAGCAGCAAAGCACGAGGGAGCGAAGCCAGGAGACTCACCTGGAATACCCAGGAGATGCCCCAGGACACGGATTAAGGAACAGCAAAGACATCCACCATTACCCTCTATGGCTCCTGGCTGAAATTCATCCCACAGTTTCAGATCTGTCTAGGATTCTTTGCCACAGTTAAGGAGCACTTTTAACTCCTGCTCTGAACGCTCAACTGCCATACACTGGAGCACAAGATAACATTTATAATCCATCAGCTGCCCACACTATCAGCCTGTACAATTAACACTAACTCTTCAAAGACCACATTCAAACCAATAGTTGTAGGGATTCAACAGGGTTTTATTAAATTGTATTTTGCCTAGAGAAAAATAATTTATCACCAGTTATAGAAAGTTTCCTGTTTTCCACTGAACCAGTTGCCTAAATCTGATTTTATTTGCACAAAGATACATGGAAGTTTTGCTATAAGCCTGATGAAACTAAGAGACATGCAAATGACCAATTAGAAACTATTTGCAATTTTTACTATCCACAACTGCAACAGAAGAAACATTCAGAGCACCAAAGACCTTAGGCAGAGCTGACCAAATTTGAATTTGGATAAAAGCCTGGCAGAGAAAACAAAGATTCCACCACAAAACAGTTTAAATAGGATTAAGACAACAAAGCCTTAATTTCAAGTGAAATTTAAAATATTTTACACTAAACAGAAGACTGAAATAGAAAACATAAGCCTTTAACTACAAACACTAATTTAATAAATGTTATCTTAAATGTTGCTAATTATAGTGCAAGAGTGGAAACCCTTTTCCTTTTAACTGTTGTCATATATACAGACTTTGCTCCTTGAAAGGAAACAGTATTTAGAAATACAGCAAACATCACCCCAGTATAGCTGGCACTTCTGGCTCTACTTGTTGACTCCATTTAAAAACAGAGAAACCCACTGGGAGCAGTAGCTGCAACTTGTTTTCAATCAGACACAAAGCAAGTGAGATGAGACCTAATACTATAAACAAAGGACAGACAGACACTTCTTCAAAGGCACTGAGGCTTCCAATAATCCCTTCTAAAGACTCCTAAGGAGGTTTAGTCCCTACAGAAGCCAATGTGAGTAAATCAGTACAAAACAAATAAATTAGAGCACAAAACAAGATTTATTTAAGACCAGGGTTCCACCTCACTGAATTCTCTCAAGTTGAGGCATCATTTCTGTCTTTGACAACAATGATAATGCTACAAGATATGTGGCCCTTAACACCACAAACCATGTTCCAGAGAGACTTCTCCCAAGGGAACTAAAGGGAATGAGATAAGGCTCAGAAAAATGGCAGAAGAGCTTTTCTTCAGAAAACTTTAATGACTACAGAAGTTTCTTCCTCTCTGCATAACAGTTTCAGAGCCACAAGCCACTCAGCTACCACATACTTGGGCTTCATGGCAGGAAACACTGCTTTACCCAGAATATCAGAATTCTAAATTGTGGGATGGTCACATTATGCAGAGCTGTGGCCTGACCTGGGTTTGACTTCAACCCTTCTAACTTTCATGACACACTGAAGCCCATGATCCCAGCTTCTTTCCTACTCCTTAAAAAAAAATCTTTGCAATTATCTGCAACTGGTTATTTTGTGTCTGCAGTAACATTACGACCTCAAACCAAAGATACATTATTCAGAAGTTTCTGTTGTCAAATTTTCCAGCTACCTCAGCACAGACAGCACAACCTGCAGCCTGGTAACATGGAAGAGGACAACCAGCACAGGAGTATTCAAAATGCAGTGTAAACCATGCTTGCCCAGACCATCTCTCCTCCATTTCAGCTTCCACAGCAGTGCATTATTTTAAATAACACATACAGAAAAAGAGATTAAAATTTTTTACATGAACAGATGGCTGTATATAATGCTTTCCCAAGCACTATATATTGTAGAGAGGTCTCGTACTGGTTAATTCTTACTTTCATAAATACTTGGAGAACAAAAAAAAGAACAGGCCACATAAATAGCCAAATAATGCTTTAGGGTAGTGTTACATTTCCTTGCCTCTAGAAAGGAGAAAGAAACCTACTTAATCCACAGCCCTATATTAAAAAGGCTATTTCTGTGTCAAAGAAACATCTGCAGCAAGACTGTGGTAGTAACAAAGTGGTTTGTGGTTTGGATTTAAGACATTCACAGCACCACATAACTTCCTGAAATAATCACAGATCAGCAAAGTTTCTTCAAGATAGTATTACTTCCATCAATACCCTTCCTAAACGACAGTGAGCTGGAAGGCCCCAAGACAACAGAGGTCTGCCACTCTGCCTGGTCAGGCCCAGGGAAGCAGCAGCCATGAGCTGCCTCCTCCTCTGGGAGCTGCTCCATTCCACTCCCCAGCCTGCTCTGGTCAGAGACATCCAACTGCTTCACCCGCAAACACAGCCAGAATGCACTGCTAGGTACTGCTTTTCCACTGCTACCAGCTTAGAAATATTTGGGTCAACTTGATCGATTACAAAACAAATTCAATTAGGAGTTTTGCACCAGCTGGACAGGAAAATGCCTCTTTAGAACCCAAAAATCACTCTCTGCACCCCTTAAAATAACTACAGGGAAGATGGTAGGTCAGCTAGCCCACACCTGCCTTTTGTGCAAGATCACGTCCCCCAAATGCTATTTCGCTTTCTTTCCATCATAAAAAAAAAACAACAAAAAAAAAAAAAAAAAAAAAAAAACCCAAAAAAACAACACCCCACTTTTCACTCCCCTGTTCCAACAACAGGAATGGCAGAACTGGCAAGTTCAACTGTACTCGGAAAAAAAAAAAAGGAACTAGCAATACAGCACAAAATGGAAAGCTTACCATAAATGCTTCCAAACAAATCCCTACCCTAACAACAGGGAAATAAAAACGAGCAGCCCAGAGCTTACTTGTCACTAAGTGCATCTCCGCATAATATTATTAACAGGCCTACCTACAGCAGCCAAAACGCTGCAAGGACTAAGGCAGCTGCACATACTACACTGAATCAGCCCTCATTCTGTAACTCAGTTATGTGTGATGAAGCTAAACAGATCAGGACCTGCAGCCCAGCAGCTCTGTAGGTCTGACTGAAAACAGGTACTGCCTCCAACAAGCTGCAGAAAATCTGCCTACCAGCACTGTCCTGGGTAATGCTGCCTAAATCTGCCATTTGTTTCCAAGCAGCTTTCTTGGAAAATGGTTTTTGATCTTAATCTTACTCCTAATTTCAAACGATGGAATTCAAAGACACTGTGCTTGTGTACTGGTGTGGTAAATACTACATTTAGCGATACCATGAACGCTGGTGAACAGACTGTACTCGAGGGATCTCACACAGGTAAATGATGGCCACTGTCAGAACAGCTGGCAGAGGACTTTCGAGACATACTACAGCATCAGCTTCTTCTTCCCACACAGGGAAACTGCAGCAAGATGTATCCATAACGAGCTGTTTTTCAGATCTAGAACTTCCCTTCAACGTTATTTATAAGCCATTTTACAGCCGCGCTTCTAATGTACGCTGCTTTTCAACGCTCTTAAATCTCATCATGCGATCAGCTGAATCTTGCAGAAGCAGCATTCCCGCTGCCAGGGGTAACCTTCAGGTGAGGAAGCGTCTCCGAGCCTCTCACTGAAGCCTGCCGGGGAACAGCCCCGCAATGCGTATGATGCTGCTGCTCCTCGGGATCAATCAATAGCCACCAGGCCCGCGCTCACATCGCCAGCAGCACGGGCTGGCCCGGGCGCTGCTCCGGCTCATCCCCGCACGGAGCTTTCCCACGCCAGCCCAGCCCAGCCAGGCCCGCCTGCCCAGGGGTTTTAGCTCCGCTCCGGCTCTGCCCGGCCCCGCTCCGGCCGGCTCTGCCGCTGGACCCTCCCGGCAACAAGTGCCGCCCCCCGCCCGCCCGGGCCCCGTTATGTAACGGGCGGGCGGACACAGCGAGCGCCGCCGCCGCGCATCCCCCGCCGGGCCGGGCCGGGCCGGGCCGTGCCCTCCGCGGCTGGCACGGCTCGGGGCCCCTGGGCGCAGGTGAGCCGGGAGGGCGAGCCGCCATCCGCTCGTCCCCTCTGCAGGTGCAATGGCCGCGGCAGAGTCATCCCGGCCGCAGCTCCATCCTCCCCCCTTCCCCTGCCCTCGATGTCCGCCCGCCTCCGCGCTCCCTCCCCTGCGCAGGGCGCCAAGGACACCGTCCCCTCGCCCGCCCGCGGCGCAGCTCGCCGGGCGACCCGGACCGTGGCCAAGGTGCCGCGCAGCCTCCCCCGCCCGCCCCAGCCGCGTTACCTCGAGCGGCCGCGGCCGCTCCGCAGAGCAGCGCGGCGAGCAGCAGGCGGGCGGCGGGGGCCGGCATGGCAGCGCGGAGCGGGGACGGCAGCGCGCAGCCCCGGCTGGCGCCCCCGCTGGTCCGGGCTCCGCTGTGCGGCGGGCGGAGGGCTCGGCTCGGCCCGCGGAGGAGGAGGAGGAGGAAGAGGAGGAGGGAGGAGAAGAAGCGCTGCGCGGCCCCGCTCCGCTCACCGTCCCTCCCCTCCCTCCCCCGCCCACCCCGCCGGCGGCTCCTAAAATGGCGGCCGGGCCCGCGCCGGGCACAGGCGGGGGAGGGAGCGAACCAACGGCGCGGGGCGGGGGGGGCCGGGAGAGCCCATTGCGGACCCCCGCGGGCTGCGGCGCGCCCCGCCCCCGGCGCTGAGGGCACTGCGGCAGTGCTGCCATGGTGCTCCCTCACGGGCATGGTGCTCACTCACGGGCACCGCTATGGTTCTCCCTCACGGGCACTGCCATGGTGTTCCTCTCACGGGCATCGCCATGGTTCTCCCTCACGGGCACCGCCAGGGTGTTCCTCTCACGGGCATCGCCGCTCCCTCACGGGCACTGCCATGGTGTTCCTCTCACGGGCATCGCCGCTCCCTCACGGGCACTGCCAGGGTGTTCCTCTCACGGGCACCGCCATGGTGCTCCCTCACGGGCACTGCCACGGTGTTCCTCTCACGGACACCGCCACGGTGTTCCTCTCACGGGCACCGCCGCTCCCTCACGGGCACCGCCATGGTTCTCCCTCACGGGCACTGCCATGGTGTTCCCCTCACGGGCACTGCCACGGTGTTCCTCTCACGGGCACTGCCACGGTGTTCCCCTCACGGGCATCGCCGCTCCCTCACGGGCACTGCCATGGTGCTCCCCTCACGGGCACCGCCATGGTGTTCCTCTCACGGGCACCGCCGCTCCCTCACGGGCACTGCCGCTCCCTCACGGGCACTGCCATGGTGTTCCCCTCACGGGCACTGCCGTTCCCTCACGGGCACCGCCGCTCCCTCACGGGCTCCTCCCGCCCGCCGGGCCCGGAGCGCCTCTGCTGTTCCGGGCGCTCTGGGCTTCGTTTGGCTTCGTACCGCGGGCAGGGAGCAGAGGGGCCTCCCCAACGCCTCACACGGCTGAGGGGAGCTGCTGCCCCTCCGAAGCCTCACACCGCTGATTTAAACTGGTGCCCGTCCAAAGCCTCACACTACTGACTTCAATTGGTGCCTGGCCAAAGCTTCACACAGCTGATTAGGCCCCCAAGTCGATAGGCAGAGTTAAACCCCGTATGAAGCTATTTAAGAAATAATTAACCCCATATAAAGGTATTTGAATGTTTTCGCCCTAACATTCACACATCTTTTCAGAAAAAAAGACAGAACCGCTGGGTTTTACCCAAGCCAAAGCTGGTGGCAGAGGCAGGCAGGTACAGGGACACGCTGGGAATGGGGGCACAGCCCAGTCAGCAGCTCGGATGAACAAACTGCCAACGCCTGGTGCTACAAGCATCGGGTACAAACAATCACAGCATCATTTAGGTTGGAAAAGACCTTTATTATCATGAAATCCAACCCAGCACCCTGCCTTGCTGTTTTCTCAGCTCTAGAAGTGCAATCCTGCAGGAATGTGTCCAAACACAAACACACCTTGGTGCATCGCTCAGTCTGCCCTGCAGAGTAACAAACCTTTTTAGTGTAGTGACTTCTATCAAAGCAAAATATTATTTCTGTTTGGAAAAAATTCCAAGTGCTATATAAGTCAATAATTTTCATTAAGTTGCACAGAACAAGTCCTATAATAGAAAAGTTCTTTGCTCTACTATCCAAAATTCCAATGAGAAAATATTTCAACAAAGAAAAAAATAATCAATACCATAATCTGAGTTTTGACAATTAAAATGCAAGGAACTTATTTTATAATTAGATCTGAGTACTCATGCTTTGTACCTACTAGCCATTTCACTCCCACAGTGAAATAAAAATAAAGCCCAGAATGTTCAGGATCCTAGAGATGTGGTATTTCCTTATTTCCTGTGCAATTTAAATACAAAGATTGATCTGTGCTGGAAAAGCCTCCTCCTCCGTCCTGAGGCAAGCGCAGGGCTCACTACCTGGTCACCCCACACTCGAATTCGGGGAGAAAGCAAAAGTGAGAAACCTGGAGAAACCTGCCCTGGAGCAGCCACTCGGGCCTCAGAGGTGACAGAATCTGGTCTGTACAAGCTGGTACATTTGGATGTCCAAAGGAAAAATGTTCTTCCTCTTCCATGCCCAAAACCAACCGCTTTTGCTCGCTGTTCACTCTGTCTGCAGAGCCTGGAGAGCCGCACCCCGAGGCCCGAGACACTGAACATCCCCAGTTCCATCCTGTGCGCTGGAGCTCTCCTTAGCCAAGGTACTCCACAGTTACTCCATGGACTGGAGGGCAGCTGCTCTAGCACGAGCTAAGACATCTTCTTTTTTAAAATAAAGCTAAAGCCTCAGTGTAAACCTCCTTGATTTCTCAGCCTGGCTAACATATGCTGGATGGCAGATCATGTCAGAAGAAGCCTGGAGCCCATCTGTTGCCAGAGAGCTGAGTCTTTACATTCTGCCAACGCAGCTTCAGCTGACAGGGTGCTACATGATGTGTTTTTCTTTTGTGTGGAGAGGAGGATTGTCCAGCACAGTGTGACTCTCAAACTAGGCTTACTAACGTACTGTCTGAGTAAGAACCAGCCCATTAGTAAAGATTTGCTAGGCAAGATCTCATCAGTTGAGAGATGATTGCCCATTGATGAATATATGGCATAACACACACCCAGTACTCACCCAAATACTGGATTTTGATTAGGAATCTAACTATGGACACAGCTTTAATGTCAGTGTAAAGGTATCTGAAGAGGGCTGAATGTCTGGCCAGCCGGCATTTACATACACATTCTCTCTTAAAACATTTTTTGCAAAATAAGTTATCATTAGGTGTGGCAAAACAACATTCTAAAGTAGCTTTCCATTTCACTAGGGCTGTATCATGCATTCTAACAGGAGAAAGCAGAGCACCAAGGACCACAGTGAGAAGGGTGCTTCAGTGTTACCATCAGGACTTGTTTAAATTGTTCTGATTCTGCAGAATTAGGAAGAAGAGACGCTTTTAAGAGAAGAAATGCTATGTCCGGGTAAACCTTATTTATTACACAATGACACTACCAGCTCAGATGAATTAATCAGCTGAATCAGTCATGCTGAAACTGGGAAATTTCCAAGGAAGGAGAAGGCATTGATGGCATTTCACTTTCTAAGCAAAACTCCTCCGAGTCAGTTGTGACTAAGGCACTGATTCAGTAAAGCAAACAATTCTTTAGCCTGTATTTTAGGATCAATTCAATGGCTTTATTTCCTTGGGTGACAGGTTTGAACAGGCAGTTGAGAGGCTGATGCAGACAGGATGGGCCCTGCACACGAGGTGAGGCAGCCACATGAAATCCTGATCCCTGTCACCATGGATGTTCCACTGGCACTTTCTCTGGAAGTGAGGCAAATACAACATCCTCTCATTTTGTTTCACAAAACTCAATTTGATTTCAATCACCCAGTGTGGGACCTGCTGTGCACCAGTCCTGTTTGCTGTTAGGCAAGAGCTGTCCTGTTCCTCCTGTCTGCCAGAGGAAACTCATTTCCCACGCTGGCAGAGATCCTCACTCCATCTCAAATGCCACATGCCATTATTTCAGAGAAATTCAGGGAACTAACTTCAGCAACTTCATTTTACCACTTATCTCCCTCCTACTCTCTGACCTGCTTCTCTGGTTCCAAAAAACCATTGATCTTTATTTTATTGGTAAGCAACAAAACTGGAACAAATGGCTCCTGGCAGGACATGTTTTCTGTTTCAGCTGAAAACCTATCGGCCTGATGTCCTTGAAATGCACAGTGTGACTAATGCCTGGCTTGCAAGGACCCAGGAGGACACATTTATTGTGCTTGTCAGAGTGGAGCTGAGCAGCCAGAAGAGGAAAGATAGGGTGATAGGGAGAAATGAATGCATTTGCCTGCTCCTGAAAGGCAGGCAATGCACACTGAATACAGGGAGCAGCAGGACGTGCTCGGGTGCATCAACATCATATCTGGATCTGCTTGTTAGAGTTCAGATCATAAATGATTTTGAATATATGCAGAATATTCACTGTTACTTCTGGACATTAGACTTACCTCTTGTTTGAAGGGATTTGTATAGGGAAAGGGCCCAAACTTCAAACAGTCTAGAACTGCATTGAGAAAATGGTTACCTTTAAATAAAGGGTCTGGAACCAAGTGTGGGCTTGTTTTTCATCTCAGTGCAATTAGTGTCTGCATAGTAGAGTGTTTGCAGATGACGATTTCTTTTAATGGGAAGTTAAAACCCAGCTTTATCTCCTCCACCAGTTTATCACAGCTGCCCTGAAACCACTTCTGAGAAGGGACCAATTGCCACAGAGACTATGCAGTAATTAAACTCATGAGAGAGCTGCATGCACACCCAAGCTAAATATTAGATGAGGGCAACAAGAGAGCAGCTCTGAGAAGCTGTAACAGCACCAATCTAGCTGCTCCCATCCCCACTGGAAAAGGAAATAAGACAATCCTGAACTATTTGGGGAATTTGAATTTTGGTGTTTTCTGGTTCTGACATGACTGAAGAACAAACAATTACGAGGCTAAGAAAAAGATAATTTGGGGTGAATATAAAGGATTAATTCTGCACAACAAGGTCTATGAAACCCCAGAATACTCTCATAAGGCAACAGGCAGTAGTGGCATCTTTTGGTCATTCAAAAGAAAACCCCACAACACAATGCCAGAGCAATGCCCCTGCCAGCTGGAAGACAAAACACACATAGGTGACCTGTTAGATAATTTCTAATCTTGCTGTCCCCAATATACACACTCTGAGCACAGGTATAAAACTCGAGTGTTTTTAGATTCAGTAGATTAAGACTTTATTATTATTACTTTTTAATGCTTTGGAACCTGACTGTATCTTTTAGAGGAGAAAAAATTACAGGACTGGTTTTCCCCACACTTGAAAATTTCCAGAACTGCTTTGATCATGTATGAGAATTGATTTAGGGGATGCAAATGAAGGCCTTGGCAATCTGAAGAAGAAAATCTTCTCCCCTGACATTTCTGAATGTTCAGAGAATTTTCAACAAGCCATTGAAGTAGGGGTTCATCAGAGAGACAAAAAGAAAATTCAATAAGCAAAGAAGTACATGAAACCAACCAGCTCCCTCACAAGAAAGCCAGCAGCCTTAGCAAGCTTTCTACCTTGTTCAATTCTTCTTCCTGCTCAGACTTACCTTCTGTAGCAAAATATGCATCCAGAAACATGAAAGCAATGAAGGGCAGATGCAAGTCCTTCCTTACAAAGAGAGACCGAATATTCTGCATCATCATTATAATATTTTACAACTCATTAGCACCTTCCATCCCAGGATCTCCGAGCATTTACAAGCGTTAATTAATGCACTCTCACAATACTTCTGTGAAGCAAAAGGCAGGTGTCTCGATACTGTGGTGACAGGTGCATTACAATTGAATAAGACAGAATTTCCAGGCTTTCCATTTACATATTTAGGAAAGAAGGGAACAAAGAAGGGAGGGAAAATTAACAAGTGCTGCAATAGCTTGAAATACCTTGAATCAAGATATACTGTAAATACCTTGAAATACCTGGAACTTCAAGTCTTTACCTGAAAAGCAATACTTGTTAAAGACCTCAGTAATATTTAGGCTTTATTAACATAAGTATTTGCTGAGTGGAGAACTATGGGTTTTTTTCCCAGTTCTATCACAGATGTCCCTCTGGGACAGTGTCTTGCCCCTACCCCATTTCTTTATCTGACAACATGGTCCAGTAACACACCTGGTATAAAAGGGTGGGTGGACAAACCAACTGGTATATTTTCACAGGTACTGGTGACAGTGTTTAAATTTCTCAGCTTACAGATGTTTTGTATTCGTTAGGCTCATGGTATTCTGCAAACATCTGGTCACACAATGAGGTTTTCCTCTCTGCCTTCCCCCTGCAAGGGAGAAGAGCCATGTGCATGAGTATTCCCCTCCCCAAGAGCCATGTGGGAATGTAAAGGCATTCTCTGAATTCATTACCCAGCCCCACAATATGATTCTGCCTTTGTACGGGCAAGAAAATGGATGTTAATTTATT
This sequence comes from Taeniopygia guttata, assembly GCF_048771995.1. Classification (NCBI taxonomy): domain Eukaryota; kingdom Metazoa; phylum Chordata; class Aves; order Passeriformes; family Estrildidae; genus Taeniopygia; species Taeniopygia guttata. The sequence continues at coordinate 986,530 of NC_133046.1, forward strand.
CCTTATTGCTAATTTGAAAAGGAGCACAAACACAACAGTTCCATTGCAGAGACTTCTACCAAGAGTGTAGTTTAAGTCCAATTATATGCTATTAGTACATTTGCGCTTTATTCCTATGGCATATTAATTACATGTCTGGTATTCTGATAATTAACACAATTACACTCTTTATTTTCCCCTTTCATAGCCAATATTCTTGTGTTTTATTCTGAAAAGTAATTTTCTGTAGGTAAAAGGAGCCAAATCATCACATATTAATAAAATCAAGCAATGGGTTTTCTCATGAACGTACACAGAGAAGTTCCAGCAGTGTTCTTCAGCAAAAAGAAAAGCAGATGTTCTCCTGTTGGGCTGCAGCCTATCTCAGAGACTCCAAAATGAACCAAATTACTATCCTCTAGCTGTGTATCCAGCATGACAATCAGCCTGAAGCAGCAGGGCCATAATAACTCTACTGGCACTGCCACACACAGCTCTTCCAATGCCACCTCACGTCCAAAGCCTCCCTGGTACTAAAACCTCTGATCTTCCACTGTCATCTGTGAAACTCAACGCCATTTAGCAAAAACAAAAGTGACACGGGGTCAATCAACATGATTTACAACTGCACGGGTCATCCACAAACCAACACGTAGCAGATATTGCAAAGGAATATTAAGGAACAAAACAAAACAAGCACTCTTAGTGCTGTAAAATATTGAGGTGGGTAGATTTTACTTAATTAAGTACATACAGACACCTCAAAGATTTGGGGTTTTATCTTTTTATCTTCAGGACAAATTAGATGGGTGACCGCTGGCAGTGACCCGTCCCGGGGTGGGAGGTTGAGCTGAAGCAGTGGAACACAGTTCTGGGAACGTACAGAAAGGGTTGTTGCCATTGCTGCCTCAGCCACTGACCCACCACCAGCAGGAAAAGAGCAGAATTCTATTCTGTGGCTTCTGAATAGGTGTTATGAACACATTAATCCTAAAAGGGAGACAGCAAAGAGCTGTTTTGTTTTAACAAAGAAGGAAACAAGCATCCACTGAGTTAAGGCTCACATACCAGGCAGAACAAACCTCAGTACTCAGCAGGTCCCTCCCCAACCAATCTAATATATGCAAATTAATCAGAGGGATTTAGAATAATTACCCCATCCCAACTGTGTGCTGCTTTAATGTATCCATTAGATTGTTAACTCCATGGCTTCCTCTGCTCAGTGAGGGAAGAGAAAACATTTCCAGTGATTGACCTTTTGGAAAATTATATGCCCACCTTTTTCATGGGATCTACTTCTGCTGGACCCCACAGGATGTCAAGGACCACCCCACTACTCACACAAACATTCAACAGCCATGAATTTCCACTTCACCTGGACCTTATAACAATCCAGGCTTTCTCTTATTTTCAGTCTGGACAAAGAGCCTCCAAAATGAGACTTTACTTTTTCTCCTTCTCCTCTCTCCACCGCTGTCTGTCAGAAGTGAATCAGCTGAAGAAGTGGAATGACACACTGTCTTCTGCAAAAGGAAGCGGGGGGGCTTTAAATCCCATGTAGTGTTAAATGACTGAAGTACAGAGCTTTGTAGTGCATGCTAACAGCACACACTGCTCCCTGTTTACTGCTGCTTCAATGAGACATTGTCCATTGAGTGGAAGTAAAAAGCTTATGAGATGAGACAGGCATATCATCCTGTCTGAAGCCCAGCTTACACAGGAAGAGCCTCTGGGAATGACAGGCGTCTGTGGAACATTAAAATACAACCCAGCATAGGTCAAGTATTTATTGACCTGATCTAAAACCCAGTCTGAGTGCCCAGGTTTCACTGACTTGAATGAGGGGTATATGATGACAGCTGAAACTCCAGAGGCTCTGCAGTGACTGAGGAGCCTCAAACTGAGCAAGACGCAGAGAGGCGAGTCTGCCTGCAGCAGAGTAAACAGGATAAACCTTTTCCATTTGTTAAAGCCATGATTTATGTACAAGATTATCATATGCCATTCTACGCTCCTAATCCTAGACCTTGAAGTAGCAGCAGAGATTAGAGCCTCTGACCATTTTCTAAAGCAATGTCACTAGTAACCAGTGACACATCTCAGACAGAAAAGATGCCAAAGCAACAAAAGGGAAAAACACCCTAAATGTCTGTAGAATATCCTTTTCTTTCCCCTCCACTGAAAGGCACACAAAGCCACATATCACACAGTAGATATGCACAAGAGAATTCAGCACTAGAACATCTTAGTACCCTTTTCCCTCAAGCATCTCTGCTCCCTTTGCTGCCCAGCTCTCATTCTGCCTAACAGCTCCTTAATCACAGTATCTGTCACACACATAAAATATTATTTAACCTCCAGCACAGAGGAAAATGCATTTATAACCTACTGGGTTTTCCCCTTTAATCTCTCTCTTTCTTCCCTTACTGCTTCCCCTCTCTTTTTAGTAGCTCTGAGCAAGAATGGTGCTAATAACCTTCACAAAGACTTATTCAGGTCCAGACAGAAACCAACTCTGCACTCTTGTCAAGACAGGAGCTATAAAAACAACACACACGACCTCTTCTTCCTGTTCAGGTGACAGAACACACTCAAACATATCACAAAAGCAGCGTGGCCTCTCTTGCAAAGATGTCAGTAAGTGTCATTTTAGAATTACACAACCAATTTAATTGTGACTGAGGCTCAACTCAGCTACAACCCAATCCAGCAGATAGAATGTTATGATCCCTCAGTGATATTTAATAGTACTTGTGTATCAAAAGTATTTTTGAGTCTTTGCTCTGCAGCAGCTTGACACAGCTGAATTTAATGTTCCTTCTGTCAGGGCAGAATTCAAGGTGTTGACTTTCAGCTTTAAGCATGATCAGGTCTAGGATCTGACTATGCCAAAGGCCTCATTCTCTCTGATCCATCTCACCAGAATTTAAGTCAAGGTGCTGTTCCTGAAAAATTCTCTATTTAAACCCCCAAGGACCTTCTCTGCAGAAAGATACGAGCTGGCAATCTTTGTATATGCAGAGGTACCAGGCTAGTCTATTACTTGCTAGAGCAGGTACACTCTGAGCTCTGCTGGTTTTGGTCTCTGCAAAACCCTCATTGCTACTGGGATGTAGTTTCTCTAAACACTTCTCAGTTACCCCAGTCTCCCCTCCTCCTTTTGACAATGGCACTAAAATTGAAAAGATATAACTTAATTCCGTTCACTGCTCCAATCCTCTGGCACCTAGATTTTGCTACATCTAGAGAGCAGAAAAATATCAGGTAAAAATCATGCTGTAGCTACAAGAGCCAGGGTAAGTCCACATGTCCCATATAGTTTCAGAAGCCTGTGACCTCAAGGTCAAGGTCAGACTAAAACAAAGGCACTGCTGTACACCCATATGGTGTGAGAGCAGCTAAGCATGTACAGACCCAGCACAAGGCACAGCTCCTCTTAGAGGGAGACTCTGAAGTGCTGCTGGCAAGGCAAGGCAAAAGCTTAAGATTCTGTCTAGCTTAATTATCATCTTTCTGCAGGCTCAAAGAAGCTTATGAGAACACAACAGCGAGGCAGAATTCTCCTCCTGTGCTTCCACCTACAGAAACTCATCCCTTCCTGACCTGCCCCAACTTCCCTCCCCACACACCCCAGAGATTGTGCAGAATCAAGCCATTAAAAAATCCACCACCGAGCAGAGACCACGCTGTGAGCTGTTCTGGCAGGAGGCAGGGCTGTGCCTTCCTGTGCTCAGGCAGCAGCGCTCACTGACTGCAGGCAGGGCAGCAGCACTGCAGGAATGGCAGCAGCACTGCAGGCAGGGCAGCAGCAGCACAGGCAGGGCAGCAGCAGTGCAGGAATGGCAGCAGCAGTGCAGGCATGGCAGCAGCACTGCAGGCACTGCAGCACAGCCCAGGCCCTGGCTGCACACTGCAGCAGCACTGCAGGCACTGCAGCAGAGCCCATGCCCTGGCTGCACACAGCAGCAGCACTGCAGACACAGCAGCAGCACTGCAGCACAGCCCAGGCCCTGGCTGCACACTGCAGCAGGCACACACAGCCTCTGGCTGCTCAGGCACAGCACAAAGGGCTCAGGGCCAATGCTCAGCTGCCCCTGTCCATCCCAATCACAGTCAAGGCCATGGACACTGTGCCCTCCATCAGGAGGTCACAGGCAAAGCTGAACACGGATTACAGAGCCCAGGCAGCAGCAGCTCGAGCCCCTGTGTCCTCCTTGATCAACTCCCTGCACTCCACAGGACAGGCAGGATCCTCTCCTGCCCCTCTGGGGATTGCTGCACACGTAACTGCATCAGCAGAGAGCAGCAGGGACTGTAGATGGTGAAAAACTAAAGTGCAGAGGCATCAGTCCACCTCTGGGCTGGAGTCACTATTACAATTGTAAACCAAGGGCTGAAAGTATATTTTCTGAGTTTCACATGCCTTTGGCCACAGAGCACCATTTAGTACCAAGGAGAGTCAACCTGGAAAAGGTCAAGGCAGCAAAAAGCTCTGTGCATGGAACCATTTCATGCTGATACACGAGGCAGCTTGTGAGCAGGCCAGGTTATAAAGCTTCGAAAATTTTTTTTTTCCTCTTTTCCAAAATAAACAATCCCCAAATTGAACTTCTTCAGGCTACAAAGGAAACCAGCCAGGTTGTTTACAACACAGAGCAGGAATCCTGCTTAGGGCAAATCAGCTGCAGAGCAAATGAAAGCAGAGCTCAGGAGGCAGTGGGTGATTTCTGTCTTTGCATGGGAACCTGCCTCAGTCTGGCAGGGAACAGACCCAAGCTCCTACCTTGGTAAGCAACAACAGTGGTCCTCCCTGTTATACAGCACTTTGATATTTGTGAAACTCTAACTGTTCTGCAGCTTTAATGGAGCTTCCTAAATGCCCTTTTTTAGCCTCCAGGCTTTGGAACACTTTGTTTCTGATGGTAACAGTGAGGAAAAGATGCTACTCACTAGGGACTTCCTTTTGTGCAGACTGAACAGGCCTCACGATTCCTTAAATTTCCAGAAACTGTTCTTCCTGACTCCTGGTTTCTGCTGGTCCCAGTGCCCTGCAGCCCTTTTTGCTGTCAGCTCTGCCACAGTTCTTGAGGAGGCAAGAGACCAAAAAGAAAGCTGAAGGACTGATCTTAAAAGACTCTAAATCATATATTCCTCTCCCTGCCAAGGCACTCAATGCATTTCATAAATAATTTCTAACCTATTTTATACATTTAATTCAAAGCTTTTAACTTCTACCCTTTATTTTTCCCATTTGCAGTGCAGAACACTGGTAACCTCAGACATGGCACTGTTATCTTCTTGTAAGGGATTCTCAATAGCCATAGGAATTTATCCCACATATGATCCCAATGTCTCATTTAGACAATCTCTACTATAGGTGAGGGTCTTCCTACTTCATGGGCCAATAAATCTTCAGCCATTAACTGAACTAATCAGGCTGCTGGTGAATTAGAAAGCAGACTTCGTGGAACTGAAACAGATTTAATGGTCAAGCATTAGAAATTCCCACACAGGCCACAGAGGATACAACTCCACGGAGGATACAACTCCTAGTAACTGCTTACCTTAGGTAGGAATAGGAACAAAAAAATCTCAAGAGCTTTTTAAATTTAATTAGTGGTCCAAGATTCTTTCAGGCTGTATCTCCTTCAAAGTGTTGCTGTGCCTCCAGCTCACATGCTCTGTGACTCCAGGGTTTATTTTAGGACCTGGGAGAATCAGACTCGAGGTCTAAGTGAATGGTGGAGCCCCATTTTCATCTACAACAGGCCATGCTCAGACACAAGGAGCTTCCAACAACTGCAGCACCTGCTGCCACCTGGGGAGAGAGGAGGGGTGGGACTCAGCTCTGAATCTTCTCCTCAAGCTCTGCAAAACACAGTGTGTTAGGACAGGTAATGAGCAGCTTGGCAGCCAAAGTACAATAGCACATTTTGAATCTCTAAAGGAACGTTTCTCCCCAAAAGACCACCCAAAGAGTGTGTGCTTTTCTTGGAAGATGCCTCTAAAGCTTTTACACTCCTTTTCTGAGTGCCTTAAGCACTGTATGGCTGATAATTGGACTACAAAGCCTTTTCTAGTTACAAACATATTTCAAATTAGACCTGTGCTCAACTCAGGCCTCCAGAACATTTGATTTCCTGGTTTTATTAGTAATGCACAACAGGCACAACAGCAAAGCTGGAGAAATTTGTACAAACAATAAACAAGTCCCTCATGCTGATGTCCTGTGTTTCTCAAAGGTGAAACCCGGTGTTTTTCATTTGGCAGCTGAGCAGTGTAATAAATCAATATGAAACAAGAGTAGATATTAAAAACTGTATTTCCCACCTCCCAACACTTACATTTTTAGTGAAAAGATTAAACCACAGTTTAAAGAGTTCACTTTCCTTCTGAAAAGTCTTGGCTGCTGAGGAGTGCCATGGATAGCCAGGGAGGATGAATGTCAGCACTGGGAGGCCACCACAGAGCAGCCAGAGTCACAGGGACCCCCCCCCTCTGCACCAAATTCACATTAAAGTGCTTTTTAGGCAACCAAGTCAAAATCTAGAGAATCCTTTGGGCTCATTCCTGGTTTATTTTAATAAAGAAATCTCTTATCTGGCCCCAACAAAAAGGGGTAAAAGATTTACTTTCACATAGAACTTTACAAAGCTGCAACTGAATCAAAACGAGTGTTTTCATAAATAAAGGTACAATTGCTCTCATTACATGGTATTTATTTGCTCAAGATAATTTCTTCCTTGTGTCACAAGTCTGTTCTTCCTTTTGCAGACAGTCCATGGCTTCTCTCCAGCTTCTTCCCAATTTTGAGACCACAACAGCATCCTGTCAGCAGAATTTCTGGCCATGAAAATGGTCATGTTCTCACAGTTAGATTCTAGAATTGTCAATGTAAATAATTAACAACCATAGGAAAAGAACCAGGAACAGGTAAATTGAGTTCAGCTTTAATAGATTCTGAGACATCTCGAAGTCAGTGCAACCCACAGCAAAACCCAGAAGTTCTGTAAAAACCACCTGCACACATGAGAGAAAATGAAGTGCTTGGTTTTAGGCAGCAGTGCTGGAGACTTTGTGCAGATTCCTGAGCAGTCAGTGCACCCTGGGAATTCCACTGCAGGTTTTTCAGTCTGTCAAGGTCTGTGTGTGTTTTAAGGCCCTGCAGCCACAGAGAGTGAAGCTGAGGAGTGTCACCTGTACACTCAGTGTTGCAGAGCCTAAAGCAGCACTGCTGCCTCCTGAACAGTGCCTCAGGAACATGCTGTTATCCTAGGACCCACAGAATTTCCCTATCACCAAACAGCTGCAAGGAGGGAAACCATGTACAATTTTTCAAGTGACTAGAAACTTCAGTTTATTAAAGCCCAGTGCAAGCTGGATTTAAGTTAATGATCGTTAATTGTTCCTAATGTGACAGCTATTCTTGTGCAGCAGTCAAAGGGTTAAAGTGGAACTCTGCAGTATTTTACACAAGTTCACATCTTCTCTATACAAATTTGGCAAATTCATGTCACAGCCTTAGATCTCATTCTTGCAATTCCTGCAAGAATTGCACCTCCAGCTCCTCTGGGGAGCAGAGGAGCCCCCGGGCAGGCAGGAGTGCCAGGCTCGGGCACAGCCCCGTCCCACCAGGCTGGGCATCCTCGGCCTCCAGCCTGGCCAGGTGGACTTCCTGAACCAAATCTGCTTTGACACACGCTCCCAAAAGCGCTCCAGGCCAGAGAGCAGCTGAGTATGGAAAAACTGATTGCATCAGAAACACTGCAGCCAAAAGGAAATCAAACCATGACTTCAAAGCCAATCAAAAAACCAAAACAACCCCCCAAAAGCAAGCGTTTATATGTGTGTAGATGTAATAAATATTGCAAAGCACATTTGTCTTTTCCCCCCCAAGTCAATAAGTATAAAGAAACAACCAATGCACCAAAACATCAGCTTCCTGCAATGAAAACGTTGGAGTCAGCAAAATACCTGCAAGCCAACTGAAGGGAAAGCTTTTGCATTGTCACCCAATCACAAGTTGCTTCCAGTTCTATGCAGCCAAATCAAACCCTCTTCAAATTCACAAGTTTGACCTAAATAAGCACCACAGCATAAAAAGCTTCCTTAGAAGTAGGATGTCAAGAGACTTTGTTTAAAATATAAAATAAAATGTGAGATAAAAGGTTTCCATTGGTCAAGTTTGAAAAATTGCCTTCCTTTATCCAACCACAGCCTGTCCCTTCGAGCCAACCAAAACCACACCTTTAGGTTTGTCCTTAATGAACACAGCCCGGCTGAGTTGCAAAATCTGACAGGAATAGATGGCTGTGAGATGCATTCTGAGGGTTGGGCAAAGGGAAACAACATTACAAAGGAGAAGGAATACCAAGGAACAATTAGGGTGGGCAGAGGAACTTATTAATGCTCAGCCATCCTCCTCTATCTTCAGGAGTCTCACTGTCCTCTCCAGTTCTGTGTTGTTCAGGTGTCCTGTAGTTACTGTCTTCTGTCTTCTGTCTCTGACCTGGAAAATGCCATCACAACATCCTCAGCACCTGCAACAACAATGGATACAGGAAATCTGTGCCATAATTACTTCCTTTAAAGAGCAGTGGAGAGAGGCAGTACCCAAAGTATCGTTCTACACATCCACACAACCAACAGGAAAGCAAATGACAAACTAGGGAATGCCAAAAACACCACCACTGCCTGTCCCAGTTCAGGTAACTGCTCAGCTCCACAGAATCCTCTTCCAGGGCTTTGCAAAGTTCAAATCCAACTCAGAACATCAGCATGCCAAATTCCTCCAGTATTTTACCTGAAGCATATCAACAAGCAAATCTGTTTTGTGCCCCAAGCAACTTCTGCCCATACACCTGCACACAAGGTAAAAGAGGACTAATAAAAATGTCTAATCTGTTCTCATTATATGAATTCCATTTCTTCAGTTATCTAATCTGCTCTTCAGTTGAAATATAGCAGGAAAAGCGGTCAAAATGCTTATAAATTCCCCCTGCTAATGTTCTTAAAAGCTAAACCAATGTTCCTGAAATGCAACTACACTTACTTTTATAAATCTCACAATTTATTTGTTATAGGAACACAAAGGAGGAAATATTAAAGACCAAGCAGTAGTAGTTTGTTTTTCATATGTAGGGCCCTTATCTTATATAAAACTACATCAAAAACTGCTCTGATGCACCCTCTTGCCAGCATTCAGAAGCCCTGCAGTCATCTCCCTTTTCATCTGCTGCACAAACTGTTTCTTCCTTGATCAAAACATAAATGATATATAGCACCAGGATCCAGCTCAGAATTAACAAGCTGCCTTGTTGATTTTAAAACCAGCAAGAACCAGCAGCCCCTAAAGAAAAACAAGGATTTCACTTGCAAGGATTGTGACAAAGCCTTCGATGCTGGAGGGGCGAGCCCCACGCTGCAGCAGCAGGAGGCTGGGGCAGCTGCAGCAGCACCTCTGGCACCAGTGCCCCACCAGTGCCCCACCAGTGCCCCACGCCTCCTGCAAGGTGCAGGAGCAGCTGGAGTCGCCTGGCAGCCACAGAGACTCACCCAGCACGGCATCAGCTGCAGTCCTTCCCAGATGCTGATTGCTTTCCTGGGCTCTCCCCTTTCCAGGGTCTCAATGGGAACAAAATTCCTGCAGGCTTCCCTGAATCCCAGGCAGGAAAGGAGGCTGCATCCCAGAAAACCCCACAGCTCCATGCCCTGCCTGCCCCGACTGCCCAGAGGCCACTGAGGGCACGTGGCCACATCTGGAGGTGTCTCCCAGCAAAAGAATCTGGGTGACATTTGTCCAGAAAAAGGTCATCCACATTTCTCAGCATAAAAGCAGGTTTTGTTCCAGCCCTTTCCTGTAACCCAAACTATCCAGAGCCAGAGGAAACCCAGCTAACGAGGCTGCTCATTAAGGAGCTCTCCAGTGCCCTGTACAGACACAAACACTGCCCAGGAACAGAGCTGGCCCTTCTGTCTGCTCAGGGGAAAGCAGGGACCCCAGCACTGAGCTGCTCCTGCAGGCCCACTTGGCTCCCACAGCGGATGTTGTCTTACTTATCGAGTAAAATAATGTAAAAAGCAGAGCACAGGTTATAAAGTTGAGCTGCACGTGGCCAAGAGCCTGTGACTGAGACAATGGGATGGTGAACCACATCTGCTTGGAGCACATCCTTCACTGGGCTCTGCACTTCCAGCAATTAATGTACAGAACAATGGCAAAGGCACACTTTTACCTGACCTGCACCTATACATACAGCTGCTCTCTCCAGAGCTGTCCCTTTCCTGGGCACACATTTCTACCCTGAAATAGAGACCTACAACATACCCAGTGAAATATTCCCCATCTTCTATGAGCAAAGCATTAATTGCCACAAACCTTTAGACATTCAGATACTTCTCTCACTGTATCTGCCTCACGCTTCCTCACCCTCATTCTTCCTACAAATTAACAATAATTAACAGGTGGGCTTATGTCCCATCTTAGAAAGCAATAGTGACAATCTTACCCACTAACTTCCAAAATAATCCTGCTGAGATTATGTTCCAGTTGCAGCTGTTTGAATTGCTGAATTTAGAGTTCTTTTACACCACTTATTCTTCAGTCTTAGCAAGCCAAGATGAGCTGAAGGTCAAATGACTTTACTGCAGGGCAGGGAAGGCTGCAGACGTGCCCTGAGCTCAGTTCCCCAGCAAGGACCTGGGCACAGAGACATGAACCCAGCAGGTACAGGCTGGATTGGAACCACACCACCTCAACACCAGAGAAGACGCTGACACCTCTAACAGCTGCTGTTCCCAAGTGCTCTTTGAATGAGAAATAGATATGTACACCTGATTTGCTTGTAGTCACCTGCAGAATTAATTAAGCCCCAAAAGCATTTAGAGATCAGAAGGTTTAGCCTGCTGGGAATTTCTAAAGGCTGCCAAATTTAAAAAAAGAAATTCTTCACTTCACACGAGATCTTTGCATACATACATTTCTTCAACCACCTTCCAGCAATAATCTTCTAAACATTAACTCTTCCCTGAAATTCCCAGTATTATCATCTTAGTCTGGCATTCTAAAAATACACCATGCACTGCTGAGAGCAGCAGCACACTAAAACAAGCCTTGTGTTCAACAAAATAAAAGTGCACAGAGCAGAGCTCGATCTCCATGCTCCATCAGCACCTGCAGAGCCCTGAGCACGGTCCCCTAGAGCCCCACAAGCAGCCTGGGTGGTTTTGGTGCCCCAGCACCCCGAGAACACCAGTCTCACCCAGCCAGGCACGTGTCTGCATCTCAGCCTTGCCCTCCCCATGGACCAGCTTCCTCCAGGAGCCAGCACGACACTCCTGTTGCTATAGGAACACCAGAGCTGCAATCACCAAGGTCTCAGCACAATTCCCATCTCGTGCTTCCTCCCTGCACTGCTTCCATTTGCAGAGCTGCCAGAGCCACCCACCCTCTGGAAATGCAAGGAGCTGGGGAACAGGGAACATGGGGCTTGTGCAGGAGACGCTTCTGGGCACAGAACTTCCCCAGAGGCATTTTGCTTGCACTCAAAACTAGGTGAGAAAGCCTGATTTCATCAAGTGTGAGCTGTGTTAGCTCCTGCTGCAATGCAGGCAAGACCAATGTGTGAACAGCCCAGAACAGCTCAGGATTACATCCCCTCTCCAGCACACACACTGGCTGAACTGAGATGCCTCAGGGCTCCTCGGTTATTCTTGGAGCCATAAAAACAAACAACAAACACTCCACAGATGTCAGCTAAAGAGCTCCTGGAGTAAAGAAAAACACCCTGGATTTTGCACTTTCATACAGGTGTTAACAATGATTGAAAAATAAAATTACATTAATATTAGACTCCATTACCGTACCTCCTCTTCCAATAAAAATAAGCATAAACTGAAGGGGAGTCTTAGCCTTCAGGCTTGATTAAAAATTACAGAGATATTCTAAGATGCTGCTTGATCCAAATTAACTTCCATTGCTGGATCCTTAGACAACAAAGAGAGTCTCAAGGAGGAACTTTAAACGTCAGAGATGTATTAGCAGTGGCTCATGAAGGGTTTATGGCACAAGCCTGAACTCGGCAGGGACAGCAAAAACCCCTTCCTGCAGTGATGGGGACAAGCCTGAACTCGGCAGGGACAGCAAAAACCCCTTCCTGCAGTGATGGGGACAAGCCTGAACTCAGCAGGGACAGCAAAAACCCCTTCCTGCAGTGATGGGGACGAGCCTGAACTCAGCAGGGACAGCAAAAACCCCTTCCTGCAGTGCCACATCCTGGCCCAAGGGACACAGAAGCTGCAGTGACCCCCTGGGCAAACAGAGGGGCTCGCACAGAGCCACAGATCCCGAGCAGGAACCACAGCAGGGGCACGCAGGGACAGGCTCAGCAGCCCTGCAGGGGAGACACGGCCCAGAACTCTACACCCCCATCCCCTACACTCTTGTCAAGAAACCCCCTGAGCCAGAACAACTTCCCTGGAACTGGAGCCAGCCTGCAGCACTTTAAGGAACACACAGAAACCTGCAGGTCCATGGCAAAGCTTTCAAGAGTGCTCAGGCAGCAACTCATTCTGGTTTCTGGGACAAAATGGGGATGTGAAGTTAGCTTTGTGTCTTTTGTGCCTGCTGCAGGAAAATGGCTCTAAAGACAAATCAGGGACACCCTGTCCTAGGAGGAACAAAAGGCTGTGAAATCCACTGAAGTGCTAACTTGGTGTAAGTTACTCCCTAAATAACACCTCTTTTTGTTGTCCTGTAAGACGAGCTGCGCAAAGGAAAAAAGAAATCCTCCAGAGGAGATTCAATGAAAACAGAAAAGTAGGGGAGAAAATACCTTTAAGCAACCTCGGAGCAACAGAACAGCAAGTGTGTGGACTTGCAGGGGTTTTCCAGCACCAGGCAATGCCATCTAGTGGAGATGGGATCTCCCTTAGGGCGGCACATCTCACACCCAGGCCATCGTATTCCCTTACTCAGGAATTCCATACTCAGCCCTTCCTGTTTCACCGCCCCAGGACCCAGCAGAGGGCACAGGCAGCAGCAAGCAAGGAGCATTATCATCACTGACTGGGAGAAACCTGGAGGGATTGCTAAGGAAATCAAAGTCCTGAGCAATAAAGAAGCAATAAGTAGCTCCTGTCTGTAGAGCACACTACAGCTTCAGCACCACTGCAGGAACTATCTGTTCCTACAGATAGATCTGTCCCCTGGCAGGACTTCTGATTTTATCACCTATTCTTAGCCAAAGTGCAGGTAATTCAGCATTGATTTCACTGGGAAAAATGTAACTTTTAAGGATCATGCTGAAAAATGCCAACTGCAGCTAAATCTCTCTTATCTGAATGTGTCTACCTCAGTTTTTGACATGAAACAAGAAAATTCTCACTTTAGACTGGCAGAAAAGCTGTGTATTTTGTCTCAGAATTCTTCAAGCATATCCACTTCCATCAGCTCCCAGCTATGCAAGGAATGAGCACAGCAAGTTTGTGCAGGTTGTGTTTGTAATGGATTTCTAGATGTCTCAGATCTATACTAAATTTCTGCTCAGATCTTTCTGGCACGAGTCTCACAATGTTCCTTCAATTCCAAACTGCACTTCATGAACGTGATCTGGCACAAGGGCTGTGCAGGGGAGGGAGAGGAATCCAGTAAGAAACATTCAGGTTCAGAAGAGATTAGTGGGCTCAGAGCAGCTCCACACAATTGTTTACCAAGACTTCTGCAAAGAATTAACAAAGCCAGCATATCCCGGCCTGCAGGATGGGCTTCAGCAGGTGGCAAACGATTCTGGACATCCAGGAGCCCTGCAGGTGCTGTTTTCTGAGGCTGCTGGCCCAGGGCAAGCAGCTCCAGGGCAGAGGGAGGGTACAGGGGGTACTGGGCAGCACTGGGGGAGCACAGGAGGCACTGGGCAGCACTGGGAGGGCACAGGAGGCACTGGGAGGGCACAAGAGGCACTGGGCAGCACTGGGAGGGCACAGGGGTGTACAGGGGGCACTGGGAGGGCACAGGGGGCACTGGGCAGCACTGGGAGGGCACAGGGGTGTACAGGGGGCACTGGGAGGGCACAGGGGGCACTGGGAGGGCACAGGGGGCACTGGGCAGCACTGGGAGGGCACAGGGGTGTACAGGAGGCACTGGGAGGGCACAGGGGGCACTGGGATGGCACAGGAGGCACTGGGAGGGCACAAGAGGCACTGGGCAGCACTGGGAGGGCACAGGGGTGTACAGGGGGCACTGGGAGGGCACAGGGGGCACTGGAAGGGCACAGGGGGCACTGGGCAGCACTGGGGGAGCACAGGAGGCACTGGGCAGCACTGGGGACACTCACCCTGGTCGATGGAGTGCTGGGGCAGCTGGCTCAGCTGGCTGTTCACCACCCCCGCGTACGTGCGCAGGAACTCCTCCTCGCTGGCCGTCAGCTGTGGGCACAGAGGTGACAGAGGTGACACCCGAGCACTCAGCAAAGCAGAACCCACCCCAGCTCCCAGGGACGGGCACCACAGCACCTCTGCTCTGCTCCTCACCACCCCTGACTTGTGCACCTCGAGCACCAGCAGGGACACAGCAGCCAAATGGGACATCAGGAACTCACGGGCAGGTTCAGTGCCACCTTAAAACAGCTGCTTCACTGGGCTCCCTTGCCAGTAATGAAGAACTTGAAATAATTTATCGATATATGGTAGTTCCAGGCATGACAAGCCTTATAACATATAAGTAAAAATCAGTTGTGTTTAAGTGATAAATCCAGGATGGCTCAAACAATTCAGCATTAAAGCCAGACCATCACCTGCCCATCTCAACAAGCACTACCCCAATTAGTCCAAAGTTTCCTGAAAACCCACAAAGGGTGGGCTACGAAGTGCATCTTACGTTTGATCCCATCTTCCTGAGCATGAGCAGCACCCTCACTTTCTGCTGAATGTACATCTCCTCCGGACTCTTTCCGGGGACGCCCTCACGGTTCATTCCCCTCCTGCCAGCTCCTGATTTCCTGCAGATACAAAATCAGCAAAACAAACTAGAACAGGCAATGGAGGAAAAGTTTCATTTCCAAAATACCTGTTTTTCACCAGTGGGTAGATCACCCGGGAGAGGGAGGAATCACATCCTTCCCCAGAGAAACCCTTAAAAATGTCAGCAGCTAAACTGGGCCTACAAATGCAACTGAAACATTCACAGAGGCTCATGTTCACATCCACAGCTCATTATCTGTGGTTACGTTACTGCATGAGTCGAAAAGGAATTCTAAGAACTAGATGAAAGAAACAGCCTGACAGAAGAGTCCGTGGTTTGGGGGTTTTTCCATAAATAAGCACAAGCAGAATGAAAACAGGATGCAGAATGCACAGCCATCAAGCCCACAATGGCTAAACAAAAGCTGTGTGAAACCTAAACTCTTAAGTCTTTCCCCTCTTTTTCTTTTTTCCTTTATATATCATATGAAAAGGCCACTGCATTACTGTAAAAGTTATTAAAATTTATGAAATTATTTTGGAGACAAAGCATAACTAAGAGGAGCAGGGAAAGAGTATCATTTAAAAGGTGAGTTTTTGCTTCTTATTTACACCAGCCTATAAATGTTTTCCTGAACCTCAGTAATGAAGGGAACACACTACACAAGGCTGGCATGGGGAAGGCTGTATCCCAGCAGGTTCAAACAGTTTTCCCCGTAATGCTGTCCTGCAGTCATTACCAACCTCTCCTCTCACTTCATTTCCATTATTACTTTTAAGGGAAAGTAATCTGGGTGTGGAAACCGTTTAAAATTACACAGAGGCCCTCCTGAGTGAGTCAGAAGTAATGCAAACTTCAGCAGCAGCTGCTGGGACAGGCTTTGCCACCCACATTACTGAGCATGGAGATAACAGCAGTAAAAAGTGAGAAAGATCCATCACCAGTCCTCCTTGAACATGTTTCAGTGGGAAGATCTGATGAAGCTGATTTGCTATAGATGGCTCTGCTTGGAAACCTGCAGCCTGTACATGTGCAAGGTGATGACTGTTGGGGCTTTTTATACAACCAGCAAACTGCTCTCTGCAGGGGGAATAAACAATCCCATCATTTTGCCTAGTGTCAACTCAAGTAAGTAAACTGGATTATGCTAGGTATATACTCCACAGTGCAATTTACTGAGTGCTAACAAGGGATGTCAGTAGTAAGGCAATGAACAAAATAAGATAGCGAGCAAGAGACATTAAGTTATACACCTCCAGAGACTGATAAAACAATAAACATTGATCAAGAAATCCAGTCAGTCTGAAAGGTAGGGACTGGCTCTTAGTATTGTAAATACTTTTCAAAAAATATTGTATTTGAAAAGGGAAGCTGCTGTACTAGAAAAGAAAAATCATGACAAGAAAAGCTGAAATGCACGAAGACATCTATTGTTTAAAAATGAAACAAAGTGGATGGGGTATCAGTAGGTGGCACCATCCACAAGCACCAAGAAAATGCCACAGCTGCCCCCAAGCCAATGAGGGAGACCCAACTTCAGCACTGCTCTGCACATCACATACTTCCTGGTTTGGTTACTATTCATTGTTTTCCACCCTTACTATCTTCTAGTTCTTTTTTAATTTCTAGACTTTAAAAAGGGGTGATGGGAGTTCCTATCTAAGCCTGGCTCTTCTGAAGTAACCTTCAGCCAAGATGGGTTTGTCATGAAGCCACCTATTTAACAGGAAGGATAAAAATCCTAAAGCCCATTCAGTGAATGCTTCACATTATTAGGAAGCAGCATGGGGGAAAAAAACCACTCAATATGGCTCAAAAATATGTACAGAGAGGTAAAACTAAGCTTTCAGAGCAACAGCACTTTGCTCTCCCTGCACCACACAACTACCCTGCCACCACAGCTCTTCCTACTCGATGACATCAAAGTGGACGGACAAAGGTCAGACCCCAGCATGAAAATGTGAATATATCTCTGTTTTCTTGTTACATAAAGCTTTCAGAAGACACAGTTTAGGATGACAACATCACCCAGCATATGCTACATGAGAGAATTTCCAAACCCACATAAAAAGCTGCTCCATGCCCAGAAGACAGCATGATCCACATTTGCAAATGAAGGACTGAAAAATCTTTTCAAAATACTTACCAAGGTTGCTGTCTCCAGAAAGCTACATAATATGCTACACATTATGCAATGCTCCTTAAGCAGCATTTCCCTGCCCCCACAAATCTTTCTGGCTCATGGATGAGTGGTCACTGCCCCATCCCCAACCAACAAAACACCAGATTTCGGTGCCAACGTACCTGCTTCTAGAAACCACAGGAGATCAGATAATCCAAGTGTGCAGTCCTGATCAGAGACTGGAGCTGGGAAAAATGTAGGAGGGAACTGCCCTGTGAAAACAAATGAGCAAAGAATTACAGAACATATCCAGCTGAACCCCAGAAAGATCCTTAATTCAACACACCTTCACTCCCAGTCTGCTCCAGAACACGTTCTAGGTAAAGTTCAAAAAACTGCACCATTGTCTGGAGCTGTAAACATAAGAACCTTTTTGTGTTTTAAGTTTTTAAAAATCAAGCTGTTCTTCAGCTGCAAGATTCCCACCCTGACCATACCAGTGACATTCCCAATCACTTGAGGATGAATTGCATTCAAGCTTTGCATTCTTGAGGGAGCTTTCAGCACAAAACCCAACTGATACATCCTGGCCTCAAAGAAGTAATGGGATCTCAGCTGAATTTCTGGGAATGGTGTCCTGGATGCCTGGCACTGCAGGAAGAGAGGCCAAAGCTGGTGAAGCCATAGAGAATGCACTATCAGATCTGGAACTGGTCTCTCCAGGTAAGGGTGAGGCAGATGTGCAGAGCCAACAGGAACGTTTGGGCTGCCTGTGCTTACCTCTGGCAGCTAAACCTGGGTCTACTCCCCAGTTTTCCATTCCTTTCTCACAAAGAAGACTGACCCTGCATTTCAAAAGCTGCAGTGTTAGTCAGAAATGCCTGAATTCTTCACTAAACTCTGTTAAAAGGCTAAATGTTGTCCTGCTGCACCCAACACACTGCAAATGGACATAACTGGGTCACCTAATTCTCCCTTGTTTGCCAGGCACAGGCAATGAAATTTAGTTCTCATTTATTTTTAAGATGATTCACATGACAGAATAATAAACAACAAATATCTATATATTACAGCCAACACTGCCAGCCCAGCTTTGCCAAAGCAATAATCTGAGTTTGCAAACACTCCCTCCCCTTCCCCAGCAGCACAGAAAGCTGTCCTGTGTCCAGCACCTCCCTCCCCACGCTGCCTGCAGTGGGCTGGGTGAGGATCCCAGGAATTCCTACAGCTCAGCAAGGCCCAACATGTGGACTGGGCAGAGCCAGGAACGCCTGACATGCCCATCTGTCTCCTTCCACAGCCTGTCCTGGGCTGGGCAAAGCTGTGCAGCCCTGCCCTGGCACACCAAGCACGAGCAGCACCGTGGATTGAAGCGGCAGCTCTGGCAAGGCAGGAAGTCAGAGATCAGAGGAAGCCAGACATGGCTTTGGAATGAGCAGCTGGAGGTACTTCTACACCTAAAAACACCTGGGCTACTGTGCAAGGGCATTACCCAAGTAATGTCATAGCTAACTACTTCAATTTTCCCACTAGCTTCCTCACCTCTCCTCACTGTTACTTGTTCTGAAAACTCTCTGATGAAAATGAAATATATTTCTTCCCAAAAATTAATTAAAAGACCACAGTGGCTTTCTCTTTAATCACCAACCCCAGACACAACAGTACATAATGAAAAAAATACTATAACTGCACTTAGCCTTCCCTTTTATTCTTTTTTCCTAACTAGGTTTAGAACATCAGCTATTGGGGTTTCACTTCAAAAAAATGCAGACAGGAGAAATCTGTACTCAGTCTCAGTTTAACTTGTCTGTTTTACCAACAGATGGAAACAGCTCCTCAGGAAACTCAAGCCTCACCAGCAAGAACTGTTTTGACTGAACGCCTTCAGAAGAAGATTCTGACACACAGCAACTGAAAATTACAGATTTGTAACTGTATTTCCTTCACTTCCACCTATACTGGTATGAATTCAAAACCTGGTAAAGACTTTCTGCTGGACAAAGCCACAGATCAGTTCATAATTGAGAACTCTTAAATTCTTCTGACTCCCCTCCTACCATCTTTTTAAATAAACAAACATTTCACATCTCAACAGAAAAAGAGACATGCTTAAAAATGCATCTTTATAAATTTTGCATAAATGAAGTTAATTAAGCATCCCATTCAGTTTTAAAGCCATGCTTATTAAATGCAATGAGAAAGCAACATGAGCTTTTGTTCCTTCAAATTTCATATTCCCCCTAACAGTGCAGTCCTCTGTAATGCTGAAATTCCTAATGACAACATTTTACTGGTATGGGAAAACACAAAATGCAACTGAGGAATCTGCACAGCCTAAATTAAGGGGGCAGAAAATAAAAAGGCAGTAAGCTGTTGGAAAATGTAGTATTTTACATATTCAGTCTTAATAATTTAGGGTACTTAGAGCAGCCATCTGGCAAGTTCTTTAAAGCCTAAATCACAGCTGACTACCTCTTTAATATCTTTTAGCATTTCCAGTTATAGCCAAAAGAAACCCAACAGGAGTTAGTTCAGCTACAATTTATTTTTTTGTTGAATCTGACTGGTTCTGTTCAAGGCAGTGAAAACCCTCAATTAATGGGAAAGGATTATAAAGGCCAGCTAAGGAGTTCTGGTGAATAAACCCGAGCACTGCAGGTTCCCTTTGCTCCACACAAGTGGAGTTCAGAGCAGCAGGAAGGGTCCCTTTGACTCTCTGATATCTCTGCTACCATTAGCCAAGGTTAAGCCATTCCCCTCCACAGCCCCACCACGCAGCACTTCAGTGCCTGAGCATGGTCACACTGGGAAGCTTGCAAGTGCAAGGGGATGCTGCCCCTCACTTCAGCCTTGCTGATTTTCAAATTACATTTTTCAGAGAACAGTTAGAGCCCGAAAAACCTTCCAAGCTGGAGCCTGAAACCTGAAGTCAGGAACCAGAGTCTGCAAAATCCCTGCTACAAATTTCCCTCTAATTCATTCTGACTCATGACCTTCAGTCACAGGCAGCTGGAGACTGGATTAATTCCCATCTCCAGAGGGATACAATGAAGAATTCATAACAGCTACCTATTTATAGGTGAACAGTATGAACTGAAATATTTAATATGGTTTTTTTTTGTCTTCGTTTCTATGTTCAGTGCTACCTTTTAGCTGACTTCAGAATCTGAACCCAGTGTCAGATTTAGGTCAATTTACTGCTGGAACTCCCAAATGTAGTAGGTTCACATCTCTTAAATGTCAGATTTAAATTTTTAACGAAGCACTACAGTCTCCTTCTTGAAGGAGGACAGGAAACAGCCCCAAACACAGCCATTTATTCATGAAACATTTATGAACACAAGCAGGGGTTTTTCTCCCCAGTGCTGGAACACCTTTCAGAGCTTCAAAATGGACTTCAAAAATAGCAATGAAGTGCATTCCATAGAGCTTCCCGATATACCAAAACAGTTCTTACATCAATGCTCAAGCTGACCTAAAAAGTAAAATTTAAAAATCCTACTATCATAACCATCACGTCAATGAAATTACAATTGTCTCCTGACCTTCAGGCACACATAAACCAGATAATTTCCCCCCTGTTCCCTCAAGGACAAGAAATCTCTCACATCTCATACAGCTAAAAGAGGCAGCACAGGGTTTTAGGTAGTTCATGTCAGTCAACTTGAAGCCTCTGAAAATAAATGTAGTAACAGCAACAAAACCTGAAAAAAACCCTTTCATTTCACAAAGGTATTCACACTTCAAAGATGAATGTGTCAAAAATTCTTTAGAAAGTGACACCACTTTATAAAGAGCAGTTTATAAACAAATTATTGCATCCCAGTCCAAGAGACAGCTCCAGCAGAATGCTGCAGTACTTTACTCACAATGGTCACCAACAGCTGGATGGACACTGCTGCTCTCCTCCCAACCAGGGGCATCCTTCACTGAGGAACCTCTTCTCCTATTTAAAACAAACCTACAAATCTTCTAGGCAGGAAATTAGGCTCTAATAACAGATAGCCAACGATTTAATTACTAGGTATCCCACTGAAGAATTAGTGCTAAAAAGTGTTCAGCATCCATCATTAAAATAGAACAGTACAGCCAAGCCTTGTAAGGATCTATCTGTAAATATTTTATTTCAGAAACAGAACATTTCTGGAGAAAACTTCAGTGCCATTTCTGAGTCAAACTCCCTGTGCTGGAGTGACCAACTTCTCCCAGCCAAGCACACAGAAATGCTGGGTGCATTTAACCTGAAATGGCAGAGAGCACACGTGGTGGCACAGAAAGGCTTCCTCTCCACTGCGTGTGTACATATATCTAAGTATTTTATAGATATATATTTATAGGCATTTCTCTGGTACTCATCAACACAGGATCTACAGCCAGCCAGGTATTAATGAGAGGTCTCAATGTGCTGCCCTGTAATCTTTACTGACATCTGAACATCATTATTGACAGGTCACAGACATTTCACACTGCAAATGCCTATAAATCTGTTATAGTAGAAAGATTATGGCTAACTAGATTTTTTTACAAGCAATTAAAATGTGAGCTGTTACTATGTTGGTGACTATTTAGCATTTTAGTATTTTGCAAGAGTGTATCAAAGTACATAGTTAGGACCAGAGACTCTCAGATTAATAGTTCTTTATTACCAAAATTGTGTAACCATTGGACAGCAACATGAAATAGTGTTCTGGCCTCATGCATCAATAAAATCTGCTGTAAAATGTGACAAACACAGCCCTTATGTCTCCTAGTTATCTTGCCTCTTTAGGAAAAAAAGAACCAAATTTCTGTGCTGCTTTCCCCATGGATGCTCTGAACAATTAAAAAAAGCAAAGAAGAGGTTTCAGTTCTGAATCAAGGTTTAATTTTCAAAACCATTTAAAGAGATCTATTACTAATAGCTCTTGCTGCGAGTTGAACTAAGAATTAATGGCTCTTTATCTAATGTGGCCACATGCCTCAATCATGTCTGTGGTACTAACCAGAACACAAACTCTGCCTCCTCAGTGGTCCACGAGCAGCAGCAATGTTCCTGGATAACATGGGCAAGAGACTTTTGCTCCTAAGACCTTCATCAAATAATAATCCACGAGACTTTTCCTAGATAGTGTTCCATAGGTTGGTCTCAGCAGAGTATGCCAAGCATGCCAGCTTCTCTCTTCTCTGAAGGACTTACTAGAAACAAAAAGCACAAGAAAAGGATTTTTGTTCCTTTCTTAGGTCACCAAACAAGACTGTGAAACAAGACTGTGCTGCAAAGATATCTGATGGACAGAGGAGGAAGGAAGGAAAAAAGTCCTTGTCAGTTGACTTTTAACATTCACTAGTTCAAAACAAATTCCTAATTACACACCAATTTTACCACAGACATTTTGCTTTCCCTGTGTTTTGGCCAAGTGGGATTGCAAGGAAGGAAATCTTGCCTTCAAAAGACTTAGTATTTCTCAGGAAAATGGAAGCCATTTCCTTCCTGCCTAGCCACAATTCTGAATGTTACCTTCAATTCTGTGAGCTGTGACATAAAGCTGCAGGTCAGTGGTCTGGCAGCTGAAGAGTCCCTTCAGCACTGAACAAACACCACGGGCTGGAGAGAAAGAACCCAGGGACTGCAGGGGCTGAGGGTCCCAGCGAGTCCCCAGCGCTCCTGGGACTGAGCAATTCCTGAGCACAAAGGAACAGTCACAGGCCAGACACAACACAGGCATGTTAAAGGCAACCACATGTAAAAATATTAATTTAGAATAATCAACCTGCAATACGTAACGACAGTAACAACAGGAGTTAGCCCAGAGACCATTCACACAAAGCTCGAGAGTGGCTGATTCTCACACAAGTTAAAACCACTGCAAGATCCCAGATCACTGCAGGAAGCTCCCAGGAGCAGGACTTTAAGGCAGAATGGGCAAGAGAATGACTGAAGAGCAGCCAGATTTCTGCCAAACCATAAGAACAATTAGATACACCTCTATTATGGTTAGCTGCTCAACAAAAGGAAGGAGCTGATTGCAGTTACATCCAAAACTGCAGCTTCCAAGAGCAAAGAAATGAATACATGAAAAACAAGGGGCCAAAACTGTAGTGCCTCACACGTGCTGTTTCACACAAAGTGTTTTATTTAAAGATTAAAATGTATTTTGTAAAAGTTCGTGAACTAAGACTCTTGACAGTGAAACAGCAAGAGAACGGTTGCAGCTTGATGTGAATTGTGAAAGGCTTATTTTACCAAGTTCATCGTAGATGCTGACCAAGATTTCGGCAATAAAAAGTTCTGTTTAGCAAAACCTGCTGTTTCTAACCTCTGAAGTTAAGCAAAACCTTTCACGAATTCCACATAAACCAACGAGTATTATTTGGCATCTACAGACATTCCTGAAAAAGGCAGCTAAGAACATGTGAATGCTCCTATTTTTCTCAATTTGGCATCAGCTCTTGAAGTTAATCATAATTTAAGTGTTATTGCTGATTGGTTTTGCATAAACATTCAGTTAACTATGTTTATCTTGAAGTCTGATATTGCCTCCCCTGACCAACTGAGCAAGCTGCCAAGGCACAAAGAAATTTCCAGTTTTCCACATAAGATCCAACACACTCAAAGTCAGGTAACACCATTAAAGTAACATTAAAATGGCACCAGAGATCCCTGCAGCTGCACTATCCCCTCCTCAGTTCTACAAAAAGCCTTCCTTCAGTAGTTCACCTCAAGCTGTTTCAGGATTTATATTCCTCCTTTTCAGCCATTCTGCTGTAAAAATTTAGGTCACATTTCCTTTAAGGGTGCACGTCCATGTGTACTTATTTAAAGCTCAAGGAAATTAATTAAAAGCTCCTCACTGACTTCACTGTGCATTGAATCAGGACCTGGATGAGTTCAGAGGCAAAACAATTACACTTTAATTAAACATCTCCAGCTTCATGTGAAGTAGTCAACTAATTTTATGGAAGGATGAACTGAGTCAGAAGGTTTCTGAGCTTGGTCATGGTCATAAACAGAGTTGATTACCTAAGTTGTTTCCATATTTTTTAGCTGCCCTCATAACACAGAGAAAATGGACTTGGTGAAAAATCAAATAAATTCTTGGTGTATTTGCATGGAATAAAACAGAACATCCTGAAACAAGTGGAATGGTTGTACAAATGTACTGACTCCGCCTCTGTTCCCCAATCAGTAGCTCATTTAGTCAGTCACAGGAATTCAAATAGTGCAAAAATAGTTGAAATTATTTGGGTTTTAAAAATATTTTAGGCTGTTTGCTTTTAAATAGCATTAATGATTATATCTATCTTATTTTTGGAAACAGAAATAGGCTTCGCAGATTTGATACTTGCAAAACCTTGGATGTATTTACTGAATAGCAAGAAGTATGACTCCACTTTCTGAATTCAGACTGACATTTTAAACCATACAGAAGCTCTGTAAAATTCTATCAGATCACCAGCAGTGAGCAGAAACAAGAATGAGCTTTCCTCACTTTTTCAAACATTTGTTATATAATGCTTCCTCAACTAAGGCTGAAAATAAATCTGAGAGTCAGGAGAGTGTTCTCATTCTAGTACTAACTAATGGGTTTTGGTTAATTTGCTGATCTTTGATTTCTTCTCACCTCTAGTTTTGCTCCCTCTGCACTCTCATGCCAATGGAAGCTCATGGACAGGGCACAGCTCTTCAAAGGGAAAAAGATCTGTAAGAGTCCTCCATTCTCAGAGATGTAACACTGAACAAAGTGTTCTGGGGTTTTTTCCCTAAATGAAGTTACTTGGTGAAAAGTTTTCAGCACATTTAAAACTTATTTACGTTATCATTTCCCCCTTGTACTTAGAAGCAAGATCATTAAATTACCAACACTGGATGTAGTGACAACCCAGTCAGTGTTTTCGTTCCAATAATTTATATCTTGGGTGCACATCACCATCAAAACTGGGACTAGTCAGTCACACAACAGCTTTAGCCCAGAACATAAACATTTGGCACATTTGCCAGGATTGCAATTTTCCCAATCACTTCTGCACGATACTCTGGAACAGCTGCCTCTGCCCTTGCTGCATTTCAGCAGGAAATCCAATCTGATGACAGCTTGCAGTAAAAAGTACAGTTTGGCCTGTGTGTGTATAGAAATATTTCTGAAGACAAACCCCTTTTTTTATGGAAAAAATTCTCCTGCAAGTTTCTCCTAGCATCCCCAACAGCAGCCTCCAAAAGCCTATTGCCTTTCTGTGCACAGCACTCGGGTGGATGTTTGATGCTTCAAACTAGGTCAGATGCTCAGGAGGGTGCTTTGTAGTCAACAACCAACTTAGAAAGTGAAATACTTGGTAAAAAAAAACATAAATGTTTCTGTTGGTTACAGATGACAAACATTTTGGAGAGGAAAAACTTATATTAAACACATATAAAATAGATCTATTTCTGACAAGCTGTTTCCGAGGCAAAGCATCAACCTTGAACAGTTTAACCACATCAGGCACTTTTAGGTGTTAGCTCTGTTTGCCCACATGCAGCTGCAGGATGATTTTTAATTTTTGGCAGCAGATACGTATCACAGTCATTGTTAGTAATTACAAAATCTAGGTTTTATTTCTGTTCACTTTTGGTTTTGTTTAGAAAACAACACAAATTGTTTTGGAAACGTCTCTCTCCTCTCACAAAGTGAAGCACTCTCAAACCCTGGATGGGAAAAAGGACGGAGCAGAAAGTGATACAGCCACAGATTTCCCATAAAACTGGGATTCAGAACTTGTTTTCCAAAGATTCCACAGGATGTTTTGTCCTGTGATTTGAGCAGTAACTGATTTGTTCAGACAGGGACAGGGGCTCCCGTTCCCTGTGAGCCACAGCCCTCCCTGCCAGGGCAGCCCCAGCTCTGCTGATGGCACAGGGACTGGCACAGGGCTCTGCCAGCCCAGGGGATGGCTCCCCTCCTGAAGATTTCACTGCACTCCCACCTGGGTGTCAAGAAGAATCCTGAAAGCACCTTTCTGCCCTGTGTAGCTTTTCCATAACTTGTTGCAAGGCTTACAATGAACTAAAAGAGAAAAGTGCTTTAAAGCAGATATGGGTCCAGCCCATTACCAATTAAGTTTTTCAAAATGGCCTTTGCTCCTGCGTTTGTTCAGTCCTACTCACTTCTTCATAGATGTATTTCTATGTACCACATCAACTAGGACAGCACAGAGATCCCCAACAACTCTAAATTACACTGAGGGAGCTGCTAGTTTCTCCCAGGATGCCAAAGATACAATAACTGAGGATGCTTTTTCAGCTAAGGGCAAAGTGAAGCAACAGAAACATATCTGAAGTACACCTGTCACCATTTTCCAGATTATCTGTTTGTCAAGGCAAAAGTAGCTTGTAGTTTGGTAGGAAAACCAGTCGCTATTTTTAAAAGAGTAATACGTAGCTTTCTGTATGCTCCCTCACCTTGAATGCCTGTACTTTCAGAATAAACCCCACTGAAGTACATGTTTAGCCTCATTTTTTCACCATTTACATGGAGGTTCTCCTTCAGCAGGCTATTTCACATCACACATGAACTCCAAAAATAACCAAGGCCAAAAGAAATTGAAAGCCTGTGAGTTCAACAGCCAAAAATATAAATATAGTATGATTTTGTAAATGTATTTAAAAATATGTTCTTAAATTTTTGCTGATGATGCCTCTCACCACACTGGAACCAGCTTAGATGAGGACTGTGAACTAGCACACCTAACTTGCCTCCAAAGTCTGCCAGAGTTTGGTGTTTTGTTTTTTTTAAATCCTCACATCTGCAGAATGTCTTACGCTCATCTCACACAGCATCAAAGCTTATCCTGTTCAACATGCCGAGATGAGGAATGGACAAATAAAAGATGATATACAACAGAGCAAAACATTCTCTTCCTGAAGAGAAAGCAAACCCGAGCCTGTGAGGCAAACATGCCCTGATGAAGCAGACCTGGATGTTGAGCAGAAACGAGGATCATCAGTCTCTGATACATTCTGATCCGAAGGGTGATGCTGTCCCTCTCTCAGTATCTTCCCAACAGGTAAAAAACTAACGTGTACCAACAAATACCGTCCATGTAAACTGAAAGTTACCGAGTGCTGCCTCGGAGGCTCTAGAAACCCGATTTTTAGGCAATGCAGGATTACCCCCGAGGGAAGCCCTTTACTAAACGCAGTCCGGGAGGCGTTTCGCAGGCGAGGGCCGGGATGGATGCCGAGAGCATCGCGGGCACAGCGGCTGCCCCGGGCCGGCCGAGCGGACCCAGCGCCCGGCGGCACCTGCCGTCCCTCCCGGGCCCAGCGCCCCTCCGGCAGCTCCGGAGCGACTCCGGCTGCCACGGCAGCGCAGGCACGCCTGGGGTGGGACACGGGGAGCAGGGCGCCTGGTGACGCGGGGGTGATGGCAGAAAATGGAAAGGCACCTCCCGTACCTGGCCA
The DNA here is from genome assembly GCF_048771995.1 of Taeniopygia guttata. Classification (NCBI taxonomy): domain Eukaryota; kingdom Metazoa; phylum Chordata; class Aves; order Passeriformes; family Estrildidae; genus Taeniopygia; species Taeniopygia guttata. Next base: position 1,014,004 of record NC_133046.1, read on the forward strand.
CGGGGCCAGGGCCTGCCAGGGGCCGGGCGGCGGGGCGGCAGCGCGGAGCGGGGAGGCCCGGCCGGCGGAGCGGAGCCGGCCCGGAGCGGAGCCTTTGTTCGCGGCCGCGCACAAAGGGCACCGCGCTCACCTGGTGCGGGGCCGGCGGCCCCGGCGCTCCGGCGGCTCGGGCGGCGGCGGGGCGCGCTCGGCACGGGCGGGCGAGAGCAGCGGAGCGGAGCCCAGCGGAGCCGCCGCCGCCTCCTCCTCCTCCGTCGTGACTCACCGCGGCGGCCCGAGGGAGGTGCCTGGGCGGCTCCGGGGGAGGGACCCGCCGCGTCCCGGCGCCCAGGGCAGCGGCGGCGCCGCAGGCAGCACCGAGAGCCGGCCGGGAGGAAGGGGCGGGCAGCGGGGCAGGGCCGCGCCGGGGAAGGGGCGGGCGGCGCCGGGGAAGGGGCGCGCCCGCGGGGCTCCGGGACCCCGCGGGGCCGGAGGCTGTGCGCCGGGACAGCCCGGCACGCACTCACCTGCGAAACGTCCTCTGGAGGTGCCGAGGTCCCGGGGCTCCTGCTGGCCCTCCCGGTCCGGGGCAGCACGGCTGCCGCGCCCGGGCCGCCCGAGATCCATCGCAGCAGGGCGCGGGCCGCGGCTCGGTAACACTGCGCTAAGAAAGTTAAAGACACTGCGACATCAGTACAGCCTGAGCCGATTCAGCCAATGCGGAAAATGCCAACCTCCAACTAGAAAAAGTGGTCATTTGGTCATTGAAGCACTCAAAAATAAAGTAATTCAGCCAATACAGAAAATGCCAACCTCCAACTAGAATAAGTGGTCATTTGGTCATTGAAGAACTCAAAAATAAAGTAATGCTTCACCTGCACTGACTGAAGAAGAGTAAAAGCCTAGTGAACACACAGACGAATTAATTAAAACTAAAAGCCAAAGAAGACAACCCACCAAAGGCTCATCACCCTGCTCCATCACTTATCTTATGGTTATGGTTTCCCACTAGGTTAACAGTAACCCTGCTTCCTTACAGAGTGCATTGGTGAGGCCAGCAGGGTAAGTACAAAATTCCTGGAGATGAAAATGCTTTGTGAACCAAGTGTTATTTAGTAAAATGCATCTGTTTTCCACTCAGTATTTAACTTAATTGCATAAAGATAGTCACAGTAATGAAATAGGTGGCACTTCCTTTAACAGCTTGATACTTAATGACATCAAAGCCCGATGCCACTGAAATCCAAACCCCGCTGCCAGCTAATGAAGGGCTTAACATGAAAGCCTCTGCAAAGAGCAAACCCAAGCCTCTGACAGGAACAGGAATGGTGCAAATGTGCTGGGATCTGAGATCACTGGCACATACCCACTGCACAGCAGGCAGTAATGATTATTAATTATTTAAGAAAAGAACATAAGAGCTCCAGCATAAGCTGAAAAAAATATGCAGAAGCATTGCACTGGGATCCTCCAGTTGGATTACTGTTAATTAGCACAGTACATGAGTCTGAGGGAAAGATCTAAAAGCATCTTATGCTAGTGGGAGCATATAATTAAGCCATCATTTGCATTCTTGCAATAGTATGAATTTCCTTACTGATAACATCATGGGCACAACACCATTTTATGACTAAGTACTGTCTAGCTCTCCTAATTCAGCTGGCTGACTGTACAGCGGTGCAATGCAATCTTACACATCATCAATTTAACATCCTGCATTTATTTAGGAAGGGTCTGAGCAGGGAGACATACCACAAGGCTTCCTCTAGCCTAGGAAAATTTTAGATTTATTGTCTTAAAACTGAGCTCCTGCCCCACCTTAATTTACTCCCTTCAAGCTTACCGAGATGTTTAGCTATCGAGCAAGGTGACATCTTGCCATCAGTCACTTGTATCATCATAAGACATGATGGATGCTCAAGAGGCCTCTCACCTACGCTAGTTCTGCAAGAGATAGAGTAAAATATTGTTCATGTCTCATGGGAATGCACAGAGCCTCCCAAAGCACACAGAACCTAGAACTGCACGTCATCAAATCCATTACCTTCCCAATCATCACGCTGCTTGACCTAACCCTCAGCAAGGGAATGTTAGAAGTTTAATTATCTAAAGGTTAAGTCTAACATTTTTACAAGCTTTGTATAAAGACTTGATATTATTTAACAGAAATCTATCAGATTAAATGGATTTTCCAACAGCTTCTAATCTCTTGTTTAATTAGGCTGCTATTTATTCTAGTAAACCAAAACTTCACGAAACCTTTTCTTCCAAATCCCTGCTTGACTTAGAAAAATTCTCTCAAATCACCCTGTCCTTCCTGATCTCCATTTCTTTCTTAATCAGCTCTGAAATTCATTTAGGATTCCTTCACAGCACAGCTGCTTCCACCCTCCAAGTCCCTCTGTACTTGTTGGCTTCCCCCTCTCATTAAGGGCTTCCAGCAGCATCTGCACACACAATCCCTGCTTTCATTGACCATGATTCAACCACACACAACAATAATGAAAACTCTTTCTCTCCAAGATGTGCGTGGTACCCAATGAAGGACTAGTTTTTAGTTTGGAATCTCTTTTTCTTTTGTTAATCTTTTACATGTCAGACTTAATCTGATAATTCAAATCCATCAAAATCATGTATCCATCCCATTTCAGCCACTAATGATACAGCCTGAACTGCCTGGCTATAGGGTGTCCTTAACACAGAGCTCTCTATCAAAATGAACTTGACTTTCACAGGCAAAGTAGCATGAGAAACTAAGGGATCACTTAAGAAATCTTGTAATTTTTCTTCAACACTAAGGTAACTTGCTACTTCTCCATTCAAGATCAAAGAAGGGAAATAACACAAGGAGACAAAGATAGAAGAAAGAGAGGCAGAATATTTGAAGCTTCAATTTTCTAACACTTTTTCTTTCAGATCAGTACAATGACTGAATTCACTCTATAGAGAAAGAAGATTAAAAAAGGAGGTTACATACGGCCAAAAAAGGACTGGGAACTTTGCTGATGTTTAAAGCTACTGTTCTTTACAGTTCTTATTTCAGAAGTAAAATGATAAACAAAAAACAAAGCACTTTTAATCTTCAAAGCAATGTATGATCAATAACAACTTCACAGCACTCGGTATTTAAGGATCATAATCTGTATTTCACTCCAGAAAAGAAAGATGTGTACAGAATGAGTGATCTGCCTGGGTCCAACACTGAACTGGGGATGGAACTCACACATCACAAGCTTGTTTGTTAAACAGAAACCCATGCTTTCATTTAGCAGTTGTTCTTTTGTTATCAGTTTTTATTTGAGGAAATCATTATTATAATAAATAATTGACTTTTTTTTCCAGCCCCTGCAGAAACATTTGACATAGTGGTGGAGGTACATCCCAGGATTATTTAGCAAAATATTTAGCACAACACACCAATTAACTTACTACGCCTGAAATCAATCTATTTCAAGAGGTTACTTAACTCTCTGTGAGGGTCAACACATGAATACCTTCACATCAGCAGCATCTTCCTCGTTAAATCACATTTATGGTCAGGGCATTCTGCAGGACACAGCCAGTCTCTGGGTAGAGCTCTGATTTCTCACCCTGCACAGCTTCTGAGAAGTCTGATCCAACACACTGAATCTTGCAACTGGTACTGATCTCAGTCTCATCTTTGTCCATCTAAACCACCAGAGAACCTTTCAAGAGCAGAAGCAGCAGGATGTTGGAAAGATGTCCAGTCAAGGATCAATTTAATTGGAATGTTACAACTGCCCGCAGTACAGGTATTTGCAAAAATCCTGAAATATTTACAAACCAATTTAAAAAGTTTCTCCTGGAAACCTGCACCTCTCAAACTACAAGGAAGAAGATTTACATGTCATTGTACTGTAAACTTTTTGTGAGTGCTGAGAAATTTAATTTACATAATAATGCTGCAAGCAGGCTGGGGGTGTATGGGGAGAGAGTTCCTTAGCACCAGTAATGAGCAGAAAGGAAAAGAAGGCAGCTCCAGTCCCCACAGACTGTTTTGCTTCCCATAATTTCAGAGTCTAATAACGCCTTTTAATAAGCTGCTCCCAGCTATGAAGCTGCAATCAGCCTTTGTCGGAGAACACAATGCTGTCCCAGACAGGAAAACAGTTCTGCTGGCATGAACAAAAGACCCCTCCTCAATAAAGGCTTTCTAATAACAGGGAGAAAGAAGTTCTGTCAGTGAAAAACAAATTATGTTATCTATATCATGTATCCTTTCATTTCTTAAATGCTAGATGTCAAAAGTATATCTGTTAAAGCAAAATACAGTCTAGAAACACATTTTCCAGTCCCAGTTCACAAACTTGCTAATTTATAGGGTATTTATGCCTTGTAAATGCACTCCAAATGATGACTGACCACGTTAATTTTCTGTTTATAGTCAATGCTACCCACTTAATCTCTGAGCTAAAAATTCAACTACATGAGATTTCAAATACTCCTAAGCCAAGTTCATTCAGGATCCAGTGGAGACACAGACCCTCCCCTCTCCAGAGCACCACCACTGAGATTGAATAACCCTTGCACTGACCACATAAAGTGAGCTTTCCCCCTGCTTTTAAAACTTGTTTCTACTTGCAAGCTATTTCATGCCCCCTCTGAAATAAGAGCAGTGTGCAGTTATACACCAGAGCTGAAGGAAGAGCCAGAAGAGCATCTCATTGCCATGTCCTATCAAATCCTGTCCTTTCAACACACAAGGTTAAATGACTCCAGAAGCCTCCCCACAGGGCTGCCATTGTCCTCAGTCAGGGCTGGGACATAAAGTGCTCATTCATGTGCACAGCAAACAAGCAACCAAGGGCCAGTGATCAGCATCCAGGCTCATTTTGGGTCTTCTGCAAACAGTTTGTAGAAAGATGGCATTTCAGTAAACTACATCTATTTTCCGAAGCTTCAATGCTTTCCTAGCACAAACTACTTAGTTGGGAGTCCAGACAAAAATTAAGACAATGTGAAGAATCACCCAAAAAAACCCCATCAGGACCACTTTGTAAAAAGATCTGCTTGCTACAACCACATGCAAAAAGATTAAGTTTTAATAGAGAAATACACATTCAGAAAAGTTCCAAACAGCTCACTCTTTCCAGTCATACCACGCTTTTGTTTTAGAGTTCCACTTAGTGTTCAGCCTCAGAGCTTGTATTACTTAAATGGTACAGACACCAAGGTTCCAAAGTGCACTTAAGGCTGTTTACTTCATATCTTCTGGTTAAGGACCCAAGAGATTTAGGGCTTGGGTTTCTGTTTTTCTTTGCTTTTTTTCAACATGTTAGAAATAGAAAAACCAGATACAGTATGACCAAAATCCAATGCTGCTGATAACTGGAGACACAAGCCTCACGAACCTCTTCATTGTTTTGTCTTTTCTACTTCAACACTTGCAAGAGCAAAGACTTTGTCTCCTGATCCTGAGGGGGAAAAAGCATTTTCAGTAAGCATTAGTGGAAATTGTGAATTACCTTGTATACAATTTAAATCAAGCAAAACATTTTGAATCCAAAGAAATCAAACCTACATTGTGAAAACTAGAATACTTGAGCTAATTTAAGAAAACCCCACACAGACTTGTCAGGTCTAGAGCAGCCGTGTCCTGCTGGGCCTGACTGGGATGGAGCTTCCTTTTCCCCAGCTTTGAGCTGTAATTTATGTTTGTAGCTGGAATGGTGTTGGTGACACCCCCCACACAGAGCTACTGCCAAAGTCCCCTCTTGAAGGAGAGGGTTCTCACCTTCCTTACCCTTCCAGGGAGGGCAGAGCTGAAAGGTAGGGCACCCAGATAGTTTATTTGTACCCTGAATTAGTCTGGCACGTTCCTGCCATTCATAGCTCTTTCATCCCAGTTTCAACTACTACTACAATGAACTGTTGTGCTTATTTAATGCCTTTTGTAACTCAACTCTTGATCTTGTCAACACAATCAGAGGTATGACAATCATGGCAGGAAAGTGCTTTAAAGCAGTATTTTGACAATGTGCCAATAACTGCCAAATTCTGTGCATTAAGCAGAGGACACAGCTCTCCTGAAGAGAGTATTTAATGCAAAAAAGATCTGTGTTTAATTCTAAGAGCAGCATCTCTGCTTGAGACAGACTATTCAAGCCTTCAGCGTGATGGACACCCTTGGCATTTCATGGGCGTTTGGCATTGGATTTATTTTTCCTCATAACAGTGTATCAGTTTCATTGTTATTAAAACATATATTAACATTTAATGGCATGAATCTCTTGTTCATATATTCTCTTTCATAGGGGAACCAGACATACTTCTATTAATCAGTGTTCAATGAGGCAAAGGAAACAGAAGTTACGAGAATGAAAACTTACCAAGGTCAGTGGAGACTCTCTCAAACTGGCTCAGGGCTGTACCAGCATTTGTTGACAAGAACATCTCATCATCACCAGTGAGCTAAATCAAAAAATGCCACAACTGTGAAGCTGATACCTCAACTGTGCATATTCCCACCATCTCATGAGCTAGGACAGATTACAGCAATTGTCCATTTGCAGCTTTTAAGTGACAGTGTTATCTACCATACTGAAGCCCAAAACAAAAACAGAAGCACTGAATTTTCCCTCCCTGGCTGCTGTCAGCCCAGGCAGGACAGCATGTGCAGCATCAGATATCCTCCACATGCAAGTTTCAAATTGATTTCCAGAGATCATTTTTTATTAAAAGGTCACACTGTACCTGTTTACCTGAACTATGCCAAGGTGTCAATAACTTTTTTGTCACATGGTCAGTACAGTAATGAACTAAGATCTAAGCTTAATTCCTATCATCTACTGAGGAAAGCAAAAAAAAGCAGTCACTGCCAGCTTTGACCATGTTAAGAACCACTGACCTAGAAATGGTTCTCTTCCTTTAAAGTGACATTTCCTCATGTATATTTTACTTTTATGTAAGTGCTCTGATGCCTTGTGACAGATGCCCATAAAATATTTACAATAATGAAGCAGTAACCTACATTTGGAAGGTTCAGATATGCTAAGTTAAGTCATTTAATTAGCCTCAGATACACATCTTCATTACAGCAAAGCATGTGTGTCAAATTCTTCACAGTATTGCATCAGTTTATTTATTAGAAATATAAAAGTCAGGTACAGATATTCAAGAAAACGTATTACTTACCTGCCTTTGCTGGCTTTGTAAGCAAGCATACAGCTACTTAACATTTTGCAATGTTGTGCAGACAAACATGCAGTATTTGCTGTCATTGTTCACATCCAGAGCACATGTGAGACCCTGTCCTAGCAAGCCCTCTGTGCAGCAGGCTGCTGATCATTTAAAAAGATTAAGAGGACAGGTCAGAGTGTGGTGAAGTTGCTTGACGTTGTGCTCCAAGGAATGCATTCCAAGAGGATTAGATAGCTTCATGCATTCAGTTCACAATCTTTACTAGCCTTTACATATTTGCAAAACATTTTTTTTCCTCTGATACTCAAGCAATAAAATATTGGGAAAGCCTTTGCTTTGGAAACTACTTGGATTGCAGCTCCTTTAAGTACTGCACTTGATCTTTTCCATTACATTCCTTCATTTTCTAAAAAAGCTGAAGTACAGAGATACTGTACTATGTTTTCTTCATATACCATCCAGAAAGAGAAGTAACTTCTCTTCCTCCCTCTGGTGGCAAACCCAGGGCTTTTTCTGCCAGTGATGAATCACTGGGAAAACAATGAATTTATCACTCATCTCTCCAATTTATTTTTCTCATACCCAGGCACAATCAACACTATAAAAGTGAAGCTGGATACATGTCAGAGGTCTTGAATAGCTCCTGATGAACTGGTGATAGATGGCCAGTAAAAGACTTGTTTTGTAGCTTTTATAAATACCATCACCTTGTACCAGCTGGTGTGTGATTCATGCACACAGCCTACTAAAGGAAGTATTTAAAAGTAGAAGCCATATAGGAAGGTACCAAACTTTAATATGTGTTCAGCTTCAGAAAGTTTGGCATTAAATAGAAGGACATTTATGTAATATAACAGCAAGTTGCATTTTATCGTTTGCTTATAAAATTGTAATTTCTTATTTTAATTACTTCGAATTCCTCCTAAATAGGCAGAAAACTCTACTCACCTGACTATCATACCAACCCCTTACCTTCTCACCAAGCTTTCTGAGGGCAGTCAGGATTTCCAGTTTCTGTTGGGTGTACAGGTCTCGTGGCAACTTCCCAACCATTAAGTCTCTGTCCATCTGTACACCAGGGGAGAAAAAGTCAAAATATATAAGCCTCCCATAATTTTACCTGAAACAACAGCATGAGAAATGCAACAGCCTAAAAATATAATCAGTAGTCACAGTCCCACAGCAGTAAAACAGAAGCTTTCACCTCTGCCAGCCTTGTCCTCAATTGCCTCGGCTGCTTCTTTGCAAACATTCTAATCACTTCTGGAGTCTTAAATGCTTGGCTTATGGCTGCTTGTATCGCCTGCAAGGAGAAGAGTAAGAATGACCAGGACTAACAGGAACCACAAAGCACAGCAGCAGGACAAGATTAATGGGGGCTGGAGAGCATCATCAGTACCCTCTGCATCATTTGATATACACATAGCTCATAACCATGGAAGTGAATTTTTTTCACTGGTTATTTTTCACATGGTTACTTTTTCACAACCATGAAAGTTAAATTTTTTAGAAATAACCTTTATGGAGGGCTTAAAGAATCCTCTAATTAATGTAACTGGACAGAGAAAGAGCTGTGAAACTTTTCATTACTGTCCAGGTCTTAATCTCCTACAATGCTAAGGTTGTAATTCATCAATGGGTTTTCTTCCCTTTTAAAATGAAGACACCTATCCAAGTTTTTTACGTATACAAGTGTATTAAATTAGAAAATACATTAGTTACATAGATCTAGATTTCACATAAAAATTATCGTGAAGCACTTGTATCTACTTGGTGTTTCATCAACTCCAGGCAGAACATGAAGTTTTTTAGCAACACATTGTCCTTACCAGTTGCATGCCACTGAGCTCATCCACCAAAGTCATATCTCCAGACATAATCTTCTTCAGGGAGTCATTGAACTCACTCAGCTGCTCTAGAGTTTCTTTTTTGGTCTCTTCGTACTCATCCGCGTCCAGCTCCTCTCTAGGGAGGAGCCAAGAGGATACAGTGATTGACAGGATCCAACCCGAGACACCCCATGGGGCACGGGGCACAGCACGGAATTTGTTCCCCAGGCAGCACCGAGGAGTTCAGTTCCCACCCAGCTCTGCAGCCTGCTCTGCTCCTGTCCAGCTCCTGCACCCTCCCAGCCACTGCATGGTTCTGCACTCACTGATAATAAAAAAGCCCTAGTAATAAACGAGATACCCCACACCCAGAGCAGTATTTAGAAGTATTTTTGGATCTCAACAAAAATACGTGGCGAGATTTGTCTTGCCCAAAGCTGCAGTGAATGAGATTATCTGAGAAGCCTATCTCCTCACCCAAAGCCATCCACTTAGGAATAACTGATCCTGCTGCCTAAACCTTGCCCAATTCCCAGAACAGCACCACCACCACTGAGCAGTTATAATTGCTCTTGAAAAAGACACGTACTGCTTGGACAAGTTAGAACTAGAGTCAGAAAGCATCTAAATACAGGGTGTTTAAATGCAACTACTGAAACAGATAAAGTCCAACCTTCTTGATAATTCACTGTCTCAAATTGTATCAACCCACAGAAGACTAACACAAAATCACATGAAAAGTTAGACAAACTAAAAAGGAAACAACGCAAACCCCCCCCAGGCATCTATAATTGTAAGATAAACCAGAAGAGCCACAAAAGCAATGTGTTCACTCCTATTAAAAATCCCATAGAAAAATTGTGATTTTTGTCAACAGCTATTAAAAGTCACACTGAAATATAGCATCTCAAAGAAAATACTGAGTATTTCTGCTTGCATTTTTCTCAGATATATAAAACAATCTTAATAAAGGCTTTTAAAAGTAATTTTTACTGACACAAATTTCCTACCTAATTTAAAAACAGAAAGCCGCAGCAAAATACAAAAACCAATAAGCCCCCCCCACAAAAATTTTGAAAGGTACCACTTAAGAAAAATACTACCATATAAGAGGAAAGCAACTGTTTTTATTACCTGCATTCTTCCAGATCCTGAAGTTGCTGCATTAATCTGTCCAACTGCTCCTCCAAGTTTTGTTTTAGTTTACTGGTCTCTGTTGTTCCTCTTGAAGCCATTTTCTGTTTTCACATGAAAATGTTGTTTTTACATGACACTCCTAAGAGAAAGTACAGTTTATTGTTTGTATCAACAACTTAAAACGTATTTAAAATGCTCTAAATATTAAAATTATGCAATATCTTGCTGATGGAATATTTAACCACAACACCCGAATATCCTTACAGTGGAAATACAGAAATGCCAGGCTGGGTGCACAGAATTATCTTCACAGCAAGAGGCAGTTCACCAGGGAACAACAGGCACAGCACATAAAATCAAGCGAGTGTCAAATCAAGCAGCAACTACTGAAACACAGAGGCCCCGCTATATGAAACAATAGGTTCGACCCTCCAACGGCCCTTGGAACGCTGTTCGGGAGACAGCCGGGTGCGGGTGTCCGAGGCAGCAGAGAGAACCAGCGCTCCGGGGAGCGTCCCGGGCGGGCAGAGCGCCTCGGCCAGCGGGGCCATCCCGGCCCGCCGCGCTCGGAGGGAACGCGGGCCTCCCTCCGGAGCGGGGCGAGCGGCCTGCGGGAGGGGAAGGCGGAACTCGGGCGCTCCCCGGGCCCGCTTCCCCCTTCCCCGGCCGGGCTCCGGCCCCGCTCCGCTCCATCCGCCCTCCCGGCCCCGGGCCCCCTCACCCTCAGCCGGGCAGGCCGCGCCAGGCCGGGCCCCTCCCGCTCCCGCCGCGCCGCTTCCGCCGCGCCCGGGCCAATGAGCGCGAGCGGCCGCGTGGGCCCGGCCGAGCGGGGACGGGAGTGGGGACGCGGGGTGAGCGGGACGGGGAGCGGGGACAGCGGGGGATCGGCGGGCACAGCGGGGACAGCGGGGACGGGGAGCGGGGACTCAGCGGAGATGAGCGGGGCTCACCGGGGATGGGCGCCGGCGGCGGGGGCTGCTCGCTGTGCAAGGACCGGACCCCCGTGCGGGCCCGCGGGGGCGGAGAGCTGCGGGAGGGTGTTAGTGAAGCGTCCAGTGAAGCGCCTACGTCGTGCTTATGTTCTATATATATATACCGATATATAAACATTTGACAGGTATTTGTCTCTGAACCATAAATGAGATTGAGAAAAGCGCCCTTACCTGCCTATCCAGGGAAGGTGATTGGCAGGCCGGGCTCCAGAGCCATCCTAAGACCTGCAATAGGCATATTTTGATGTCTTATAGTGTAAGGTGAGTTTATGAGGCAATGATTGCCTGTTTCTATAAACTGTAAAATAAGGAGCATGAAACGGGACACTTGACTGACTCCCAAAAAGGCACTCTATATTTCCATCTTAAATTTTTCTATGTTTTTTGCACTTTTTTTTTCAAGGAAAAAATCAACCTTTTTCAGTTTTGCAGCATGTGTCTCTTTGTTGAAAGTAGGATTTGCGCATTGCAAAGGCAGTCTAATTCATCTCCTCCCTGTTCCCATAGTAACTCTCCTGGCCCTGCCCCTGTGAAGGCTGCATTTCAAGTACCACCAGCTGTTCCACTGCTGAGCTACTCTGCAGTAATGAAGAATATTTTAAAAGTTTGTGAAACTAGTGAAAGCACAGAAAAGTACTACCTCTTACAAAATATGAACCCTTGCAAGAGTTCCTTTTATCCGCGGGCTGTTTGATGTTAGGACACAGTCACTGTTACAAGGTTTGGCTGTGATGGTGTCTCAGCGCTGTGGCTGCTGTGAACATCACTCAGCCTCTCTGGAAGGGAGACACAGTGTGAGGGTCACCTCGTGAGATTTCTCCAGGTGGTGATGTTGCTGTAGAAACAATGGCAGATAATTCTGTGCTCCTCAGGGTGTCTCAGACATCTCGCAAACAGCAACAGCCCATTGCAGCTTTCCTTTGTTAGGCCAGATGTGGGAAAACATCTTGGCAAGCTAGAATATTCTCAGGAAAGAATACAGAAACAAAAATGTGTGTAAGGTGCAAGGGGAAGTTAAATGATAAATCGTGAAACTTCCTTATTTTCAGCAATTCTTAAGTAGTTTTCTGAAACTGAAGCTCAGAATTGGAACAGAACTGTGGTATTTTAGAAAAGGGGATAACCCTCAGTATTTAATTGCAGCTTTTACTAAACTTCTGTAAGTTACTATTCTCTCACCTTTTCCACTGGTACACCTAACGCTGCAACACAAAGGAGACTGACTTTTCTCGTCTTTAGTCCATATCACTCTCTTCCCACATATCAGCTGAATTATATAAATTACCCCCTTTACATTTTCTATTTCAGAAAATGTAAATCCCAAATGAAGAAATGTTGATGCTGTTCTCCTCCAGAATTTAATACAACCTAATATGTGACACAACCTTGGTTTTATAGATCATGGTGGAAAGGGTCACTGCAATTTAGAGTAGCAACACTAGGAATGGTCGCAGGATGTTCTATTTCTCCCTGTAAGCACTAGAAGGAAGTTACTTAACAAGAAGGAAGTTGCCTGCTCACGTCTCTTGGCAGTTGATTGGCACTGTAATCTTAAAAAAGGTGCAAAGTTCTAATAAAGTTTGTCCTGCAATCAGGACAGATAATATCTCCAAATGAAGTTTAAAGGCATGAGCTGCGTTTCTTCAGAGTGGGCAGTATGCCGTCGTCTCTGGGCAAGCAGCCTCTTTGCAGTGATTTCATATTTTATTAGAAATTGGACAAGGAGGTGTCACATGAACAGTCACAGGCCAGGTTGATGGAAGAAAAATACAGCATTCAATTTGATCTTGAAATTTTATCTTCTGCTTATTGGCAGCACAAGTAAGTAACAATATCTCTCTCTTATCCCATTTCTTGTAGTGGCTGGTACCTGGCACCAACACTGTCCTCTTGGCTCCGTGGCTGTGAGCAATGGCAATGGAAGATCCCGACAGGAAGACTGAAGTGGTGCTGCTGGCCTGTGGGTCCTTCAATCCCATCACCAACATGCACTTGAGGCTGTTTGAGCTGGCTAAAGACTACTTGCACGAAACAGGTAGGATGGTAATTTATATCATTCGGAATAGCTTTGTGTCTGTGACAGATATTTAGCAAATGCTAATTAGATATTGAAGCTAATAGGTGTTTATGTCTTATACAAAACCATGTAGGCCATTATGAGAGAATTCATTTATGTGTTGCTTATTACTGATTTTAATGAGCTAAAGCACAGAGTTTATAGTTAATAGAAATATATCTTTCTAATACATCTTACAAAGTGCTCCATTGTGCTGCCCTGACAGTGCAGGAGTGTCCTGTATTTTTCCACAGGGCTGGCTATCAGCTGCCATTGCACTGCATAACAGTTATGTCACAGGTTAAATACAATACAGGGGAAGTAACATCTGCTCAACCACTTCTCATGTTCTTGTGTGATATGTTTTTTCCCACAGGAAAATACAAAGTAATCAAAGGCATCATTTCACCAGTGGGTGATGCATATAAGAAGAAAGGTCTGATCAGTGCGAATCACCGAGTGACTATGGCAAAACTGGCTACAAAAAACTCAGACTGGGTGGAAGTTGATGATTGGGAAAGCTGCCAGAGCGAGTGGCTGGAAACACTCAAGGTTTTAAGGTATTCTTCAGCCAAAGTCTAAAAAGTCTCATGAACCTATAGAAGGATTAAGGATGGTGTTAACTCTAACAAGTTGGGATAATTGCAGAGAGAGGTTCTTTGGTAGGCCATACTATCCCAATTTTTTCCTACATCTTTAAAATATCTAAAATACATCTGTTTTGCAGGTATCATCATCAAAAGCTTTTATCTGCTGATGTCACTAATAGTCTGCAGCACACTGTGCCCATAACAAAGCTGGGACGGAAGAGAAAACAGGAACAAAACAGTCATGAGCCCGTTAAAAAGAAAAATCAGAGTCCAGTTGTAAAAAGTTAAGTCTGTTTGCAAATTAGATGGTTATTGATCCTAGTTTCAAACCCCAAACGAAGGCCTATTTCTCATTTAATTTTCTCTTCAAGGTGTCCCACAGGTTAAACTGCTTTGTGGAAGTGACATGCTGGAATCTTTTGGAGTCCCCAATCTGTGGAAGTTGGAGGACATCACTGAAATTGTGGAAAAACACGGCCTTGTGTGTATCAGTAGGGCTGGAAACAACGTTCAGAAATTCATCTACGAATCGGATATTTTGTGGAGACACAAGAATAACATTCACCTTGTGGAAGAATGGATCACAAATGATATTTCGTCCACCAAGATCCGGAGAGCCCTGCGGAGGGGCCATAGCATTCGTTACCTGGTGCCTGACGTGGTGCGGGCGTACATCGAGAAGAACAGGCTGTACAGTCCCGAGAGCGAGGACAGGAATGCGGGGGTGGTCCTGGCTCCCTTCCAGAAACATGCCAGTGACCCTAAGAGCTCACAGGCACTGAGCAACTGACTTACTGTCTGCTGTGAAAAAAAAACACATTTCACTACAGGAAAGCATGTTTTCTAGGGGCTGCTTGGGGTTTTTTCTTAGGTAAATAGTGGCCTAATTCTGTACACCTATAGTTAGTAATGATGTTTGCTGGACTCAGTGATAGGACCTGCATAACCTTTTTCAAGTCCAGTAATAAGATATTTCACATTTTAATGTTTTGTCCCAGTGCACTGAAGTGAGTATTAGAATTCAAATCGGTACGTGAAAATTGCAAATGTACAAGCAAAACAAATGAAAATGTCCTCATTAGTTTTAACTCAAACTGCTCTGCTATTTATAAAACAGTAACACAAATATTTTAAATAACTTACAGTGTCTTAACAAAGTTATCTGATTTCAAGATGTACCATTTACTTAGAGTGAATCTATGTAATTTTTTTTTTTTTGTCAACATGTGGTTTACCTCAAAAAAATTATTTAGCTCTATCCTAGAAGGGAAGAATTTCCTCCTGGCTGAAGTGGTGCAAGGTATAGCATGCTTTGAGCTGCTTGCCTTTGAGATACGCAGCTGCTTGTTTGCTGTCATGCAGTGTGCTTCCAGAAATGTCTTGTACTTTACTTTTCCATTCATGTTTCCAGAGCTTTAATGTTAAGCTCGGTATTGTTTCTGATGGAAGGACAGACCTACCTCAGGAACTGGTTTAGAGCCATTGATTTAATAGATAGAAATTAATAATACTGTAATTGCACTGATTTTCAGACACTTGTCCCTTTATTACAAATAATACATTTCTTTCAAAAAATAATGCTTATTTTACTTTTGAGCTGTAAGTAGAATATAATTATATATAGCCAGAATTGTTTTCTGTTACTAGAGAGAAAGTGGTAGGATATCACTACTGATCATAAGTGAAATATTTTTCTTTTCTAGAAATCTGGTTTTAAATCTAACAGTTTATTGTCTATATTATGTGAACTTAAGCTAGAGAGGCACTGTGACTGTTGTGGTGATAAAATTCTACCTCCTTTTATTTGCTGCTGTCTCATTTTTGTTTGTATTATGTGCCTTACTAAGAATGCCAAGGTTTGCTAGCCACTTCTCATGAATCAACAAGTCTTCAGAGGTCTTTGTGTGAGGTTTGAGTACTGATTTACAGAAAGAAGAGCCACATGCCAGACTATCTGCATAATTTAAATTAAAATGTTATATCCCGACTTTGGCACAGGATTTACCAAGTACTGACTTCTCTTTGCTCGCAAGAGTCAGTAGTATTGCAACAGTGCTTTACTACCATAACCTCAGAACACCAAATTGTGGGTGAAATGTTACTATTTGAGTGGAGAGGAAACAGTAATTTTCATTTCTCAGTGCCATTCTTGTTTTAGTGTAGGTTAGAGAACAATATCCAGCTGCATCCAGGAAAGAAACTTTGACGTCCTGAGTTCCTACTCACATGTTTCTGTGAGTCATATGGATCAAACTGCCAGCTCCAAAAATGGAGCTCAACTATGGGGAAATTTCTTTGCAAAATATTATCCTTCTTATGCAGCCTAACACAAGTCAGTAAATAAATAAATGTAGTAGGTATAGGTGTGTTTCCTCACCTCTAAATCCCTAATTTCCTCACTTTAGATTCCCTGAGTCCTTTCTCTTCAAAGTCAAGCATTTTTTATTCACTTTTCGAAACACATTGCTGGGTCATCAGGGACTTCTCTCACTTTGCTGAAGGTGAAGTCCAACACAAGCTTACCTGCTGCGTCATGTGCTCTGCTGCCTGTGTGTTCTGCCACAAGTGTAGCATCTAATAAAGCATCAGTGGGAACAGCTCCTGTATCAGCTCTCCTTTATGTGTCAAGAACAGAAAGCCAAGGCAGGAGCTACATGTCCTATATACACAAAATTACTTTTTGAATTCTGTTTACTACTCACTGCAGACATAAACCAACATGATATAATTCTTATCTCTGTGCCATAGGTATTGCTTTAAAATTTATTGATATAATACAATCCACAGTTTAACAGTCAATCCATGTCTGTTCAAGTACAGCCTGTCTTTACAGGGGTACATCACCTTTTTGACAGATATCTGGATTTCAGATCATAAAGCTCAGATCTAATAAACTTGCAGGAAATCTTAGTAATGACAGAATCAGTTCCTTTAAAGTATACAAGATGGACAAAATGGTTTAAACCACTTTTTTGCTTGCACTGTGGCTCTTGGGCTATTAACATTTGCTCCACACAAGGATTTCAGACACAATGAACTTTTCCCTCCAACACAGTGGGAGCCATTCTACAGATACCCTCTCACCCACTGGCTCAGCAGTAGCACCCTTCCCCTCCAGAGAAAGGTCCTGTGATGTAATCCCACCCACAGGCTGCCCTATAAAAGACCTGGCTAGAAAATTACATTTGCTTTTTTGTCTGGATCTTCCTTCTACTGTCTGGCAATGCCTGTGGATTTCAGCGGAACCTGGAACCTTGTCAGCAATGACAACTTCGAAGGTTATATGGTGGCCTTAGGTAGGTGAAAATACCTGTTTCTGTCCTTCCTCCCTTCTCCTTTAGGGGTCTTCTTGAATTTTAAGGACTGCCCTTCATTTCATCCTATTTAAGGTATAGAGTGCCTTAAAGAGAGTTTTTAATTCTTTCACTGCCTTTCCTCTGACAAAAGGATGAGAATAGACATTCACCTCTTGCTAAGTGGGGGTAAAGTCTGAAACCAATTTTGGTGTCTCTGTGGGGGAAGCCAACTGTCTCCAGGAGTCTTCTGGCTGAAA
Organism: Taeniopygia guttata; assembly: GCF_048771995.1. Classification (NCBI taxonomy): domain Eukaryota; kingdom Metazoa; phylum Chordata; class Aves; order Passeriformes; family Estrildidae; genus Taeniopygia; species Taeniopygia guttata. Next base: position 1,031,301 of record NC_133046.1, read on the forward strand.
ATCCTGAAAATGTCGCATAGGAATTGTGCAACAATGGAGTAAACTGGTTTCAAAGAGTAAAAATACAAGAGGACAACTTACTCTGTGTAACATGCAGCTTTAAACAAAGCAAAAGGTTCCAATAAAACAAGAAAATGCTGCACAGCAGTAAGGTCAAACTACTATAAGAAATGCTTCTGGAAGTAATAAAGGTTAATTCCAGGCTGCCAGAATTGCTGGTGATAAATGCAACTCTGATGTTTCTGCCTTCTGTCCAAGGTATTGACTTTGCAACACGCAAAGTAGCAAAAATGCTGAAGCCTCAGAAAGTGATCAAACAAGATGGTGATTCATTCTATATCCATACCACTAGCACATTCAGAGATTATTTGCTTGAATTCAAAGTTGGAGAAGAGTTTGACGAAGATAATAAAGGCTTGGATAACAGAAAATGCAAGGTAAGAGGGAATGTATGAGGCTGTGAAAAAATTAAGATGCCTTGATCAATCCAGATACTTGAGCTGAAATTTTTTCAAGAATAATATTTGTGGTGCAAGACAGCACTAGGAGCTGAGTTACAGACAAGGAGTGTCACTTTAACTCAGGGGCAATATCCAGGTCCTCTCTGATCCAGGAAAACACACATTTTCTGCAAGTATCTTGCAGAACTGAGACAGACATGCAGAAACACCTTTTTGTTCCCTGTTCTATAGAGCCTTGTTACCTGGGAAAATGACAAACTTGTCTGTGTCCAGACTGGTGAGAAGAAGAACAGGGGCTGGACTCACTGGCTTGAAGGGGATGACCTCCACCTGGTATTGACTTCAGATTTCTACTAATTCTATGTCTGTATGGTGAAAATTTGATTTATAATGTGGTCATGGTGTGCATATGCCTTCTAGCTGTGTAGGATGTGTAATGGATGGTACGCTGTGAGCACATTCTGCTTTGAAACAGCTTCATTGTTTCACTGTGACATGAAGTTAGATTAGAATGTTAAGTGTAAGTTATTAGCATGGCCAGAACGGAGGCAAATGATCTATGTTCAGTTTTGGAAGCAGTTCGTTTGATTACTGTGGATATCTATACTCTTGGGTTTTCTGTTTATTTGTTTTTGTTTTTATTTTTGTTTTTTTGGTAGGAGCTTCGTTGTGAGAACCAAGTCTGTAGACAGGTCTTCAAGAGAGCTTGAGTCTGTGTGGTGTGCTGGGTCCTGCCTGCAGGGACAGCTCTGCACAGAAGCCTCATGTCCAGTGAGGACTCCACGGACAACAACTGACTCCTGTACCTATGAACCCCAATGATCTGAAGTTTCTGGCTCAGGAAATAAGTCTGCTGTTGCCAGTGTCAAAGGTCTGATTTTTGCTAATAAATGCCCCAAAGTAGTCTTGAGTACCTTGCTTTTCAATATGTTTTTGGAGGGAAAAAAGCCAACCCAAAACATAAGTGATGAGGCCTGGGTCTCTAGGTAATCAAAAGTCAATTAAAAGGAGAAAACCTGCCAATGCTAAGAGGCACTGGAAGAGGCAAACAAAACAGGGGAAATGGGGTGCTGATAGAGAAGGGAAGATAACAAATAATGAAGCCAACAAAAAGGTATAATTTTATTTTTCAAAATGCTTCTCTTTAAGGTGGAGACTACTTTACTTGCTTGTGTCTTTCACACTGTGCTATGAGGCGACATATTGTGCCAGAGCTGCTTTGCTCTCAAAAATAATTAAGTTGAGCTTACCAGAGGAAACAAGCCTGTAGTCAAATCCCAGAACCATGGAGATAGGTCTGAGTGATCCACGAAGATTCCAGTCTGCAAGATAATTGAACTCTGTAAGCACATATACAGAGGGAAAACAATGCTGTTTTAGTTCAGCTTTGTTTGTATACAACTGTTAATTAGATTAAATGTTTTTCTTTATGACCATATTCATATTGCATAGAAAAGTTGTGTGAACATGTAAGTTGTCAGATAAACTAGGTAGTCACAAATTCAATGGGTTGCTGCATATTCTTCGCTGCATAATGTTGAAGAACGTAGCTTAAGCTTAGTAACTTAATTACTTCATATTAAAAAAATAGTCCCTGACATTTTGAAACAAGTAAAAAAATAGTCCCTGACGTTTTGAAACCACCTTTCTGATGCTTCTTACCCGTTCAAAATGCTTAAAGCCACCATCAGAGTCAGACAAAAATCTGTTGAAACATGGAGGGCTTTTGGTTAGATTGATGCCCCCCCCTAATTACTAGACTTGTATAAACTTAGCCTGGTTTCCCTAATAAAAGCAAAGGACTAACAGCCTTTATTCAGTTAGGGAAATGTGGGGCCCAGCAGTAAAATGCCTGGTGTTTATGCTGTGGATCCTGACAGCGTCTTCCTTCTGGAACTGAGTGGTTTAATTTGTTTGAAAACAAAAATGCTGTTAGTGTTGTGTTAGTAGAAATCACAAAGTGGGGCAGCAGCCCCGCTCGCATCGTTAACAACATGCGGCAGCAGGCAGAGTTTTCAGCACCACCGGATGGCGCTTCTGCAGCGTGCTGCTCCCTCGCTGAACTCGGCAGGGTTCAGGGGTTAAACACGCAGATATCCTCAAACTGCTCCCAAGCTGCGCTCTCCAGTAAAACCGCTGTCAGACGCAACACAGAAAGGCAGCAATGACCTTTGAAGGACAAGAACAGAATACCCAGAGAAGCACTTGAAGGGTTTTATTCAAAGGTGTTTCAGACCACTTCAATTATCTTAAAAAAATTCCCAAGGAGATAAACACAAAATGAAGTGTAATCTAAAAATCAAAGGTAACAATGTACATCTATTCTATAAAAAGACTGACAATATATATTATGATCCAAGTATTGGTTTCTTTTCTGAGCACCCTGGTTAAGTCATCAAAATATTTTGTCCAAAAAAAATTAGATCAATAAAGTACATTAAAGATGTATATGAAAACACAAGGCCAGATAGCCTACCTGCCTCATCTCTGCATTTAAAAATGGATCAATTCTACTGCTATATAATTAATTGCAGCATGGATGAAAATATGTCCTAATAGCTCATATGGATCAGTTTAGTTCCATCTTGAGAACATCCAGCTTTTACAGGATGCTGTCCCTTGCTGACTCAAATCACAGTGCCCCGTGCACGGCTCGCTGTTCAGGTCATATTATTAGTGACTGTTCATCCTGAGCTAAAAACTTGCTGATGCAACCCTCAATTCGTTTATCCTTTGCCAAAAGAGCAACTTTAAAAAATCCTTTTCTCTTTTGTCTATGTGTATAATAACTCAAACAAGATGAGATGGCGGTGAGCCTTTGATATACTTACATGTAACCTGGCCGTTTGTTCTGTAGCTGAGTTTCATTTCTAGCGTGAGGGAAAAGATTTATATCTTCCAGGATAGTATTTTGTGGTATAATGAGGGGAATTAGGCGCAGAAAAGTTTGTAATAAGGAAAAAAATCTTCATGTTCAAACTAGACTTAGAAAAGGCCGAGAGCAAGTGCTCAGTGGGGTCTTGGTATCTTATTTTTTCCTTGGTATGTTATTCAGCTCGCAATAATTAGATTTAGATCCCGTGAATTCTCAATCACTCGTCACTGAGAAGGGATTAATATTTATGGGCCCATTAGAGAGGGAAGGCTTCAGCAGCTTGACCCTCCCTGGGATCGCGGCGTCCTTGAGCGGCAGCTGCCCCCTCACGAGCCCCGGGGCGATCCCTCACGAACCCCGGGGCGATCCCTCACGATCCCCGGGGCGATCCCTCACGAACCCCGGGGCGATCCCTCACGAACCCCGGGGCGATCCCTCACGATCCCCGGGTCCCTCAGGATCCCCCCGGGGTCCCTCACGGGTCCCTCACGATCCCCTCACGCGCCCCCGGGCCCGCCTTTCCCGGGCCCCGCCCCTCCCGCCCCTCGGGCCGCTGCCATTGGCCGGCGCGGCGCGCGCGCGGCCCCGGCGTGCCCGGCCCCCCGCGGGGTCACGTGATCCCCAAGATGGCCGCCGCCGCCCTGTTGTTTTGATGAATAATCTCTGCGCGGGGCAGCGGCCGCGGGCGGGCGGGGGCCGGGGCCGGGAGCTCTGAGGGGCGCGGGGGCACCGGGAGGGCGGCTTCCCCTCGGCCGCGGCGGCAGCTGAGGCGCGGGCGGGCGGCGGGGAGCGGGCCGGGGGCGGCGGTGCTGCCGGCGGGCGAGGCGCGGCGTGGTCGCCCCGGAGATGCCCTTGTGAGGCGGCCCGGGGGGCAGCGGCGGCAGGAGAGCGCTGCCTCGGAGCGGCCCCGCGGCGGGGCGGAGGAACGCGCCCCTCCTCCGGACACCATTAAGAGGAAGGCGATGGAGGAGCTGAGCGCGGACGAGGCGAGTGCGCGGGGCCAGGGCCTGAGGGGCGGGTGGGCCCGCGGGGAGGGAGGGGGCGCCGGTTGTGCTGGGCCCCGCTCGGACCCCAGGGTGTGCAAGGAGCGCTCCTGAGCAGCTCTGCCTTCGCCCCGTGGCTGTGCTCCGTGTTTTTCTCTTTCCTCCTGTCCCTGGGCTGTCCCTGACCCGCGACCCCCCGGCTCGGCCATGGGGACGGGTTGCTGCTCTCCTGGTTAATTGTTTATTCTGTGCTTCCATCTGCTAGGTAGCCTTTGTCTGCAGCGTGTTCCCCCTCTGTGTCAATGCTAGGCGTTTATGTGTTCTTTGTGTGTGATTTGAAACACCCAACCTTTTAACATAGTAGAACACTTGAAATTGTGCTTCCCTAGACTCTTTGCTGAGAAGCAAGATGGGTGTGTTCATGGTCTTATATTTAGTATCATTTCTTCTTGAAGCAGCTTGAATCGGGCTTCTCAGTTTTCCACTGTTTCCTTTGATTTTCTTTATTTTTTCAAGCTCTTCGTCTTTCACTGAAGAATTCTAGTGTTATGCTGTATTTGGCAAATACCTATAATGTATATATTCTCTTCACATAGAATAAGGCGAACTATTCCTTGTTTCTTTCTTTTAAAGGATGCTGCTTCCCTATTTTTTAATATAGAATAAGGTCTTATGTTTTGCCCATATATTAGAGGATTTCCAAATTAATTATTTGGGTTCTTATAGCAGGATCCAGGGAGTTTCCCACTGATCCTGTGTAATCCTGGAATGAAAATATATTGTATTGGACCTGCTGCAATACAGGCTCAGTGCTGTATTTATATTCCAGGGAGGATCAAAAGAAGTTATTTTTATTCTGTCCATATCTTATAGTGGGATTCTGGAGCAGGGTGGCTGCTGTTGCCACTCAGATTTGTATTCCAAAAAGTTGGGATGTTTTTGATGATGTTCTCTGTCAGGATTTAGCAATCCTGCTGTGTTGCATCATGATCTAGGAGAAAACACTTTGTGCTGTTTACTTGATGAAGGTCCTCATAGTCTGTGGAAGCACTGAGAAAAGGAGAACAGTTCCCATGTTGGGAGGAGTGGGATGGGACACTGGTGGTATAAGTCTACTGTGGAAAAGGGTCTCCAGTTTTACAGGTGTGTTTCATGAGTACTTTGTTTACATGCAGTTCTTCTCATTGTTAAACTGCCCTGATGCTGAGGTGTTTTATGATTAATTTCAGAATTATTTGTGTCACTGCCTCAGCACATTACTGACATCATCAAAACCGCTGCATCATGGATCTGAGGCTGCAGGAAAGGAGTTCTCCAGTGAGGACTCATCCACCTTTTTGGCCAAATGTTTTTCTCGTGCAACTTTTCCACGTCCTTCTTGTCCAGTTCAGCAAGGACCAACCCAAATGGTCTTTTAGGTGATTGCTTGTGACAATCTTTTATCATTTTTAAAGGAGTCACGGTGTCACTTCTTGTTATTGATGGATCGCTCACTGAAAAGTCAGAGCCAAGTCAATTTTAATTTTCCTCCACATCTCCACTTTGCTGTTACTTGGCATGATGGGCCTGGATCAGACTATATTGAAAAATAACCTTCTGGAAATATATTAAAGGTGACTTCTTCAGATTCAGACTTTTTTTCAGGCAATGACTGGAGGTGAAAACATACTTAACAGAAGTTTAATTGCAAGGCTCTTACAGATAAGGTTATCTTCTGTTATCAAACCATAATTAACTATAACACTAACGGGTTGCAGCTTAAAAAGAAGAGATACACAATTGATCACACGCGTACCCTCTCATTAACAGTGTCTCTCCCTGACATTTCTCGGTGTTCGCTTTGTTAATGCACTAGAAGTTGTAATTCGTTACAGACCATAGTAAAATTTTTAGGGGGGGGGGGAGAAAGAAATTTCCTTCTTAGTATGTGAGTTTTGGCACAGTAGATAGCACAAGATGAGAAGAGGGACTTTGCAGAAAAAAAGCAGAATCCAGTTACATGTAGCATAAAGTGGGAAAGAATGATGTGAGTTTGTCATCTTCCAACATGTGCGTGATTTTTGAGTATCATTTTCTGAGAACATGACCACTATGACCAGAAAAATGGAGCATTTCTTAAACCAGTTTAACATGCTCTAATGAATACAAGAAAAAGAAAGCTATCAGTTCAAATTACCATTTATTGTAGAGATTTGGAACTTTTCCCCATTATGGTTGAGCAGGAAATTTCTTTACAGTCTCATTAAGCAGTTGCCACTCTATCAGATACTGATACATATTTTTTTTAACAGGGAATGTGTGAGCCTGAGGGACTAGTCTTCCTGGTTGTATCTTTATTACCTGGTGCCAAATTAAATTATCATCCTTAAAGAGGCAGGGAAAAATATTGTATTAGTTTTTATTGCAATATCCTAAAGCAGCAGAAATCTGTGCAGATTTCTTGTTCTAGGCCCTCTTCAGACTATTTTGCAGGGCAGGTTGCAGTCTGGGTGACTGGTCCCTAAGAAAGGCGGGTGCTTGATGGACTGAGGGTGACAGATACAAGGCAGAAGATTTGTCTGAGTGTCCTCCTGTTCAGCAGTGCTGACTGCAGCTGGATTTGCTGGGACTTGGGCATGGATCTTGCCTGGGAATAGAAGGAATGCCAATTGCCACCAGTGTCCTCAGTTACCTGCCTGACACTGGGTGAGGATGAAGGGGGGACCTTGTTTGACTAATCAATTGGACTAGACTTGTGAATTAATTAGTAAATGTATTGGTTATCATCTCTGTCTTTTTCTCCTCACATATATCCTTCCTTACATCTGATTTGGAACTAGCTAGCATTAAGCTCTCCTATTTTGCTTGACAAGGAGGAAGGATTAGAGATTCTATTCATAGCTATTTTTTTGAGTCTTGAAAAAAAATTAGCTGCCTTCCATGTTCACATGTGGTGACACCTGTCGTGGAGTGAGATGTAGTTCCAGACACTGTTTTCCCGCAGTTTTTGAAGTCTGATTTAATTTGATCTGTTCTTCTTCCTGTTGGAGTAGGTTTCACAGGCCATTAAATGATACAGCAATGTACTGTAGACATTGACTTGACACAAATCTTTTGTTCACTCTTTCAGTTGCCTGGCAGTTCTTTAGGACTATGAGCAGAAGTGAAAACTTTTAAGTTGTGTGCAATGCTTGAGTGTCATAATACAAAGAGAATAACAGGAATTGCTGATTTTTGCAGGGAGTTGACATCCTCAAATATGATACTTTTATTTTAGGCCTGTTTCAAGGCAAAGATGTAAGCTTTGGACCCAGATCCTGTAAGGCAGCCTGTGGTAATAAATTATATTTTCTGATTTTTGTTTGTGTGAAGCTTAAAGCATTATAAATGTAATTTTATATGTTTTATTTTGTCTATTTCTCATGTATAATATTAGTGTTATGTGATTGCATACCGGTTTTAATAAGTAGGTTCGTAGCAGTTTTCTGTAGTTGGATTTTGAAGTCAGATGCTTCTCTGTCTTAAAAGGAACATGCAAAAACTGTTTTTAAAATTATTTATGATGGACTGCCTCTAGGTGATAAGAGGGTGTTTTCACTTCTCAAGGTGCTTCTGTCCAGCGCACAGGATGCTTGTTTTTGGTGTTGTAGTTCTGTTTTGGATTAATTTGAACAGTGGTGGTCTTGAATAACTTTCAGCTGGACCTTCTTTAGTGCGGCTGTGTTGGTATCATGTGGAGTGAAGTTAAAGCAAAGGTCACATTCATGTTGTCCCTTTTATCACATTAACGTGGTTTGTCAAGTGCCAAAGTAAATGGGGAGGACTATTGCAGGTTTTGAAATTGCTGAGCAGTAAACATTAAACTGGTCTTACACAACCCCTCGAGGGACAAACACAGCATTCCCAATGCAAATGGTTTTCCAAGGCAGCAAATACATACTTCAAATTTGAACATGGAGGGTACTGTAGTGCTGTGACACAGAGCAGAGGAAGGGCAGCCAGCCCAGCTGCACTGAGCAGGCTTCAGGTAAGGCTCCAGTGTCTGCCTTTGCAGGAGACAGAGTGGTTCACTGGGCTCCTGTCCCTGGCAGGGGGTTCACTGGCTCCTCTCCCTGGCAGAGGGTTCACCGGGTTCATTTTTGTGACAATGGTGTTCACTGGGCTCCTCTCTGTGACCATGGTGCTCACTGGCTCCTCTCTGTGACCATGAACTCACTGGCTCTCTCCCTGGCAGAGGGGTTCACTGGGCTCCTCTCTGTGACCATGGTGCTCACTGGCTCCTCTCTGTGACCATGGGGTTCACTTGTCTCCTCTCTGTGACCATGGGGTTCACTGGCTCTCTCCCTGGCAGGGGGTTCGCTGGCTCCTCTCTGTGACCACGAGCTCACTGGCTCCTGTCCCCGCAGATCCGGCGGAGGCGCCTGGCGCGGCTGGCGGGGGGCTCCTCGTCCCAGCCCAGCACCCCACTGACATCCCCGCAGAGAGAGACCCCGCCGGGGCCGCCGGGCGCAGCCCCCACGCCGGGGCCCTCGCACAGCCTGGGCCTCAATGTGCACAGCATGACCCCAGCTACCTCTCCCATCGGGGCATCAGGTAGGCTGGCACTCCTGGGTGCTCCTGTGTCGCTGCGCTCATTCCTTCCTCAGCTCCTCGCTGTGTGCTGGTACTGCTGCTGCTCCTGCTCTTACCAAAGGCATTTTCAGAAACAAATGTTGCAAAATGGTGAAGCAAGGTGCTTTTTTGTTTTAATTTTCCAAGCAATAAATGGTTTTCCAATTATTCCATTTACAGTTGTTTTCCAGGTGTGAGTAAATTCATGGCATTTACAATATGGGTTACCAGAGCTTGAAACAGTTTGTAATAAAGTTTATTATTACACAATATTATGGAAAAAATGTGTCAAGGAGACAGGAAAATACCTTTCAAGTCTTGCAACACAATTTCTATTGATTGGTTTCTAGCTACACTCTAGCAATCAGTCTCAAGTTAATTTTTGATCTTTAGTTGCAGGCAATCAGTGGAATTTAAAATAGCAATCTGTGACTGCACATTGTCAGTGTAAGAATAAAGTATTTGCTTTCTGCTTGGTATTACCTTGCTAATTTCACTATTTACTGGAGGGAACTCAAACAGGATATTTAGAAATTGTATTTATTTCAGAAGATGCAACAAATAACTGATCTGTTAAAATCATACAAATGCAGCAAGCAGGGGAAGTTGGGAGGCTTGCTTTATAGAGAGGGGAAGACAGAATTCATGTATTTATACCACATTTGACCTGACAGAAATTAATTTTGATTTCAAATTATCTGACTTAGAAATCAGGACAAATTGGCATGTTTCCAGTATTGTGATCTTTATCTGAAAACTGAAATTGTTTTGCTTGTTGTGTTACTAAGCTTAGGGGTTCTCAAAACCATCCTAAAACAAATGTCAAGATGGTTCTAACCAGGTTTCCAATATGATTTCTGACAGTTCAATAAAAATAAGATTTTTGCAATGGTTGTTGGTCTTGCAGAATTCATTAGCATTTACCTATTAGCTTCTTGAATTTTCTGTTTTTCCCTTTGGCAGCTAGAGTATTTTACAGGCTTAAATCTTTTAGTTTAATTACAGTGCTGTTCAGAAATACCTAGAAGTGACTCCTTCCTGCTCGTTTTGTTTCCTTGCGTCGAAGCAGGACAGAGAAAAGCTATCAAAAGCATTTCCTGAGATAAACTCATTGCAGATGGAATTTAACACTCTGTATTGTCCTCATGATGAAAGGCAGCAATGCAGAGGTGGAGGTGACTTCTTTTCCTTAAGAATAGTTCAGAGTTCACACACTGTTCCCTCAGCCTGCGGTTACATGACTGTTTTAATCCACCTGAGGTCTGACTCTGCTGAAAGGAGTATTTGTTCCTCTGCTGTCCATGGCAGCTGTGTGATGAGGGGAATTGTGGGCTTAATGCAAGTGAAAACTAACCCAGGAAAAGTAAATGTTTAATTTTCAAACAGAAGATGTCCTGATCCATCCTAGGGCACAACTCTGATAAACAAAACCGGCAGCAGAGCAGGAGGTGTGGAAATGTGTACCTGGAGGTAGAAATGCTCAGGTATTGGCAGACAGGTGTATTGAGGTTTGAAGTGCTCAGACAGTGAAGACCTTGGAGATTTCTGTTTTGAGAATTCCCCATTACATCAGGGTAAGAGCTTTTGTTAAATTGGAGAGATGAAGAACTCAAGGAATATTTGTTGCCCCTTTGTAATTGATGATGTAACTCCATTGTAATGGCCCAGTGTTAAGTCCTGTTCTGATGGGACAGTCTTTAGAGGGGCTCTGACAAGACACAGCAACCTTGTAATAGATCAGTTTTTATAGGAATGAATCTCTGAGCACTTCATGGATGCAAGTTTATCTTTGTTCTTTGTTTGATGCAGGTAAGCATTCCTACATTGGTGCTGCAAGGGGAGGTAGAAAATGTGATTATCTGTAGTCAAATGTGGTTATTAACTTTTATTTGCTAATGCAGTGCTAAGAATGGTTAAGAGCTGGATTGAAAAACTTATTTCCTCTCCTTTTCCATCCAAATAATGCAGTGCCTTCTCACTGCTCACAGTAATCGTGGTGGTGCCTTTTCTTTAGGAGTAGCCCACCGAAGCCAGAGCAGCGAAGGAGTGAGTTCCCTCAGCAGTTCTCCATCCAACAGCCTTGAAACCCAATCTCAGTCCCTCTCTCGGTCTCAGAGCATGGACATTGATAGTGTCTCCTGTGAGAAAAGGTAAAAAATACAGCTTGTAACAGCTGCCAAATGTGGCACAATGCTGGTGTTCAAACCTCTAACAGGACAAGGCTCTGCCCTCCCCCCTCCCAGCTGTGTTAATGCAGTAGGGTTAATGCTTAAAAATCATACACTGATTAGACCACTGTAATGCTTTCTCTAGCCTGGTTTTAATGGGAGTTCCTGACCTAAAGTGGTGAAAGACAACACATTATCTTAGACATTAACAGATAAGCGTGTCTGGTGGGGATAATTCTGCTACTCTGTTTAAAAGAAAAAGGTTGTGGGATGTGATAGCTGTGTAGTTTGTATTGCCTGCTGAAGAAATTTAGAACTCTAATGTAATATGAGAAACATTTATCAACCAATGATTTTAATTGCTGTTTGTGCAGTGCTTCCTCTGCTGCATCTGCTTAAGATGACACTCTTAAGATGACATCTGCTTAAGGGGACACTCTTTCAGTCAGCATCTTACAGAGGACTGTCTGCAACTTTCTACAAGTTAATGGGCTTTTTGTCTTATTTCCCCTTGCAGTATGTCCCAGGTAGATGTGGATTCAGGAATTGAGAACATGGAGGTTGATGAGAACGATCGCAGAGAGAAACGGAGTCTGACGGACAAGGTGAGCCTGGGTTGTGCTGCCTGGAGGAGGCATGAGCTCAGTTACCTCCTTATATTGAACACATACTTTTGAGAGGGTGGAACTAATCCTGGAACTAGCCCTCAGGTGTCATCTGCAAACAATTTCTTGACTGCATTTTCTCATTAAAATTTGCCTGAGGGGGAAAAAAAAGGTCAAAACTTCCAATATCAAAGCTGCATTTTGATGTCTCAAATTGGTTTACAAAAGATATTTGAAAATGGAAGAAAATTATTTGTTCTATATTCTATTACAGAGTGAACCATTAATGCCCAAGTGCAAATCAGGTGCTGATTGTTTTGTTCCCCCAGGAACCTCTGTCGGGGTCGGAAGTGTCAGAGGAACAAGCTCTGCAGCTGGTCTGTAAGATCTTCAGAGTCTCTTGGAAGGACCGAGACAGAGATGTCATTTTCCTGAATTCACTCTCTGCCCAGTTCAAGCAGAACCCAAAGGAAGGTGGGTTCCTGAGCAGGACGCACTGGTTGCTTCAGTTTATTTTTTCAGAAATGTTTTAGTGAATTAAAGGATTCTTGCATCACAGTAGACATCTACCAGTTAATTTGATAAGCCAAAATTTCCTGATTATTTTATGTAATAGACTATATATTCTGTGTTAGCTGTAAGATATACCAAAACAATTGTTATTTTGTGTGTGTGGGGTATGTGCATGTTTTGTTTTCCGTTCTTTGACACAACTTGCCCAGCTCAATAGCAGGGTGAGAAAATGTGAGTGGAACACACAAGACAACTTTAATAACTGACTATAGGAGCTTTGAGTCATCTATGATCTTCTGTGTTTTCCATAAAGGCTGTATTTTTTGTAGCTATAATTCCAGAACTTAGGTTAATATAGACAGTGATAATCACAGATGTGTCAGTGCACAGAAGTCTGCTTCTGTCCTTTTTTCCTCTGCTAATACTTACACCTGACTCCTGTGTAGATGAAGACTGAGGTGAGGATATTGATTCTTTTCTTCTTAACAGTGTTTTCAGATTTTAAGGACTTGATCGGGCAGATTTTGATGGAAGTGCTGATGATGTCCACCCAGGCAAGGGATGAGAACCCCTTTGCCAGCCTGACAGCCACCTCCCAACCCATTGCTGCAGCTGCCCGCTCTCCTGACAGAAGCCTGATCTTAAATATGGGCTCCAACCCTGGAAGCAGCCCCATGTTCTGTAATGTGGGCTCCTTTGGTTCCAGCTCGTTGTCCAGGTGACTTCTGATTGTAACTGAATGCTGATTTCACTTGAATTGGTAGACTAGAAGAGAGAAAAGGGCATAGAAATGTCTCGAGAACAATAAATAGAATGGATTTTTAAAGTTTTTCAGTCTTTTTCATGTGAGTGTCCCTCCATTTCACCATTTTTGATTACACTGCTGTGGCTAGGAATATATTTGATAGATTCAAGCCATGTAACTGTTTTCTGCTGAGAAGTATTCCTAACTCGCATCACGGAGGCCATGATTTTTAAAAGTGTGTAGATTGTGACACAGTTTTATTGAACAACAGTAGAAAAGAATAATGTGTGTGAGCTGCAAAAATATTGCTGAAGAGTCATCAGAAGGGCAAGACTTTATCTTGCTCATTTTATCTTCTTCACCCTTTTTCTGCATATCCTAAATTGTTGCTTTTTTTTTTTTTCTTTTTCCCCCTGTAACTGGTTTAGTCTCTATGGGACTAGTCCAGCTCCTCCTACCAATTTCACAAGCTATGTACCAATGACTGGTTCATCTCTTACCCCACCAGCCAGTTCAGTTGCCACCCCAGCAGTGGCTCCCATTTCTGTCAGCTCTCAGCTGCCCGCGGCCAGCCCCTCGTGGACGCAGCCGTCCTCTGCGCGGTACCGCCCCTACACCGTGGCCCATCCCGGAGGCTCTGCTGCCGTCCCGCGCTCCTTGGGCATTTCCATCCCATCTAGTTCTCCAAGTCCTCCAGCCCTGGCTGCTGGCCCTGCAGCCATGCCACTCATCCCATCCAGACACAGGCCCGCAGCCGTGGTTCCACCTTTGTTTGCCGCTTCGCCCGGTGCCTGGCGCAGGCGGCCTTCCTTACAGAGCAGGATTCCTCCTAGGTATTGCACAAGAGCAGAGTGAGTTTGGTGTGTGCTCTGCAGGGTGTGGCATCAGCCTGCAGTATGGAAGGACTTACCTTTGTGCTGAGCTCACCCTACTCACCCCGAGTTGATTTCTGCCTTTGGTTTTGTGCTAATACCCTGACTTGCTAACCAGGTGTCTTTGACCTGCTTGTGTGCCTTTGAGGTGTGATGTAATTACTTTAAAGGCAGCAGTATGGTTTTGATTTCTTCCTCTTTGTAGATCCATTCCAGTTAAACTATAAGCTTTCAGTTCAGTTGCTGCTGCTGGATGGTAAACCACATAAAACTCCTGTCCCAAAATCAGCTTTCACAGTAGGCCCTTAGTTAATTTGTTGAATGCTGTTACTTGCTGGACTGGCTTGGATTTGATTCCCTGGTGCATAGATTTAAATTACAGATCAGCATGTTTCAGAATGCCAGGATAAGTACCACTGCTTTTCCTCTCTTGGCTGTTCCTGGAATCCCTTGTTCCTGCAGGAGGGAGAAACAAAGAAACAAGGTTTTGAGACCACAGCTTTGGAAATGTAATATTTATTATTCAGTCATGTCTAAACATTCCACTTTAGCCATAATTTTTATTTGGTCTCAAAAGTTCCTTTTTCAATTTTTGAGTTGTAAATGTGTGGTGTTTATGATACCTGAACAACTTCTTGTAGTGTAACAAAGCATGTTAGTGTGGTCCTGGTTTTTCTAACATGGAGTTACCTGTTGTCTGCACGTTTAGAGAAGCTGATTTTTGACAGACCTAAAAGAAAAGCTACCATTTACTTTTTCTTCTGGCCTTAAAAATCTCATAGCCTTTTCCATTTTTGTTGTGGTAGTTTATACGACAACCCTTTCTCCCTCCTCCTTCTTGCTGTTTCTGATGTGTCTGAGGACAGTAGTGATGAAGAAAATGAAGACGATGATTTTTCTTGTGTCCAGTTTGGGTCCAGGTATTGAAGAAAGAGAATGTAACCTGCATGTTTGGTTGTTTCGGAACTAACAGCCTGTGTAGTGTCAAGTGATCTTCAAAGTAATTTGGGGAGCAACTGAAGCCGAGGATGTGTCCTGGCTGGCTCGTTAAGTTGGTGTGTAAACATGTGTAATGAGTGCAGTTAGCTCTCCTTTGGAGACATGACTAAGGGAAATAAATGTTCATCATCCAGTCTTCTAGGCCTAATGAACGTGGTTCTGAGATGTTTGAGTGGAGCTTCTCTTGAGCTGTGTGACTAGAAGGAACAGTATTTGCCCTTGGCTGTAATTTTACATCATGTGCATGTTTTCCTATGAAAAACTGGAAAATGAGAGCAAGAGTTAACATGCACCTTCCAAGTGCCATCTCCTCTTTTCTTCTTCAGTCTGATTTCAGGAGAGTGAATTTGATAACACAGCTGTAGGAGGGCTTTGTGTATGTGGAATTTAGGATTATTTTCCCCGCTGTTTTGTTTAGTTTATATCCTGTTGGTGACTCAATCCAAATGTTGGATTGAGTTGCCAAGCTTTGGATAGGATTTCTGCTGTGCTTCTGAGGTTTTAGTGTGTTTATTGTGTCCTGGCATTTTGCAGACAGCAGTAAGTTGTTAGACTGTAAACACAGTGGCTGAACAACTATGCAAAAACTGGCATGCTGAAAACACCAAGGCATTCAATGTGTGTGAAGGATGCATGAGCTTTGTGTTAGGAGTTATGGCTGCAGTGAAATCTTTAGCAGAATGACTGTAGAACTAGTAGGTTTTCATATAAATTTATGTTCTTAAAAGAGTATTTATTAAGCTGGATGTGAGAATTCGAGATTTAAAAAAGAGACCATTAAAAAACCCCCATATGCATGATTTTGTGGTTACTGAGCACCGTTTCAATAGAGCTGTGTTTTAAATGCGCTGGTTTTAATTGAATAACTGAAAACATCTCTCTGCATATTGCTGCTATTAGAATGTTGTGTTTCTTAAGCATCTGGTAGCTCAGCATGTGAACAGTAATAACCTTTCCTGGATTTATTGGTTGGACAGTAAAATTTGCACAATAGATTTGTATGGCTCGATTATAGAAATGTAAATTATTTTACAGTTTACAGGAAATTTCAGTTCTGACAGTTTGTAGTTTAAAATATATTTTTAAAAGCTGCATTTAAGGAAACCAGTAGTCTTATTTTCCAGTTTAAGATCTGGGGCTTCTAAATTGGTCTTCATTCAAATCTATCCTGACTGTACACAGACTTTTCTTTGCAGACCATCTAAGTAATTGCTGGTTTTTAGATTTCATTTACATGCAGTGAATATATCATGTCTCTAATCTCTTCTGTAAAATGAGGATGTTGTTTTTAATTAACTTTGTCAAGCATTTTGCTGAGATGACAAATCTGAGATTCAGAGTTGTGGGTCTGTTCTCACTTTTGTGTTCAATTCTCTCATCTCAAGGATGGTTTTGGTTTTGTGGTTTTCGTTTTTGTGTTTACATTATCAGTGTTTTCCCCACTGAGGCTGTGCTACTTAATGAAATGATGTATTTAACTGAACTGCAATGAACTGAGTTGAAATGAAGTGATCTAGAATGAGGGAGTGTCAAAAGCAGCAGCAGCTTGGATGAATTGTCTCTGTTGTATTGATTCTTCTTCCTTAGAGCACCAACAGTGGTTGTGTGTAGCCCTGTCAGCCCAGGTCTCTTCTCAGCAGTGGGAGGCTCCTGCCTCCTGTGGTTTGGTGGTGTTTAACAGGATTTTGACATTTGTGTGTCATGGAAGGGTTGTGGTGTCCTGAGTGTCAGGTGGCACTCAAAGGCCGTTTTTTGCCTTTGCTGCATTGTGAGACCAGGATTTACTGATTCCCAGCAGAGTTATGCACCTTGTGGCTGTCTTTCAGGCACTGATTTAATAAGGCATTTACAGCTCTGAACTTCAGGGCTAGACAAGCTGTTACTTGGAGAGCTCTCCATAGATCACAGCAATGACCTGAATTATCACAGAAACTACCCGAATCACTGAGCCATGTGTGTGATGGGATGGAGTGTTCAGAGCATTGGCAGAGGAGTGTTCATGAATTGTTTGACTGTGCACAAGTGAAGAACTTACCTAATGCTTTGTGTCTGCTTTTTGTGTGTTTTAAAGTGTGGGAGGCTCTGGCAGCTCGAGTGTTTCCGATTCCTGCAGTGACCACTTCACCATTGAAAACTGTAAGGAGACAGAGATGCTGAACTACCTCATTGAGTGTTTTGACAGGGTTGGAATAGAGGAGAGAAAAGCACCAAAGGTATGTTTCAGATGAGGGAGATTGTGTCAGTGCTGTCACAAACACTCCTCTGACTCATTAGTGGGGAAAGTTGGTGGGAATGATACTTTTTCTTGATGGCTTTGTTGTAGAACTAGATTTATTGAATTTATTGACTCGTGTTAATTCATCAAATTTGTGATGCATGTATTTTATCTCTTAAATAAGCACTCTTAGAAATCATCCTTCCCCTTTCAATCCACTACATTTTATCCAAGCTTATTCCATGCAAAACATTTTTGTGAGACCAGCTCCCTGTCAGTGTTCTGTGCTCTACTCCAAGCTTTTGCTTCTGGGGAAAAAACAACCAACCAATGCTATTTATATATAATCTTGAAGGTTTTAACTGGAGTAGTTTTAATCTTAGTGTGCATATTACATTTATACTGCACAAATACATGTATGCTCTTTCCTGTGTGTTCTGTATTTAATTTCTGATTTGTATTAAAATAAAATTATTTTTCTCAGATGTGTAGCCAGCCAACAGTTAGCCAGTTACTGAGCAACATCAGATCCCAGTGCATTTCACATGCTGCTTTGGTGCTACAGGGATCCTTAACACAACCAAGGTAAATCCAGCCGATGTTAATCACGAGTTACTGGCCCAGGGTCCTTTTCTCCTTCTGAGGATTAGATAAGGCAACTAAGATCAGTTGTTGGAGCAGGAGAATTATGTGCCAGAGGAATAGTTTGTTGCTTTACTAGTGATGAGTTGGTGGGGAGCAGTTTGAGTGCTTTATAACTGCATTTGTGTAAAATCAGCCAGGGTGATGTGAACAGTTTCAATGGGAGATCAGGAACTGAGAAGAAAACAGACATTTCTTTCAAAATGCTAGGAAGTAGTTAAAAGTGATGTTAAAAGTATGGGCTGCATTAATTCAGAAAAGACTAATGGTATGTTCTTTTCTAATCTGGAAAAACCCATGTAAAAAAATGCTGTTCCTTCACCAATTGAACTGAACAAAAGGGTTTTTTTTATTAGAGAGGGTAGAAGGAGTAAGCAATTGCCACAGAGAAGCTGTTGTTTTCTTCCAGCCTCGTTAACTGAAGTGTGATGCTGGCAGCAGCATCTGTTAGAGAATAACCTTTCCCCAAGTAACTTGAGCAGGCAAGATTAGTTACTTCTGAAAGGAATAGATGTATCCAGACATTGATAATGTGCTTACAGACACATCCTACATGTGACTGCTCTGACATTTTTGTGAATACTACCACGGATAATCAGTAGATTTTTTTTTTAAATACAAATTAAGGTCATTGCAGCAGCAGTCTCTGCTGGTACCATATATGCTGTGTAGGAATCTCCCATTTGGCTTCATTCAAGAGTTGGTGAGAACAACTTACCAGGATGAAGAGGTGTTCAAACAGGTAAGGCATAGGTCAAAAATTGCTGTAGCACATGGTTTTATAATCTGCAGTATCCAAGAGTGAATTTCCAGACATTTAGTCAGTGTCTTGTAGTCCTCTACCCATTACCTCCAGGGCTAGCAGCCTGTTAAAGCAACTGGAGTTTGGTTTTGTTCTTTTTTTAACTCATTTAGCAGTTTGTGAAAAGAGCTGACTTTCAGTAGTTGCTGGTTCTAAGTATTAAAAGTGTATTTGCTAATGAGCAGCAACACTAACGTAGGAGTGGACTACTTGGAATGTGCAGGCATATATTGCAAGATTGATGTTGGTTTTCATCCTTTTGTACAAAATTCCTAAAAATGTACTTGTTGAGACAGCAATCGTCTGTAATCCTACTCAGATTTATGGTGTTTCCATCTTGCAATCTTTATCCTTCTTTGCATCTTTAATAATTTGTATGTAGGGTGTTAAGAGCACTTTACAAATCCTAGTCCATGTTTACAGAGAAAATGACTGAGAAACATGAGATGGTCTGTTCTGTGTGTCAGAGTAGCTCACTGAGATGAAAAATAATTAAGATACAAAACTAGCAGACTTCTAGCCTGTATGCTGTAAAGCAGATCAGTAAATTGTAATTGTCTGTAATTAGCACTCCCATAGTATGGTGTGATTTGACTCTAAAGGGGCCTTTGAAATGGCATTTGACCCTTCCAGTTTTGCAAAGAATGACATTAGATAATTTTTATGTGTAGCGCAAGTAACTGTTAATAATTTATGTTTCTGTCTGGACTCCTTTTAGTAGAGGTTCATGTAGTTGAAAGTACATTTAAGACTGACAAAAAGCAGTTGTAAAAGTGCTAGAGGTCCTGTCCTGGAGAAGAGAAGCACTCCTGAAGCTGAAGCACACGGCCATCTGTACAGTGCTTTCCTGGAATATGTTTTAATAACGATTTTTGTCTCTTCAGAGGAGCAACACAATATACTTTAAAATTCAGTGGGACTCCTGTTGTTGTTGTTTCAAAACTATGGGTTTATTTTGTGAGGGTGTAGTTGTCAGAACAGTGTGATTGGGACTTACTAAATGGGTGTAATTACTTCTGATTAATAAGTTCCTGTCAAGTCACTTCCTCTTTCCTAACAACCCTTGACTGCTGCTTATTATCTTTACTAACTTACACATCATGCAAAATTAGAGCTGTATTATTGCCCCAAGTGTACAGACAAATAAACTAGTCCCCATTTGGGCAGTAGGTTGTTGGACACCTGTACAGAACCTGTGCTCTCATTTGTGTCTACAGCACAGAGAACTTGCTTGCAGAGAAGATGCAGGGAACTCAATGGAGCAACACCCTATTGCTTAGACTACAGCAAACAAGTTGAGTTTTAGCTTTGAATACTCTCTAAAGCCTTCAGGCTTAACTGATACAGATTTTAAAAACAGAATCTTAGTTTTTGTTTTGTGTGAGTTGCACTATTTGAAGAATGAACAGGCATTTCATGCTTTGTATGGCAACAGAGTCATTTGATTGCTTCCTGTTCTTGAGTAAAGTAGTTTACTTGTGTTTTTACAGATCTTTATTCCCATCTTACAAGGCCTGGCTGTGGCTTCCAAAGAGTGCTCCCTCGATAGTGACAATTTTAAATATCCCCTAATGGTAAGGACTGTCCATTTCTAGAAGCAGTTTCTTTATGTTCACTGATAACATGCAGATTCTAAGCAATATAACACTTCAACATTTTGGGAGTTTTTTTTGGTTAGTGGATTGCTATTAAACTCTGACAGAAGATTAATGGGGCATGAGATGTGTAAAAAACATTAAAAATTCAGTAGAGTGTGAGGCCAATAATGTCTTAAGCTTAATGAAAACTGCTTCTATAGTGGACTACTCAAATGTTTGTGTGTATTGCTTTATATAAAATTACCAAATGTATGGATGTCATAATGCACAAGTCTAATACTGTGGATGGTTATAAAATCCCAATAAACTCCTCTCAGTTTAAGTCTGGGGAGTAACACCCAATATCCATACCATTGTATGTTTAGACTCAATTTCTGTATGTGAGGAAATTCAAATGGGTTGCATTAAACCCCAAATTATTTGGAGTTTTTCTACTGAGAAAAATATCTTCACATTACCTGGCTAAAAAGCTGAGGGGTTATTTTTAGTTCTAGTTTTTAGTTCTGTTTTTAGTTCTGCTTCCCTCCTACTGCTTTTATTGACAAAATAAACCAGTCTTTTGCAAAGTGTGTTTGGCCACCAAGGAGCAAGTTGGATTCTTGGTAAATTGAGCATTGCCAACTTAACAGCTTCAGATCCTTTTAGGATCTTCAGTGTATGATGCCAAAAACGGCTGTTGAATCTCAGGTTTAATTCATGCTTAGGAAATCAGGTGGACTGGGGTGCTGCAAATCAAACTGCTTAAGTAACTCCGGTAATTGGCAAAAAGCATTAATTTTTCTGGTTTTGTGTTTTCCTGCTGTTTTGTTATCCTCCCAGTCTGTGAACTGGTACAAATTTGGCTGTTGGCTGCAAAGAAGGACTACTTGAAAATGAGTCTGTGTTTTCCTTATCTCTGGTTGGCACAGTGTGCAACAAAAGGATGGAATAGTAGTCACTCACTGTAGTGTAACTAAGACTGAGAACATGTAACACAGGACAAGTGGGACAGCCAGCAGTATCTTTGTGTTTCCAGAAATCTCTCTTATGACTGCTTGCTTCTTTCTGTGCTGCAGTTGAAAGTGAGCTGGAGATCTTGGATAGGATTCTTTGTTCCTGGGTTCTGTGTTCATCTGACGTTTTTCCACTCTGGTTCAGAAGACAAAGGCCTTGGTGTATGGATTAAACAATTGCTCTATTTATTATTGTTACTAGTTTTAATGGGGCAGGTCAGGAGTCCAGTACAGGCATTGTCATGTTCGAGCAAACAACAATTTGCACAGCTAATCCTTGAAATAAGTGCAATAATTTGTTATCTTGTGAGACATGTTCACTTTTTTGAGGCAACTTGGAGCAGATGTAAAAGCTAAAATGGGAGCAGGGTGTGCTTTAGTTCTCTTTGGACGTCTTCACTGTCATTGTGAAGTTTTTCCACTGCAGAGCAAGGAAGGTTCTGGTCTTTCAGCAGTCTGTCATAGTAAGCTTATTTGTTGCAGACAGGTTACTTAAGAATCACTCAAAAAAAGTAATTTTTACTGGGATTTCTTTATAGGCACTATGCGAACTTTGTGAAATCAAGTTTGGGAAAACGCACCCCATGTGCAGTTTGGTGAGTGTCTCCAGTTTGAGTTTTTTCTAGTTAAAAGAACCATTTCACTTATTTTGGTGTTGTACAATCCCTGTTGATAATGTTCTCCAGAACTCTAAGTAAGAGCTACTGGAGCCTCTCATGCAGAACAATAGTTTAAATTAAGCTGGTAGAGGGAGTCCTTTACCCTGAGAATTTATTAAAGCTGGGACAAACATGAGCTGCTTGGGTTGCTGGAATACTGAGGAGGTGGTTCCATTTTGCCATCAGCATGACTGAGTGTTGCAGGTTTGAGGGTGTGTGGCAGACACTGGAAGGTGACAAAGCAGGATGGCTGACACAGCAGCTTTGAAGAACTTGGCTGTTTCTCCTATTTTTAGGTTGTCTCTTTGCCCTTGTGGTTGCCTAAATCTTTAAGCCCAGGTGCAGGAAGAGAACTGCAAAGACTTTCCTACCTTGGAGCCTTCTTCAGTCTGTCTGTCTTTGCTGAAGATGATGTAAGTGTCACAGAAGGATGTTGACAATAGCATGATGGGGTTCTTTCATTGTGAGGGTTTTTTTACTGCCCCAGAACATTTCAATACATTTGCCAATATTCATCTTACTTTCAGAACAAAGTAGTTGAAAAGTACTTCTCAGGGCCTGCCATTACTCTTGAGAACACCCGGGTTGTTAGCCAGTCCTTGCAACATTACCTGGAATTAGCAAGGGTAAGTATTTTCATTCCTTAAAAAAAAATGCATAATATGTGGGGTTTTTGGTCTTGACATAGATGAAGAATATAATGTAAAAAAATTAGCTTCTGTCTTAAACCACAAACCTTTCAGGACATGGCTGAAATGAATTGGGGAAAACAATTAGAGTGCTACGAGTATTTCTCTGAGGATGTAAGCCAATTCAGAAAATATCAGATCAGTTAGTCATGAGTTAGAGATCATGTTAAAGGATGAGTAAGTACACACTGTGTTAGTAGTGTGTTGCACTACTGTTGTATTTACATCTTTGGTTTAACTAATGTCATAACTAACACATGCATATAAAGGTGGTGGTAAGACTATAAGAGAAGTTTTACTGAATTTGGTGTATTTTGTAGAACACAAAAATACAGACAAACAGAAAGCAGGACTGTGATGCTGAGAGGTATTTGTTTGCAATTGCAGCAAGAGCTGTTCAAGATCCTGCACAGTATCCTGCTGAACGGGGACACCCGGGAGGCAGCTCTCAGCTACATGGCAGCTGTGGTCAATGCCAACATGAAAAAGGCCCAAATGCAGGTAAATAAAGGGTATTCTTCTGATTCATCCAGCCACAAATAGCGCTGGATGGCTCATGCAGTGGTGGTCTGGAATGGAGGACAAAAGAATTTTGAGTGCCTGCTACCACAGGCAAGAAGCCCTGCCTTCTTTGTTTCAATACATTTTCCATTTCTGAAATTAATCTGTTCTACCTATTTAAACAGTTTATTTCTTCTCTTAGAACTGAGATGTCACTTCACTAACAGGGTTTCTGTATTACATGTTCAAAGCCCTGTACTTGCCCTGCCCCATTTCTGAGGGCATCATTCCAACTGACTGTTTACCACACTGCTTTCCCAGCTGGTAAAGTGCTGGGCTTTGTATGGTGTCTGTAAAAGGAGCAGTGCAGATAGGGAATGGCCTGGCTCCAGTGAAACCTCAGGGATGGGATTTTGGCATTGTACATCTGCCTGTACTTCTCAGCTCACGTCCTCAGCCCTTTGCTTTCTCACCCCACAGACAGACGATCGTTTGGTGTCCACAGATGGCTTCATGCTCAACTTCCTCTGGGTACTGCAGCAACTGAGTACGAAGATAAAGCTGGAAACGGTTGATCCCATGTACATATTCCATCCCAGGTGTCGAATCGAGCTTCCCACAGATGAGACAAGAGTAAAAGCAACAATGGAGGAGGTTGCAGCCTGGATTGCTGAGCTTTGTTAGTACTCTTACTGAGATATGTTAAGCATTACTGTGCCTTCTGATATGGAGGTACTTGATTCCAGCAAAGAATTCCCTTTTCCTAAATCCCTTTTCTTGATGCTGTCTGCTTTGCCTCGTTTTAAAGAAAGCTGAATTCGAGGTCTCACCCTAGATAAGGCAGTTCATTTTAAAATTTATTCACCTGTACTGTTTTCTGTTTTCCAGACAGGGACCCGTCTCCATTTTCTGAGCCGAAGTTCCCAACGGAATGTTTCTTCCTGACCCTGCACGCGCACCACCTGTCCATCCTGCCCAGCTGCCGCCGCTACATCCGCAGGCTGCGCGCCATCAGGGAGCTCAACAGGTTGGCAGCAGCTGCTGGGGCTGCCTGGGGGTGCTCCTGCCAGGCAGGAATCTGATAAATAAAGGAAGTGACAATGACAATCTAGGTGAAACCCCCTCAGCTTTCTGGTACTCTGCTGCTTTGAGCCCTTGGGATTTTTGGGTGCATTGGGGGACTGTGGCTTGAATCAGGAGTTCAGGTAATAGTGAGATGGAGGGTATTGGTTACACAAGACAGCTCCACTTGGTGAGAAGATCATTCTATTTAAAAGATAACTCAGAACAATTTAGGATTCATGGCACTACTTAACACTGTTCATTATAACTAATCTCTGGTGTGGTTGGCAGGGTGTGGGCATCAGTGCCTCATGCTCTCTGGCAGAGCTGGAGGAGTGTGTGTCTGATAATCAGGTCACTGTGCAGATGACTTATGGTTTCAGAAACGAGACATTGTGAGTTGTGCCTGTTTTGAACATCCCAGAAGATACTTACCTTTTTCCCCTTAGCTTCTGAAACAGGAGAATTTGTCATACTCTCAGGACAGGGGGAAAGAAGTCTTCAGCATTGAAGGTTTAGTATTGTTCTCTGTATGTAATTCAGCATATGGTTTACTGTTTTCAAAATGATAAATACATTATGGTGTTAACATGAAGATACTCCTGTTTTCCATTTCTCTTGGCATAAGCTCAAATAGACTTTTACAGTTGCTAAACCTTAAAGAATACTCTGTTAAAATTAGAACAGATTTTTATATCGTCAGTATTTTCCATTGTTTATAATTGCACGCATTGCAATTTGGTAAATGTTCCTTGGCAGTAATGCCATGAGTTCATTACAGGATTTTTGGACTGCATTTGAAATGATTTCATTTTTAAAGCATATGTAGGCCAAGAACCTGGGAAGCAGCAGAGAGCAGAGCAGGAAGACCCAGTATATGTCAAAGGAAAAACTATTTTCCTATAAACAGCCTGTGGATTACTTGTAAAAAAGCCATATGTTGGCTTGAAAAAGGAATTGCTGCTTTTTCCTTATTTAGAATTGTTTCACAGGAGTTGCTGATGCAGCAGGCTCCATCCAACGGTGCAGAGTGAAGAGCTCTTGGCTTTACTGACAGCAACAGGAACTTAGGCTTCAGCATTTTCCATGAATTGCTTAGTTGCTTGCAACACTGGAAGCATCTTACATCTTGTTAGTAAAGAAATTATGCTGGATATTTGTCTGCTGTAGGCAGAGATTGACGTGGAAGAGAATTTGTGTTTAGAGAAGGGATGAAAAGGGACTGTATTCATGCAGTTCAGTGTATGAGATTTGTTCTAATCAGCTGCACTTCCTGAAAAGGATTAAGATATGTGAATGCATGGATTTTTTTAATGCAAATGATGTGTGTAATGTACATTTAAGTTCTCTTTTCTGTGGGGCAGCATAAGAAGGTAGGTAAGGAAGGGGAGGAATATCAATGCCCTTGACCTTCTGGTCCTACTGTTCACATATTGAAATCCCCTACACACCTGAGTTTTCTTGGGAGTGGAGTATGAGAAGTGTAGAACAAAACCAAAAGAAATCATTTGCAATAGTAGAAAGGGGGAAGATACACAGGATATAGACCTGCAACTTTCTTGTTTCTAACAAGACTTTCTGCTGGGCACCTTTTTCTTCGTTAGCTGATTTGTCTTCCAGTTTCATTTTTGATACTAGAAGATGAATGAACTCTGTCTCATTGATGGAACCATCCTTTCCTTGTGTTAAGGTTTAATTTTCATGTGTGTTGGAGCTAGTGTATGTGCTGCCTCTGAGTTCTAGCTGTGCAGGTGTTCAATCTGCATTTACAAAAGCAACTTATTTGTCTTGTTATGATGATGGATAATTTCTTTGAAAATGATCAGCTTTTTTCCCCACCTCTCTGTATTTCCTTGGTTTTTAGCAGATAAGTCAGTGAAATGCCTTGTGCTGGCAGCACATTTACCCTCTGTCATGATAACCAGTTCCTGCATCTGGTTTTCAGGACTGTTGAAGATTTGAAAAACAATGAAAGTCAGTGGAAGGATTCTCCTCTGGCCACCAGGCATCGAGAGATGCTGAAACGGTGCAAGACACAGCTCAAGGTTTGTAAGTGATTCAGTTCTCAGCTGCACTTCAGTGGGCTGTGTGTGTGTTGACTTTTTGTCCCAATGTTTATGTACAATTTCTATCTTATGCTGCTTGAAAACAGTGGGATTGAACCTCTGACCCCTGAATGCTGCACTGGATGGTGGTCATGACAGAATATAACATCAGTGGTGAATTTAAGATTCACAGGAACACCAATAAGAAAAATCTGTGTTTTTTAATTCGAGAGAGACCAAGCAAAGGGACTGGGTTTTGTTCAGGGGTAGCTGTGTGTGCAGTCCACGCACAAGTAGGAGTACTCAAGTCACTGATCTCACACAGAATTCCTGCAAAGATGAGTAATCTGGATTGCTCTGTTTTTTGAAGGCCTGTTCTGCTTAGATCTTCCTCAAAGAAATTGGCACAAATGTTTTGAGCTGTAGCACAAAAATGGGTTTAATCACACATTTCCCCACTTTGATACATTTGTTACTTCTTTCATTGTTCCAATAAAGCTTGTGAAAGGCACATCTCCCTGCAACTCTAAATTGTATTTTACTTGCTATGTTGGGGCTTATGTGCCCTATTTTCTTGAAATAAGAGTGTAGTGTAAGAAGAAACCACTGTATAATTGTCGTGATTCACAGATATATTGATTATCTTGAAGAGGCTTCACATTTCTTTATGCTGTCTTGCCCTGGATTAATTTTTATGTGCATGTTCTGCAGAAACTGGTGAGGTGTAAGGCTTGTGCAGATGCTGGTTTGCTGGATGAAAACTTCCTCAGGAGATGCCTGAATTTCTATGGCATGGTGATTCAGCTGATGCTTCGCATTCTTGACCCTGCCTATCCCAAGTGAGTGTCAGGTTTATCTGTGTAAGTTGTATCAAAGATATTGCAGATCATGTTGGATGGCTCACTGAATTTAGCAGTTCTAGAATTAGTTTTACTTACAATATCTGCATTGTTATGGGGTCGGTGGCATGCATCCTTGCATGGAATATTTCTGGTATTCAAGAGTTTAATGTTCACTTGGGTTTGGGGGGCCCCCTCAGGTATGTTTGGTACCCTTGAAGTACTGACGTGGAGTTCTGAAAAGTCAGACTCTGATTCTTATAAAGGGTTCCCATGGAAGAATTCTGTAAGTAAGTACATGACACTTCCTCCTTAACCCTGCTGGTTTACTGTCCTGTTTCTTGTCTCTTCTGTTTTACAGCGTAAAATTGCCTTTAACTCCTGAGGTTCCGAAAGTATTTGCATCATTGCCAGAGTTTTATGTAGAAGATGTTGCTGAATTTTTATTTTTTATTGTACAGTAAGTAAAGTTATATTTGAAGGAAACTTGTACTACCACTTGTCCCTTTAGCAGGTGGCACATGCATAAATTGAGGGTGCAAAAGTAGTTTTCTAACTATCTGCAGTTAATGTTCTGGTTGTTAACAGCAGCCATAAGGTTATGGCATGGCAGCATAGCTGCAGCTATAATGCACAAATGGCACCAAGGTCCCTTCTAAACTAGATTTTTTTTGGAAGAAACTTGAAAGTTTTTTGATTCTCTCCCCAGGAATTTTCTTTATGGTTTTCAGTGAGACCTTTTGATCTTGTGATATGCTAAATCATCACTAGAATAATATTTTTCAAAAGCCATAACTTAGAAGTAGAACATTAGGGTTGGGAGTTTTAATTTAGTTTTCCTGCTTCCAGATATGCTCCTCAGGTGCTGTATGAGCCCTGTACTCAGGACATAGTGATGTTCCTTGTTGTGATGCTGTGCAACCAGAACTACATCCGAAATCCTTATTTAGTAGCCAAGCTGGTGGAAGTGATGTTCATGACAAATCCAGCTGTTCAGCCCCGGACACAGAAGTTCTTTGAAATGATTGAGAATCATCCTCTCTCCACTAAATTGTTAGTCCCCTCCTTGATGAAGTTTTACACAGGTAAGTGCTTTGTCTGTAGCTCACTGAGTGCACAATAGTATTCCAAGCCCAGAGGCTCTGTTAGCTGCTGTAGCTATTCAAAAAAATCCAAACAAACCAAAACAAAAAAGCCCCAAAAACCCCCAATAGATCTTGAGTCTTGTGAAGATCAGGCTGTTATGCTCAGGAATTGAGGGAAATAGAATGTCCTTTCACAAGCTGTTGTGCACTGATAAGTCCAGCAGCATGAATTGATGTTACAATTGTTTTTGTGGTCTTTAGATTCCAAAATTAAAGCTTTTTCTTTGCTTTGCATCCAAAGGAATATTGGAATTTTAAAACTCCTTGTTGTAGTTGTGCTAGTCCTGTAGATTTGAATGTTTCAGAAGAGTTTTTGCACCCATAACACAAACGAGTATTTTTGTAGGGTACCCAGAGTTTTCTTAGTGAGATTTTAGACTGTGAGATGAAGAGCAGAATAGAACAGAATGTTTTGGTTTCTGGGGGTTTTTCTTCTGAAATGAGGCTGGGTCTAGATTGGAAAATGTATAGTGTTGCTTCTTCTAATGGGAATAAAGATGGAGACTTCTGAACAGGAATTGAATTTCATCTCTTAATGTTTCCCTGGGTGCTTGAAGCTCATCACATTGGAGGCAGTAGGGAGAGGTGTCTTGCCAGGGAAGCCTGGTGGGAAAGTTTTGGGATCTGTTCTCTTTTCCAGATGTGGAACATACTGGAGCCACTAGCGAGTTCTATGACAAGTTTACAATCCGCTACCACATCAGCACCATTTTCAAAAGCCTCTGGCAGAATATAGCTCATCATGGTACATTTATGGAAGAGTTCAAGTGAGTAAGAGGTTGTGTGGGGCAGCTTCCTTGTGCAGGCTGCTCAGGAAGGGGCCCGAGGAGCTCGCTGCCATTGGGACTGGGTGATTCTGCTTTCCGTTGTATCTGACGTGGCAGCCCCTTCCAGCAGAGCTGGAGTGTTTCTAAACTGAGCTCTGAACACCACCATCAGCTTGGCTTGGGGAATGGGATCCCTGTTGGCAATGTGCAGTGCAGGAGTGTTGCTGGGGTTGCAGGCTGCTCTGCACACCCACCTGCTCTGCCGTGATACCTGTGTTTCAATGTTTTCAGCTCTGGGAAGCAGTTTGTGCGCTACATCAACATGCTGATAAATGACACAACTTTCTTGCTGGATGAGAGTCTGGAGTCCCTAAAACGTATCCATGAAGTGCAAGAGGAGATGAAGAATAAAGAGCAATGGGACCTGCTGCCCAGGGTGAACAGAGCTGTTTTTCAAAGTGCCCTTTACTTTTAATTCTTCAATACAAGACCGTTAAAAAAACTTTTTTATAAGGAACAGCACCAAAGAGCTGCTTATGAGGAGCTGTTCTCAATGCTTTTTATGGCCATGGTCACTCTGGATGACATTCTGCAAAACCATCATTCTGCCTAGTTATGTTGTGGCTGGCAAAGAGAGTGGTGTGAAGTAGAAATAGTATAAAATTTCAAATTACTGTGCACTTAATTCTAAGTGGAGAAAAAGATACTTTAACCTTCCTGAAGGAGGTTTGGGAAGATGCTCGCCAGTTGAATTGACTTCAAGGAATAGAAGCTTTTACTCTGTTAATGCATTGGTCCTTGGTAGATTCGATGCAGACAGTTATAGTCCTGTACCTCAGAGCTTGGCCTGATTAAACAGTAATTGTGCGTGTTGACCCACCAATGTCAGGTATTTCTATTTTAAGGTTATTGATTTAAAAAAAGAAAAAGTACAAGAGGAAAAGCTATAAAAATCTTGTTTGTTAAAGATATTCTGGTTTGCTCTTCTGAAGCCTTTCTTCCTGTCTCTGCCTACCAGCAAGGTAAAGCCATTGCTGTAGTTACAAAATGGGCTGGTACATCATCTACAGATTGTTCCACGGGGGAGTGTTTATTATTTATGATGGTGCATAAATTAGAGAGAATTAGAGAGACCTTCATTTGACTCTCAGATCCCAAGCTGGTTTTGAAGTATTGGCATTTGGATGGAAAGGAAGCATAACCCAGTTCTGCAGCTGTGAGGAGCAGTTAGAGGATGTAAATAAACTCAATAACCACGGGGGTTTGTTATGCTGTTTGTATTCATTCTGTAGTGTTGCAGAATTATGGAAAATTGATGCAGACATTAGTACTAGGTAATAAATGTGAGCAGCTGTACCTTAGACTAAAAGATGTCCCACATCTGTATTTGAATTGTTCTCTTCCCTTTGTCTAGATGCCCTTAGCACTGTGGCTGTAAGGTTTTGCTGAGTGATGATGTAGGAGATGCCATGGACGCTGTGTTTATTTTGCAGGATCAGCAGCAGGCCCGGCAGTCGCAGCTGGCTCAGGATGAGCGTGTGTCCCGTTCATATCTCGCCCTGGCAACAGAAACTGTTGATATGTTCCATATCCTTACCAAGCAGGTCCAAAAGCCTTTTCTCAGACCTGTAAGTCCTGCTCAGATTTAAGTTGGTTCCCTGCTTCTCCAACATCTCTGGATAATAACCTGCAAATGTTTGGTAGCATTTAGTCTCCATTCTCCTCCCTTTTCTCCAGCTCATTAAAATATAATTGCTGTTGATGTTATTTGATGTTGAGAGCATTACCTGAGTCACTGAGATGGTGTGATCCTTCCAGACAGAAACTATTTGCATGACATTTTTTAATGGCAAACATGCATAAAGAACAGATGCTTCTTGCAAGCCTAACAAATGAAATTTTATTAGTTAGATAGTTTCATTAATTGGAATTAATAATTCCTGATCTTGCTGTGTGCAACTCTAGCGATAACCTTCTTTATCACTGCCCTCACACTGTGATCTGTGTTTTACTTTGCTTTTGTAGGAACTTGGACCACGACTGGCTGCTATGTTGAACTTTAACTTACAGCAACTGTGTGGCCCCAAGTGCCGTGACCTGAAAGTTGAAAACCCAGAGAAATATGGGTTTGAACCAAAGAAGCTGTTGGACCAACTGACTGACATTTATCTGCAGCTGGATTGTGCTCGCTTTGCTAAAGCAATTGCTGATGATCAGGTGAGCTCCAGAAGGATGAAGGAGAAGGGCAAAAGCTCTGTGGACAAACAAGACTTCGCAGAACATTCTAGGAGCATTTCATCTTGCTTGTGTGCTGCCAGCCAGTTTGTCTTACACCCCTGCAGTTTGTTTTCTTTCAGCAGATCATCTCTGTTCATATTCTGTCTGCTCTTTGTCGATGGGCTCTGCAAACATGTAAACATACAGAAATATCCATGGCACTTCACACACATAGGAAATTTCCTGAGCCTGATGTGCTTATTGCCTACAGCCTTATTGCAAATTAGCAGAAATACTTTGTCCCTTTGCAAGTGGGAGAACTGAGGCAGAGTTTTGACTCCCTCCCCCTTCCTCATCGAAACAGGCAGAGCTGGGACCAAGAGCCTCCTTCAACAAATCAAAGTTCATTCACTGCTTTACAGTTTCCAAATTGTATTCCCTCTGAAATCACTTTATTAAATGGCTCTGTAATAAACTGACAAAGCACAGCATGTATGAGACAATTAACGACACCTTTGAACTCACGGTAATACTCAGAGCAAGATAAGCTATTGCAGCTGTGTTCTTGTAAAGTTGTCAAACTACTGAGTCACATCTGTCCATGCCCATGTCTTCTAATACAAACTTCAGAGTATAGAGGGCAAGAAATGTTCACAGCAGCTACTTGAGATTCTAGTGGATGATGTCTTGCAGCTCGTGAAGCTGTTTGCATGTCTAGTGAAACAGCAGTATTGGGGTAGCTCAGGATTATTTTTCTGAAGTTATTTAAGTTCTCATAATTGCAGATAATACCAGTAACACATCTGAAACAGACCTTGTGTGTTTGCATGTATATAATGAATATTTCTATGCTGTTCACTATATATGAGAATGTTATCAATCATGCATCCATGCCAGCCACAGCAAATGCACAGACTGACACAGGGATTCAAAAGAAAGAAGCCTGCGGGTGTGAGAACTGGAAAAAAGCTTAATTAACAAAGTGGCCCTTCATCAAAAAGGAGTGGGGGGAGTGACCAGTCTCTTGGAAACTGTCAGTGACAGGAAAGAAACACCAAGGAAATGTGTGGTTGGTTAATGGCTACTGGTATTGGGAGAGAAAACAAAACAAACAAAAAGTTGCTTGATCATGGTGGGATCTCTCTAAAGCATTTTGAGAGATGTCCCATTTGCAAATCCCAGCACGCAGCAGAGGGAATCTACAAACGTTTACAGAGCCCTGGGCACGTTGCCATTGTTCTGTTCCCTCTGGGCACGAGAAAGGCTTTGGGTGGGCACTGTGTGTCCTGCCTGCTGAGTGGCATTGCTTGCTGCAGTTTGCTGTAGATGAAAGAAGTGGGGCTCTGTTGAACACTTTAAAAATCCCAAGGGAAATAGAAATCTGTGAGACTTAGTGTGTTTTGTTTTGCCATATAATTCAACCTTGCACTGTAAAGTACATAACATTTTGTAGTAAAAGGATTATGTCAAAACATGATATTGTGAACTTGAAAGAAAATGGTGTCTCTGTAGAACACAGACAGCCACAAAAGTCCTTCGCTGACACTTTTTCACATGAAAGTAATGCTTGCTTCAGTTGCATTTGGTCTCTGGATAGTCCTACTGCATCGGGTGGCAAGTTTCCAGCATTCACTCTCTCTGAGCTGTCTTACTATTTTTGCAACATTGTGGGGTGGGTTTTTTGTTAGTTCTTGTTTGGATTAGGAGAAAGAATCACTCTTTTCCCAGTACTGCCTTGCATATTTTCAGAGGAGGTAAGAAATTAATTTTATGCTGTATTTTCAGCCAAGACTTGTGAGAACAGGGATATGAAAGGAGAATGGCAAAACAGATGTTTTCTCTAAGAACAACTCTAATAATTATAGTCAGCCTCTCTGAGCATCTCCCTCATTTTCTTTAGGTGTTGTTGCCTTTTTTTTTTTTTTGGTCCTTAATAGTTCTACAGTGGTGATGACGGGTAAAAAAATTGTAAGTCTACCCCAATGTTGACATTTTGGTGCTGGATGAATGCTACCTACATACTGTTTGCTTTGATGTAAGGTTGAGGTTTCATTGAGCCTTCCTTCCACCATTTCAAAAATGCATTAAATATCTTTACTATTTTTATGGCATGTAAGGACACTACGACTCATCAAAGTTGTCTTTTTATGCTTTGCCTGTAGAGGTCCTACAGTAAAGAGCTCTTTGAGGAGGTTATCTCCAAGATGAGGAAGGCTGGAATCAAGTCTACCATAGCAATAGAGAAATTCAAACTGCTGGCAGAGAAAGTGGAGGAAATCGTTGCCAAGAACGCCCGTGCAGAGATTGATTACAGCGATGCTCCAGATGAATTCAGAGGCAAGTGGAGTCTTCTAAACCCTGCCTGTCTAGGAGAGAGGGATTTCATTTGTTGCATTGATTCCATATGCTACTAGAAACTATATATTGTTTTTCATAAAAACATTTTGCCTTGCACTTGCTCTATTTCAATGACATATTTAAGTAAATACAGAGCTAAGAGTTATTTTAGTTTTCCCTGGGATTGTACTATCCACGATTGTCCTAGCCATGCTTTGCTAACATGTACCTGAAAACAGTAACACCCTCCCTCAGCTGAAAATAGGGTGACAATAGGGAAAGCTTAGTCCCAGGTCAGAAAGGGGAAAGTGCTGTGAAGATTTACGTCCATTTAACCATTTTCTCTAACTTCAGCAGTGTACTGGGGACCCTGAGCACTGGTTTTGCACTGTGGGTTGATGTGAGATAACATTTGTAGCTGTTTCTCACTGTAATGAGGAGAGCCTTGTGCCCTCAGATCCACTGATGGACACTCTGATGACCGACCCGGTGCGGCTGCCCTCGGGCACCATCATGGACAGGTCAATCATCCTGAGGCACCTGCTGAACTCCTCCACCGACCCGTTCAACCGGCAGACGCTGACGGAGAACATGCTGGAACCAGGTACCATGGCACAGCTGGCCCTGGCGCGTGGGCTGGGGGCAGCAGCTCCTGGGCAGCTCTGTACTTCCATAGCACAGCGCTGAGGCCTCAGCAGAGGTGACAGTTCTTTCATTTCAGCTTGCACAGAAAAGTTCATTTCCTCTCCTTTCCCTTTTTCCGGGGAAAAAAAACCCCTCACAGCCTTGCTTTCTTAACTCCTGGGCTGAAAAACATCATGGTATATAAATGGGAAATGGCTATTAGTCACGAGGGACTTTCTTATAGTACTATTACCAAGTAATTTAATAATTCTTTTCTCTCTCTTTTTTTTTTCCCTTCCTAGTGCCAGAACTTAAAGAGCAAATCCAAGCCTGGATGAGAGACAAGCAGAATGACCATTAAAATTCCCCTGCAGTGCACGCCACCACCAACGGGCAGAGCAGGGCGTGGGCTGCTCTGGCAGGAGTGCAGCAGACACACTTGGGAGCTGTTGATGGATTGGCACGCCCACGGCACTGGCTCGCAGTAGTGACCACAGGAGCATGTGGACGAGGAGAAAAGCAGCTTCATTCTTGTACATATATTTAAGTGATAACGATGGTCAATAACATGGAGGACAAGCTAGGAAGTTACTTATGTTACAAAACTGTCCTTCAATATGTCACATTTTGGAGTTTTTACAGCTGAATTATTTTAGCAAAGACAAATGGATCAGGGCAGCATCCCTTCAACCTTGTTTTTTACCGCCAGATATCCGTTAATTTGATTGTGGTTAGAACCTTGGACATTTTGCTGCTAAAGTAACTTTTTTCTCTTTCCCTTCCTTTCTTTCTGTTCCACCCATCAAACCTGCACTGCTGTCTTTTCCTTCTGTAATGCAAAAAAATACAAACCCTGTGAAAATCAAAATCATTCCCCTGCCCTAAAAAGAACATATTTTGTGCGATAACTGTGCCTGCAACAAAGTGTTCATCTTGGGATCGTATTTTTATATTACACATATTTGCCTATTTGGTTTTTAATTGGTATTAGACACAAGGATAATTTCAAAAGAGCGAAGACTTCACACGTGGATTTTAATTTCCTTTCCTTGAGATGTCCCTTTCCTTTATTTTGATCAAGATGCTCTGGTACTTGTGAAAAGCCTTGAGATAGAAATGTGTTAAAACAGCTGCCATGAATGAGATGCTTGGGAATACCAGGATTTCAGTGACTTAAAAAAAATAAAATACATTCTTTCAATGCTGCAGATCAATGCTAACTGACAGTTCTGAGCCATTGGAGCTTGTCCACAGAGAGCAGATACCTTTATCCTTGGAGGCTGCAGTTTGAGGCAGGGGTCATTTTTTATGTTGCGTACCAATTTGTATCCATGGCTTGGCCTTACCAAAGCAGAAAGGGTGCAGGAAATGTAGAATTACGTTTTTAAAAAAAATAAAAAAATATTCACAAACATTTTTATATTACTGCCCCCTGCATATGATACTTGAATTTCCTTTTTAAAAAGGATTTGAAACCACAGTGTTTTAAAATTAAGTTGGAAAAAAACAAAGGTTGTTTTTCTTTTATTTGTTTTTCGCCATGTCTTCTGTTCAATTCCTGACTCTCTTGAACTACAATAAATGATACACACTCGCACAGGATGTTTCCTTGGTCTTTCTTGTAAGAGTGTTAGTGAAAATATAAAAATTACAAATGATTGGGTGTCTTTGTTCAGGTTTGCTGATAGTGATTTAGGATCTGGAGATAACTTAGTAAATTATGTGGAAAATTTCTGTGCACACAGATACC
Source organism: Taeniopygia guttata (assembly GCF_048771995.1). Taxonomy (NCBI): domain Eukaryota; kingdom Metazoa; phylum Chordata; class Aves; order Passeriformes; family Estrildidae; genus Taeniopygia; species Taeniopygia guttata. The sequence continues at coordinate 1,066,996 of NC_133046.1, forward strand.
AGTAATCCTTTAAACTCAAGAATGTTCCCAAGCAGGTGCCACTGAGCACCTATTCATAGCTCCGTGACAGCTGGTGACAGCTCCAAGGGAAATTCTGGTTAGTTTGTATAGAATCCAGCACTGACCTTTTAGGTGTGCAAATAACTCTAAATTATAAAATGTGAAGGTACAGTTGTGAGCTGTATTTTTGTTTGTTTGTGGGTTTTTCAGTGGTGCTTCCTCTTACAGCATGAATGTGTATTTCTCTGCAAGGATGGGAGAAGATTCCAAAACTTCTGTCTGTGTCCACTGCTGCAACAGAGGAGCTTGTTTGTTGGTTTGATAGCTATAACCTTCACTTCTTCCACAAATTCCAGTCCCCCTCTTCTTTCTCTTCAGTAAGTTCCAGATCAAAGCCTGCTCTGCTTTTACCTGCAGGCTCCCAGTCAAGCACCCAAACCCACAGAGATTCTGACGTGTTACAGGTTGTGCTGAGTGTGTGTTTTCTTCTTTAGTGAAGAGGTAATTTCATTCTATATAAAAGAAAAACTTACATATTCAACTGTCCCCTCATTATTGAGGATTTTTGTATGAAATCTCTAGGAATATCCCAGAGTTTATACTTTTTTTTGATGAAGGACAGCTGTGCAGTAGTGAATATGTGTTTTTACTAGAGGATGATTAAACTATGGCTTCACATTATGGGTTTTTTTTCTGCAAGTCAGTATCATATCTTGCTTCTATTGATAGATTATAAAGTGAAAATTTTATACTTTTGGGTTTTGCCAGGAGGAAGTAGAAATATTCACATTTGGTGTGGGATGTTTTAATCAACACAATGCCCTTTAGAATATGAATTTATATTTATTCTGCCATTGTGTCAGACTCTGACCTGAGGAATATAAATAGCAAAGTGCATTGCTGAAATGTTTTGTCTAATTATGGCATACATCTATCATTTGAAAACACGTCAGTGCAGATATTGCACAAAGGCTTGTGCAATGTCTTATCAGACACAAAGGCTTGATATAAGTGGCCAAAACAATTTGATCTGGGAAACAAGCATCAAGTATTTCAAAGGTGTGAGCTCAGACAAGTGTTCTCCCAAATTCTGCATTTGTGAGCAGAATAACGAAATGTGTTTTAATACAAGCTGCTGAAGTGCCATTCTATTGTGTCTGGCCACAAAAGTGAATCAAACCCCTGTCTTTCAGTGGGTAGTGGACATTTGAGTGACTGAAAAGCAAAGCTGAAGCTGGATTAAAAACCAGTTTCCCACAAAAGCATATCGGTTGTGTGACAATTCTTAGTTCAGTTAATTAAATGCTACCTGCAGTTTTTGGTGATTTCCCTTCCCCTCACTAATATGTCATTTACCTTTTTCAATCCCACTGTAATACAGAGTTTATATGAGAGACCACAGAAACTGCAATACAGAGTTTATATGAGAGACCACAGAAACTGCCAGTGGAGGGATTTACGTTTGACACGTCCATGCGTGTGCAGGATGTCAATGTCTGAGCTGGGAATGGTTTACCCCAGCAAAGGCTAACTCATACTGCGTTACAAAGTGAGCTTTCCTTGGGATTTACCGTGGATCGCTGCTCTCTCCTTGTCCTGCAGCTCTACACTAGAGACCGGAGAAGTTCCTGGGGCAAGCGCTGATGGTGTAGGAATACAATTCAGGACAATTGATTCTATTGTATCACAATTTATCCTTGTAATGGCCCAATTGACATCTCTGCCAGTTCTCCCTGCCGGCAGCTGTTAACAGCAGGATGCCAGGCAGGTTAATCCAGCAGGGTCACCGTGTGCCCTTCTCCCCGGGCCCACCCTGCCCTGTGTGGCATTCAAACAGCCCTCCCCGGTTTGGGGGCATCCCTTAGTCACTGCGTGACCCATTTCCTCTGGGCCAATAAGTACAAGAAACTGCTCCCTTTCCCCCTGTTTTCCAACATGTGTGACCCATTTCCTCTGGACCAATAAGTGCAAAAAACTTCTACCTTTTCCCCGTTTTCCATCTTGTGACTTGGCATTCTCAGGCTGTTCCAGGGCTCTGTGACCAAGGGAAGCATTAACACGGGGAGCTGCTCCGTGTGAGCACTCCCCAAACTTGGGCATTGGGCTGATGCAGGACCTGCTGCTCCCAGGAGACACCGCACAAACTGCTGAAGGAAAATGAATCACACTGTCTGTTGCTGTGGGGGTCACAGCACACACCCGCTATCTGGGCCGATTTTATCCCTTTGCCCTCACGATCCCTCCTGACCCGCCTCCCCTCACGGCTCGGGGCGCGCACGGACACAGCGCGGCGGGCGGTGCTGCGGCCGCTCTCCCGATAGGCTCCGAGGGCGCAGCCGTGATTTGCATAGCGGGTTCTGATTGGCTGGAGCTGCGCGGCGGAGGGCTCTGTTCGGAGGGCGGTGCCGCTGCGGCCGGGCACCGCCAGGCGGCGCAGTCGGGTGTGATTGACAGGGCGGGGGCGGGCGCACGCGGGCTCCGCGGAGCGCCATTGGCGGTCGGCGCGGAGGGGGCGGGGCGGCGCGCGGCGATTGGCGGAGCGGCGCACTCCCCCCGCGGGGCGGGCGCTCCCCCCGCGCTCGGCAGTGCGGGAGCGGCGCTGGGCGAGCGCGGCGCCCGTTCCTCCCGGCGCGGCCTCGCTCTTCTCCCTCCCGTTCCCGCTCCGCTCCCGGCCGCGGGGGGGTCTCCAGGCCTCGGTGGAGGCGGCGATGGGGATGGCCGGGTTTTTGTCGCTGCGCTGCCCCGCCGGCTGCTGACCGTCCGCGCCAGGTGAGGGGCTGCGCCGAGGGGCCTCTGCGCTGGCGGGGCCGGAGCGAGGCGGGCGTGCGGAGCTGATGCCGTAATGCGGAGCGGGAGGCGGCGATGCTGCCGTGCGCATCTGTGGGGCCCCGCGGAGGGCTGAGGCCGGCAGCGGGGGGGATGGACGGATGGATGGATGCTTAGCACTGGGTGGACTGGAGCTGTCAGGGCAGCGGCGCAAGGGCGTGGGGCCGCGCTCGGCCTTGCCATCTGCCCGATGCCATCTCCTCGTCCCCCGGGACGCTTCCCTCCCTCCCTTCCCTTCCCTTTCTTCCTTCCCTTCGTCTCCCTCCTTCCTTTTTCCCCGGGCGGCTCTCCATGGGCTGGCTGCCCCCGCCGTGCGCGTTCCGCCGCCCCGCTCCCCTCGGCGCTCGGATGGGCGGAGGCGGTGGCGCCGCTCCGGGAGGGGCGCACCCCGCGGGCGGTGCGGGAGCGGCGCTCGGCGGGCCCGGCCCGGCCCGGCCCGGCTCGGCACGGCCCGGGCAGCCATGTTGGCACGATGAGCCGGCAGTCCCCGTGCCCGGGCCGGGGGCGGCGGAGCGGGCCCGGCGCTCGGGGCCATCGCCGCAGCGGGGCCATCGCCTGCGCTGGAGGATGCGCCAGAAGCAGATGGTGAATTTGTGTCTGCTTTCTGGAATGTAAATGCGTTCATACCAAATTCTAAATTCCAGACGGGATTTCTCTTCGCTTCCAGCTCCTTCGTAGCTCGGTTCTTTTTGCTGTTGCACAATCCGGTGTTGGTAAATAGCCATGTGTGCATGTGATAGGTTTCGGTGCCTCGCCAAGGTCTGCAGCGCTGTTCGATCTGGCATCTCCACCTGGTCCCGATATAGCAGCGCGTGTGTGTGAGTTCAGCTGAGGGATCATCATCACACTGTCAGCACTGCCCGAGCTTCATGCGGCACCTAAAATTGGCTCTGCTGGGGCCCCTTGTTCAGATACGCCTGCTGCCCCAAACAGCTGTTTTGCCAACTTTCCGTGTGCTAATCTCTGTCCTTGTTTTATTTCTTTAGAGCTCTTGCACTGATTAAGTTACAAGCCATTTTTTTGTTTCAAAGTTAGCACTTTCTGTGATTGCAGATATGACACAGTTATCTGGTATATGAGTAGTTCTCTTAAATAAAAGTGATTCTTTATTTAAGATACGTGGTGGGTTTGGGTGTTTTCTTTTTTTTTTGTTGAATGCAGAGATACAGATTTTGAATGTTGTTTTGTAACCACTTTGAGCTTGTTGCAGACTTCTCTGCATGTATAAATAATAATTTGAATCTAAATCCCTGCTCTGCTTATAACTTTACTTAAATAAATAGCAATGTGTTTGTATTTTGACATTGCATAAAAACTGGTTTGCCAAAACTTTCAGATACATCCAAGTATTCAAGTCTTAATGTTTATTCAGATATTTTTGTGAAAGCCCAGATCTAGTTGAGCCTGTGAAGGATGATTCATCAACACAATTGGGTTTGTCAGCTTGAATACCAATAAACACAAGATATTTAGATGATTTCTCTTAATGACACCTTTTAATATTAAAACCTCACTGTATGACTTACAGGATGGGTGTCTTTAGTTTCAAATAGGTGAAAAACTAGGATGTAGGATTTGCTATTTGCTGATGAAGCTCGCTAAACAACTGAAATGTCATCTACCACCTGTTTTGGAGCCAGTGGTAGATCACCTCAAAGACACACATGCAGTTCCTTTCTTGGTTCATGGCTGGATTCATGCAGACTGAACATTAAAAGAGACACAGCTAGTAGATTCCTTCCAAGACATCAGGGAGATGATTCATTCTATCATGGATGGCAGCCTTCTAAACCTCTAATGAACATTTAAAAAAAGTTGTCTTTTAAGAATATTGTTCTTCTAAATCTGTACCACAAATTGTATTGCACATTTTGCTTTTCTCTTTTCAAGTTATGTTTCCACTCTGTAGTCAGCATTTTGTAGTAGGAAGTGGTACTACTGGTAAATGTGAACCCTGAAAAACCAGTTGCAGTTTATTATCTGTAATGCTGTGTAACTTGGGGCTCATTTTGCTTTATTTTACCATTCTGTGTGATGAGGGCAGTGCTACCTTTATAAATTGCGATGACCAGTTAAGATAACTGGTAAGTGAAAAAAGCCCTCAAAACCCCAACAGCTTAAATGTATTGAAAGCTTGGCAAACTATGTTGGTTTTGGTCAATTTTCTTAATAATGAAAATGAAATCTTGCACAGTGAATTGATATTCAAAACATCTGAAATCCATGTGCAAATATGAGTAGGTGTTTTGCTTACTTCAGCTATGAAAAATAGCAGTGTTGAGAACAAAAGAGATTTTAAATTATACCACATTTGATTTTCCGTCAGCACAAAAGTTAGGGTTGGGAAAAATTGGTAACTGCAGAAGTCCAGCAGGTAGATTTTGATGTTGCAGATGATTTTGTGATCTGTTCTGTGAGAATCTCTTCACAGTTGAGTTTCAAGCAAGTCTGTCATTTAGCCTAGTGCATATGGAGTCTCTGGAAATGTGACTTTCATGCTTTCTTATTTTGAATATTATGTTTAGAGGTACTTGAGAACATATATATATAAATATATATATATCTCATATATATATATATATAAGTAGATGATTCTTTCATCCCACTCTATTTGTCAGCTTCCCAGATATATCTGCAGAAACAAATGCAGTGTTATGAGAGTTGTTTTTATGAAAACATCAGAAAAAATTCTTCGTGGGACTCCACAGTAAGAAGGGAAGACAAACCCCCTGCATTTCATAAACAATATTGTAGAATGCATTGGACAAAGTAAATTGTGTCACCGTGAACTTGACAGAAATGGAGGTTTTGCACCTGACAGATTGTTAAATAGTGTTTCATAAACAGGGCTGTGCGTGGCCATGTGCAGTGACATTGCTGTTCCTAGCAGCAGCCTTCAGGGTCGGTTGGATAATAGCTGTGGGATGTGTCGGGATTATCTTGTCACTTGGCTGTGGCGTGAGGGCTCAGGCACTTGTGCAAGGGGCCTGTTAGGGAGGGAGAGCCACAGCCACTGCCTGGGTTCTGGGGTGGAATTTTATAATGAACTGGGTGTTTGATACTTTGTTCCACACAAAAGTTCCACAAAAGTAGGCACCTCTGAGAGAGAGTCTCCAGAACGACCCAGAGCATCATGTGAATTCATTCCCAGTGCTTTCCTGCACTGTGTTCAGGATTTTAGTGAAGCTTTTTAAAATTCCATGCTAACCCCGAGCTGATGGTGTGGCTGTGTCATTAATCATTGCTGAACCAGTTTGCTGTACCAATGACATTGAGATTCAGTTGGCTTGCTCCTAAAGACATTCTTCTAGTCTGATGAGATACCTCAGGTACCTGTGAAAATAAGAAATACTTAAATTGCTTCTACTTGGGGAAGTAATTTAGTTTCTGCTTTCACCATGTGATGGCATTAATGAAGTATTGCAGTTTTATTAAAGACTTCTTGTACTGTGGGAAAATGTGTCATAATTTAAATTAAGCATATATAAGTACTTTTGCCAGGTGAGGAACTTACTTTAGATCTGAAATGTGTGTCCTTTATTTTCTGCTCGTAATTTCTGTACTTCTGTGATCACAAGGCCTGAAATGAGCATTTCCCCAGATATGTGGTGTATTGATAACCAGAGGAGATGTCAGGATTCCTGGGTGCATGGTTGAGCAGAGTTGAGTTCTGCCCAGGGTAAGTCAGGTTCCAGATAGAAATGCCTGTGTTGAGTCAGACCAAGGATTAGTCCAGATCTGAGTCCTCTCTTCAGCAGTGGCTGCAGCAGATATTTAGGATATAAGGATAAATCAAACATAAACAATGTTTTCTCACTACAGTCATCTAAATTCTGTGTGTCTGTGCCATGGAAGCTTTCCTAGCCAAGGGTAGGAGCTTTTTAGTAGAACTTAGAATCTTGTTGTGTTTTGAGGCTGTTATACTTCAGTACCGACTGTGTCGTGTGGCAGGAAGTTGGACTTCTCAGGAGTGGATCAACTGAAAACCTTTCTTCTAATGGCAAAGGCTGGTTAACACCAATACAAACAAACCAGTCTTTTGTAGCCCTACATTCCAACAATGTCTCAGACGTGCCTTGAAGTTTCGATAGTGGGTGTCAGGGATAGTTCCCTGCAACGAAAGTGCTCCATCATTTAGATGTGGTAGGATTCGAACAAGTATTTTGATAATGGAGATTAATTTAATGGTGGACATTTGCCTGAATGTAGATAGTAATATTTACCCTGAAGGCAATAATTCTTGATTCCTCCTTGTCCTTACAGTGTGTCCTTTAATCAGTAGATATACAAGTAGTTGATGAGTTGTTATTTCCTTGGAGAAGAGGACTTTCCCAGGACTCCGAGAGGTTCTCTAAGGGTACACCCTTTTCTCTGGAGTCATATGTATTTAAAGTTAGTGTGCTGTGGCCCATGACACTTGGGTTAGTTTTAATATTATTGCTAAAGCATCGTGGCAGCAAGGATTGGCAGTGTGAGAGCCTGGGTATGGAGTATATGGTCATTGCCTCATGATGAAATTTAAGTAGCTATGTCTTTACTGCTAAAATTATCTTTGTTAGGTTAAGCCTAACACATGTTGTAACCAGATATTTATTTTGGTATTGGCATCCTTACTTTCTGGAAGAAAACCAAGTATTGGTCTTCTTCCAGAAAATAAATGTATGAAATTGTGTGAAAACCAAATATTTGTACGCTTCAAAAGAACTGCTTTAGTTGACAGAAACTTTTGACTAGGTAGACAGTGAACAGGTGCTGATAAGTGTATTTCCAGTTCTGGCTTTGAAGTGACACCTTTTGGGGGGTAAGGGAGGGTGATCTGCAAAGCAGAAATTGCATTTATGAAGTAACTTTGAACCTTCTTAATTTTATCAACATCTTGAATATAATACCTGTAAATAACTAAATGATATTTTTCTCCTTAGAAAACACCAACAGGAAGGATAACTTGAAAGGCTCTTGATCACTTTCAATTCCTTGACTGTACTGCCAGCAGCCAGGATGTCGGGGGCTTCAGTGAAGGTGGCTGTTCGGGTCCGGCCGTTCAATTCCCGAGAAACCAGCAAGGAGTCCAAATGTATCATCCAGATGCAAGGCAATTCAACCAGTAAGTTTATTTTAATTTTGTAAGAGAGTCTTTCTCTATTCTCAAACTTTTGGCTTAAATATTTTCTTCTTTCAGACTGAGAACTGTGTACATTGTATCATCTAGGATTAATCCTTTAGTTACTCTGCTTTTCTGAGGCTGTTATTACAAACTAGATTATCTCTGAATGTGACTAAGAAGTCTAAATCACAAGTATCTTCATTTTTATGGAGTTGTTCATGATGTTTGCTTCTGCTGATATGAAAATTCTACAGAAGGATTGGAGTACCTAAGTGAAAACCACTTTGTGAACTTCAGTGTTTGAGAATATCATGTGGGTAGACAGATAGTGGGGCACATTGACACATGATAATTGTGGGGGTCCAAGTCCTGCTTGGATCTGGTGTTTTAGTTCTTGGTGTGCTTATTCTGCAGTATGTGCTTTTGGCTAAGAACATAATTTGGGTGAGAAAGCTGAGCTGAAAAGGGTATCAAGTTTTATGCTTTCCAGAGTGGATGTCTAAATGACAGCAAAATAACAGACTACATAAAATCATCTTCTTTTCTAACCAATTAGCAGTATTAAGCTATATAATTGTTGTGAGTGTAATTCGGAGAACACTTCTGTGGGAAACTGTGTGTGGGCACACCTTTTTTGATTGTTGGGCTGGTTGTTTTTCATACTTGACGTCAAGGCAGTATTGACAGCATTTGAGGGAGTGGCGCTCTTCATCTGCAGAGCAACAGCTCTGCCTATAAACTGCTCTTCTTGGGGCAGTTTCTCATTGTTAGGTAATCAAGTAGAGCCATCTTGTCTGCAGCTGTAGAAAGCAACACTCCAAGAGTACTGAGTTATTTCGCTGTCTGATTACTTGAGTGTTTACTCATGCCTGTTAACACAGAGGAGGTTTCATACAGGCCTCTCCCTTTTTTTTTTAGCCAAGGTTGTATGTCAGCCTGCTTGTGCTTCTGCAATGGAATTTACATCCTGGTTGTGGTCACTTAAATTACATAGTGTTTATGGTTTCATTGGAAGCGAGGTGTCATAGAGAAGAGAGCTTGTTTTTTAATGCAGAAAGTTCTTGTCTTCAGACCTTACGTGCAGTACTACCCAAAGAAGCTTTTTTGTGATTGGATTTCAAAGTTTCCATTTAAGGTAGGGATGGGAGGAGTTTGAAGTCATCTCAGGTAGAACAGCTGCTTGTATCCCATCATTGCATCCCAGTGTAGAATGCAGGAACTGTAGACTTCATTACAGACATTTGTTATGGAAATTCCACCAAGCTCTGGGCTCCAGCAGCACCACTGGGTACCTCTGCAACAGCTTTTGCTGCAGTCATCACAGCAGTAATTTTAGATGTTTAAGGTGTTGGAATTGCAGGAGCCTGTGGAACCACCTTGTTCATGGCACAGCAGCAAGGGTGACCAGTCAGTGTCTGGCAGATTAGTTTGTCTGAGCTGGAGCTGTGGCCTGGGCCAGGCACTGCTTCTGTTTCTGAGTGCTAGAGCTGAACCTCAGTTTCCAAAAACTGCATCAGCCTGCAAGAGGAGGAAAATACTTCAGATTTATCTAATTGGAAATGTCTTTACAGAAATGACTTCTTTTGCTGTATTTTATACTCTGAAGTGCTCTAATCTGCAGCCTTTTATTTGAATGCTATGGCTCTGATCAGGCTGGGTGATGTGACAGATGGTCGGGTTTAAGTCATTGGGGACATTACAGGCTGTGAAGGGAATCATCAGTTGCAATAGTTAAACATCTTTACATTCTGTGGGATATTTTTTCCCTGTATTTCCATCTTATAGAAGAGAAATACAAGAAAGCAATGGACAGAGGAGTAGTTTGAACAGAAGAGGATTGTATAATAAAGGATATGAATAAGGCATTGTTTGGTGGGAAAAAAAACCAGCAGAAATCTTCTCTCCAAAGAATCTTCCTAACCAAGTTGTATGACACACATAACTTCCAGCTGAAATTCTTCAGCTGGTATGCCTTTAGGCTGTGTGTTGGATTTGGGGGGTATAAGTGCTGTTCTGCCAAAGATTCTTTCATTTTCATGATGCTCAGTTTTTTGCAGCCCCACAGTTACATTATTGAACTCCTCATTATTAAGCTCCAAACCTGCTGACTAAAAGCTGAGCACATAAAGTGACATTAGTGTATCTGAGACTCATATCTGATGCAGCAATTTGAAAATAAAGGGAATTCAGTAGTAATTCTAGACTAAGGAGTTCCTGCTGCAGATGTGCCAGTGAAGTGATCAAGGTCTAGATATCTTGCCTCTGAGAAGGTTATTTTTTCACTTGTGCACTGATGAAGTTGACAGGAGGAAAACCTGAGAGGATGGTGATACACTGAGTAGGGACTATTTTAAGCCTCCAAGGCAGTTAAAGTACCCTTATCTTGGAATTAAAGCCTAATGGACTGTCGTGACACCGGATTGACGAGACAGTGTCAAGTCTGATAGCTGAGAAGGGATTTTGACAGTTACTTGAACTTTAATTCTGTATGTATTGATTGACCATGCTGTTCTGCAAATCCTTGTGGGTCCTGCGTTTAAACTTTGTCCAAGTCTGAGTTTTGTAAATGTGTTGGCAGAGACTACTGCATTACAGTGAAACTGAGGCAAAGTGCTCAGAATTATGTTAAGGAAAACTGTATAAAGATACAGATAATAAAGTGTATGACAGGTGTACTTTATTTATTAATAGTTTTAGATGAATATGTGAAAAAAAGAAGTGTTTTTTGACATACATAATGAAGTAGGTTCTTGAAGTCAGAATGCCAGCAGGGTTGTTGCCTGACATGCTGCTTTTGTTCGACAGTTTTTGTGTGAATTTGGCTGTTTATGGCTTTGGGGATTGCCTGTCATTCATAGGGTGCTTGCCAGCAAAGCAAAACGTCCCTCTGGGTTAGAAAGCTTATGCTCAATTTCTGTACACAGTTCTTTGCCTTAGAAGCAAAACAACATAATTTGCTTGTGCACTCCTACAGAATTTACTTGTTATCCTATCTGGCTTTAATGTCATTTCCTCCTAGGAGATCAAGACCTTTAATCAAGATCCATAGTAGGTCTCTGTTTTTATAATTACTCACTGTTTAAAAATGACAGTGCACCTGAATACAGTTCTAGGTATATCTTAATCTCAGAAAAAGGGAATTCATACTAAGATCATTAGCCCATAATGTTAAGGACACTGTGTGTAACTGGGACTTGCGCTTTTCTTCTGGAAGGATGCAAAATATGGACATTTTGAAATCAGGACTTGAACATCTTGTCTTTTTTTTTTTCTGTTCTACTATTATGCATCTTGCACTTAAATTGTCAGTGTTTCTGTCTTGAATACATGTTTCAAAACTGGGATTCTGCAGTTGAGCTGAAGTCACGTGTGCTGACTGCATTAAGGGGCTGGAATTTGGCAGAAGGCCACTGCTGCTCGGATCATATCTATTTGCAGATGGGATCCATTTGAATGATGCTGCCAGAAGTTCTTCAGTGGGCACGGGAGAGGTAGGGGTAGGGGAAGAGAAGGTAATGGAGGAATCTTAGAGACAGGACAAGTTAGAAGCTGTAAAATTCTGCTAGTTAAGTTAACTTGGGAAGGCAAAATACTTTCCAAAGAAGAGGTAATGTCACCATCAAATTGGGAATTAAAAAACTCCATCAAAACAGTAACTGAGTGGGATTAATTTCAGAAAAGGCCTTCTTTTTAAATAATTATAACTTAGAAATCATCCTAAGAAACATAAACTTTGTTTTCCAAAGCACCTGCTAAGCAAGTGAATTCAAATGTTTTCATTTGGAGTTCTGTTCTGAAGAGTATATTCTTTAAATTACTCAATAGGTGGCTTATCGTGGCCAAACTCATAAGTGGCTTTTTGAAATTGATAATTAAGGTATAGATCATGCTTTTCAGGATATCTTGATTGAATATGTTTTGTCTTTAATTCCTGATATTTCCAGTTTTTTTTCAGAAAGGTTTACACCAATGCATCTTGCCCACAATGTATTAATAAGTATTAATTACTTATTCCTGTCCAGTTAATTAATGCCTATTTTTGTGGCGAGTGGGAAAAAGATTCTGCAGGGTAATACATGAAAGCTGAGCTCTAGATCTAGGAGTGTTTTGTGTGTCAGTAGTTCTTGTGCTCATTTTGTACGGGCTTTTCAGACGTAACAAATATAAACAACGTTGGCAGCTGCTGCCTTGGGTTATTGAGCTGAAAAAAGAAGCTGTTCTGTGCCTAAAGACTCCCCAAGCGTTGTGCTTTTTCTGGTTTGGCTTTTGTTTGTTTGAGGGATTTTTGTTTTGGTTTGGTTTTTTGGTTGGTTTGTTTTGTGTCTTTTTTTTTTTTTTTTTTTTTTTTTGTGGATGTGATTTGATAATCTGGCCTGTAAATGCATGCAAATTATGCATAAATAAAACCAAATGAAATTGAAACAGAGATTCAAACTACTAGCTACAAGCCAGCATTTAGATACTAATCACTAGCAAAGAGCCCAGCAGGCCTATTCTTTTAAAAATCTAAATACGTGTATAAAAATGAAACAGGGAAATAAGGAAGTACTTTACTTGGAATGTGTCTATTGCAATTGTGCACTAGATGAATGAAAATAGGGCTTAGCATCTTGTCTGTGCAAGTGCCAGAGCAAACCAAAGTTCCCAAGTGTAGCTCAGCTGTGATTATTGTGTGTTCTGGTTTGGCATAAAGGCCCCCAGTGGAAGGTGCTCCTGCACAGCCCAGGTACCTTGGCAGGGCTGAGGGCACCTGGATCCTCAGGTCAGCACTGAAATCACCTCTGGGGATTTTAGCTCAGCACTAGTCTCTGTTTCAGGAATGCTGGCAGGTTCTTTTTTGGCTGCTGAAGGTATTGGATGTTTAATAAAAATAGGCCTAGTGGAGTGATCCCATCTGCCAGTAACAATAATCCCATCTGCTGCTGTGGACATATGGCTGTCAGCTTTTCATCCAGGCATCCTTGGCATCAGAAAACCTTGGTAAGACATTCTGGAGTTAATTTGTAGAGGTTGTACGGGGGAAAAGTGTATTTCTTCTAATATTGTTTTGTTGTTTGGGGTTTTTTCTCCCTAAAGTGTATAAACCTCAAATCTAGACTTCAATGTTCAAAGAAAAAAAAAATACAGAAACATCTAATTTTCATTTCCCCTTTGTTTTGGTTCTTTTTTTCCTTTTAAGATGTGTGCTGCTTTATGCAGTTGTTCTGGGGCAAATTATAAATGGGTGGGAAAGCAGGACTGAACTTAAAAGGCTTTTGATTTATTGCATGTTTGTCTAAATTAGTGGTACTTGAAATATAATACAAAAGTCAAAACTAGTGAAAGGTTCATAGAGTAAGGTAACCTCATCAATAATTTAGCCATCTCATTTATTGAGATACTTTCAACTCTCAATCTGTCTTATGAAAATAATAATTTTAGAAATCTCAGAAAAATAAGGATATTGCTTTTCTGATGCCTGCCAAAAAGCATTGGTTCTTAAACCATACAGCTTGGTTTTATTGTTTTGTTTTGGGGTTTTTTTTCCCTAAGTGTTTCTAGTGTTTTCTGCTGGTGTCTTGCATGATGAGGTTGTCTTGGGCAAATAACCAGCATTGCAGGAATTTCACTTCACCCCTTCCCTGATTTTTGTGGTCTGTAAGTCCTTGTTAGTGGTGCAAGCTGAATGAATGCTTGTCAATATGACAATACTGCGCTGCACATGGTGGGTGTGTTATCAGGACAGGCTGTGTATGGGAAGATAAATGGTGTCACCTGGAGGATGCCTGAATGGTCTTGAGGTTGAGGTTTGAGAGAGGAGTCAAAGAGGTCAAATAGCAGAGGTTACCCAAACCCTTCTGATGACTGTCCTCTTACCAATATGAGCATTGCAGTTCTCTGTGTTTTGCAGCATTAGGGGTTTCTGTGTCCACAAGTCTGTCTTAGTCACTATCTCTGAATGCCCTGCAGTGTTGACAGCTCATATGTTTTGCTACAAGCCTGGAATATTTTTTTTTTGAGAAGAAATAAAAATGTGGATTTTTAGGTGCTTGATTTTCCTTCTAAAGCCTTTCTCACGATTGAATAAAAATAGCATGAAGTGTTAATTCTGCACTGTTAAAATTTAGAGGATGACTTTGGGGAGCTGGGGGAAGATGAGCATTTAATGATCTTTAAATGCTAGAGATGCAAATGCTGGTTCTGGAGTGAGACTGTGGGATGATGACTAGGGTGTTCCAGCTGATGTTAAATGCAGTTAGACTACATTATGTTAGGAAGTTAGTATGGAACCATAGCAGAAGTATTGCTAATAAACCCTGAGCAGTTCTGGCAGTGGTAATTCTCCATGTGAAATGCTTCCTCTTCAGAATTAGTGCCCATTGACACAAAACTAGGCCTCTAGAGGTGATTCTTTTTATCAAATGCTTAAATAAACTGCCAGCTTTTCGTATGCAAGTAGGAGTAAAGGGAATGTAAATTGTTAATAGGAACTACTTTAAGAATTGGATATTTTCATTCACTACACAAATTCTTCCAGAGACAGCCATTGCTTAGAACTGACCAAACTGACTGAAGTAGTAGACTGAAATCCTTAAGACCTGGCTCCCCGATATCCCATCCAGTGACATGTGGTGTTCTCTTAACGTGTTGCTGGTGTGTGTCTGAAGGTGAAAATGGTCTCCAGGAGGCTCTTGGTGATGTCAGGTCAGAGAAGGTGAAGGGAGATAGTTTTGTACGTGCCTTGAGGCAGAAAGCATGAGCCCAGAACTCAGCTGGAGCCCTGAGCCAGCCCCACGCTCAGCCCTGACACGCTGTCTCTGCACCAGGGCATTCCCAGGTCAGTCCATTGACAGGACACATTTGGGAATAGGTTTGGGTCAGCCTTTCAGAGCAGAGCAGCCTGGTTCGGCTGGCTCCTGCCTGCTGCAGAGCCTGCTGGCGTGCTGTTCTCCAACAACACGGCTGGAGAGCTGTATTTATATATAGCTCCTGGATCTGTAAGAGCAGCTGAGGATGAGAGCAGCTTTCCAGCAGCTTCTGTGAGTGAGTGAGTGAGCGGTGGCCTTGCCCTGGTGCTGCCCAGCCTGACTCCCTCCCCCAGCCAACCTTTCTCCCAGTGCAGGGCTGGAATTCCACAGCAGGGAGAGAATCCGGTTGAATTCCAAATGAGCTGTTCTTAGCTTCTACTTGGTTTCCTTCCCTTTTAATGATTTGAAAAATGCAAACAATGCTTTGAAAAGCAAGCACTGCTTCATGAGCTGGAAGTGTCCATTTCCCTTCATTTATCTCTTATAATAACAGCCCTGAAAGTCTGTCTTATAAAAGCACTATGGCCATAGATCTGATTGCAGTGTATGCCTAGGAAAGAAGCCTGTATTAAATGTGTCTTTGTGGTGTTATTCACGTTCCAGCAAATAAAGAATGCCTGCTCCACCCTGCTCTCTGTAAGGAACATGTTCCCATTGTTGTCATTCTAGTCTACAGATGGTTGAGATACATTTTCCAGACCCATGTTTTTCAAGAGACTCTGGATTTAATGTTAATTTGGTCTTGTGGAATGAATTCTGAAAGCTCCAGATTTTTTTCATTGGATAAATTACTTATTCAAACATAATAAAACTACTGCTTATGTTGATCCAAATAGAGCTTGAAAAAGGCATAGAAATGATTTTGTATTTTTCTCCCAGAAGTTGCCCCTTCCAAAGTTCTGTTGCGACCAGAATGATTTTTGAAAATGTCTGTCTATTCCTTTACTAGTGATTAAGGAGAGCAAAAGTGAAGACACTGCTTTTCTTGGTAGCTGTTATCGCTGAGTGGTGGCATTTGGTAGGAATGTGTGCTTGATCTAGAATAATGCTGCCACAGGGAGAATTGTTGAGGCTGGTGTTAAACTCTCTCTTAGTGAGAAGAAATCTAATTTTATTTCATATGTAGAAATTGAAGAGGTTTTGTGCCCTCAGCATTGCCTGTTATGGTAGCAATATGGGAATGGCAGATGTTAACGACAAAGCAGGCTGTGTTGCAGATCTGGGAAGGTTGGTTTTTCCAGTTCCATACACGACTTTCATCATAATTGGATTTCATTTGTGCTTTGGAATTGTTTGTTTGTTTTTGAGAAACCCTCAGTGTGTCTGTCCCTGCACTCCCCTTGCTGGCACAGGCTGTGTCCCAGCTAATCCCAGGATGAAGCCCAGGGTAATTCTGGCTGCAGGATCTGAAGGGCAGGCTGCATTTGGCCAGCTCTGTGGGCACCCAGGGTGGCTGATGCGTGCCACGGCTGCTGGCAGCGAGCCCTGCAAGGTGGCTCTGGGCGCTGGCACAGGCGGGGCCGGGCACTGCTGGAACTTGACTTTAAATGCAGGGAGGGCAAGAGAATAATTTCAGCTCTGCCTCTGGAGTGCTCTGCACTCTGCCTCTCTGTCCAAGAGCTTTTCAGAAGGAATTATGTGTGCAGGGCATCCCCGGATACTGAACTGCAGATAATTCCTAATCTGGCGAATTTGTGACAAGCTGAGGAGGAGCACTGACTGGGATGAGAGCAGAGCAGGCTTGGGCTGCAAATTCAGTGGCATAATCTGATAGGAGTTTGGAGTGGTTAAGAAGCACTTCTAGTCATTCTTTGTGCCTGCAAAAATATTTATGTGACTGAGTGGATGGGAATGGAATGAGGGGGCTGATCTTGGCTGAGTTCCCTTGCTTTTGTGGATTTTTTTTTCTTTTTTCTCCCCTTTGTAGGCTTCCCACTGTCTGTTTACTTGGTTAGTTTTAAAGGAGACTGGAAGTGTAAGTCCAGAAATGAAGGCTTGAAGTGGGAATGTGTTTGTGTGTGTTCAGAAAGGAGTGAGAAGACAGAATGCTGCTTCCAGTTGGAAATATCCTAGAAAATTTTAACTTTGCATCAGCTCTCAGCTGTGCCCCACACAAGGGTTATAATTGTAAAACAAAGTGCATATTTGACCTGTGCTTTTTGAATTTCAGCTTCAGAAATGAAAATTGCATTATAAAGCAAAAAATTTGGGTGTCCAAAATGACAGTAGGAATGCAATATAATATATACTATGAAATATATGGTACTATTTCAATAGTGGTCTCTCAAGTATTGCTACAGTGTTTGCTAAAAGCTAGGGATGAATTTGAGCTCACAGATTTGAAAAGTTGAAAGTATATGTTATTTTTGTGCTAGCCGATAAAGCAGATGGTGGATGGTATATAAAATGTTAATTAAGGAACAAGTGGGATGGACTGTGGAAATAGAAATGCCAAAAGATGAAGTTGCCTGTTTAAGTAAGGGTATGTTAAAATCCAAATGTTTTGTGGAGATTGGTCTGTTACTGTTGGCAGAGCACATCTAAAAGTATAATTCTTTCCTTTATTGTGCTCCTGCTTTCTCCTTTTATTCCTCTGTATTGCCCCTACTATGTACTTGTCCTGTACAAGGACCAATCAGTATTTGGGTCTTATATAATACTCAAAAAATGAGATTATTTGATGTGAAAAAAATTCTTTTAAAACTGTGTGTACCCTTATCTTTTGGTCAGTGAGATATAAAATGTTTGTAGTTACAGGTATCAAAAATCCACCAAACTTAAACAGCTAAGCAGCTACAAAGAATTGTTTAAATTGCTTGAACTCCAGAGAATATGTGAATTACTCCTGCTTAGAGAAACTTTGGATGGTGTGAAGCAGCTCAGCTTGGCTCACTGTAAGGGGAGACTAAGTTTTTAAAATGCTGGCTCTGTCTCTAGGTGGGCATGGCAATGGGTACTAAATCAGCTGCTTCACGTGGGTACTGCTGCAGAGCTGTTCACAGTGTACTTCTGTTTAGCTCAGTTTATGACGTGCAATTACTTTATATGTGTACAAAGGTAGAAAACAGATCTAAATATTATTTATTAAGGAGAAAGTTATTATTAAAAATTCCCAGAAATTCATTATTCAAATAAAGAAAAGTAATAATATGGGCATTTATCTCTCTCAGCCAAATCAATGACTTGTAGAAAATATTTTAGTGCCATGAACATTCTCTTGCCTTTTTTTGGCCTTCCATTCCAAAGGTAAATGATAGGCATTAACCCACACTTTGGTTGCTGCTTGGATCCCAGAAGAGGTTTCAGGCTCTGCAGCAGAGAAATATTATCCTCAGCTGCTTCATCCTTCTCACCTCGGGGTTCCAGGTGTGACCTGTTTGAGTAGCAGTGGTGTAGCAGACAGTGGTTCTGTGAAATCTCCCAGTCTTTGGTGCAGAAAGCTTAGCTTGTGGAAAGCTAGAAGATACCCCATGACCTAATAAATTGGCTCTTGGTGAAGCAAGGGGCCTGGAAGAGGGGTTTTCTCAGAAACTGGGTAACTCCAGCATTCCGAGCTGCTCCAGTGCCATGCTGATGGTAATTATAGCTGCAGCACAAAGCAGCAGTGTCAGTTTGCAAACAGAAGAGTTAATTGCCACATTGGACCTTTGAAATAGTAGATAAACAAATTTATTCTGTAAGATAAAAAGACTATTAATGCGTTCCTGCTGTGATTGTCTGCCTTATTGCCTTTCTCATTTCCTGAGGCTCTGTAATTAAACCATTAGTGTGTGGACCGTGTGGTGAGGCTGCTGTGGGGAGAGGAGATAGATGACAACCTTTTTCATGATTCACTAAGATAATTCATCTGGCCTTGCATGGTTTAAAAACCAAACAGAGTAACTGAAAAGCTGTTAGTATTCTTGTGGATATTGGAGACACTGAGAACAGTCCTCTTTCCCTTGTTCAGCAGAAAATACAGCAGGTTGAGAAACATGGTACATAAAATCAGTGTTGCCAACTCAGTCTAATATCTGTAATCCCCATTTCTTTTTTTTCCCCAATTTGGCACATGAACTTTTAGGATAAAGCTTACCTGTACTGCAAGAAGTCTTCTAATTTCTTCAGAAATATGCATTAGCTTGCTTTAAAAGTAGCTAGATGTCATAGGTTTTCTTGTCCCTCTGAAGATGGTGCATGGTGCAGTAGCTAACTTCAAGTGAGGTCAGTTATCTCTGTTTGAATTCCTTGTTTCTTAGCTTGCCTCATCATCTTCCAGGTGCTTTAGTCACATTATTACCTGCCTGATCACTGGTTTTAAACCCAGACCACATCAGACATCACTAATGCTGGCAGTACCCACCTGGTGATCTGTGTCCCAAATAAAGGTTTCGGTCCAGCTAAAATCTGTTGAGATTGTAGTCTTCTGTTTTCTCATCAGTCAGCTCTGCTGGATTCATTTGTAGACTGAGGATTGTGAAAATGGAGGATGCAGCCTGTGTGCAAGAAACAGAAATAGGGATGAATAGACTTCAGGCTGAGTGCAAAGGCTGTGTCGGGATCGCTGTGGAGAGGGGCAGCATGCAGAGTTCCTGGCAGCTGGGAGGTTTTTCTGACCCTTCCCTGCTGCACTGGAAGGTTTTGGCCAGGCAGCTGCATTCCCAACCTCTGACAGAGCTGCTGTCCTGCACATTAAACTCCTTTTCCTGATAGACTTCTCAAGATATGCTTTACAAAAGCATGCATCCTAAAAAGTGATTTTCAAAGTAGTGAGCTGGACATGGAAGTCTGTGTGAAGGGCTGGGGAAAGTCTGTCTAAGAAAATAACAATAACAACAACAACAGTGGTTTAAGAAGAGAAAAAAATGGAGCCAAATGGAATGACTTGCATAAATCACAGAGCCTGAACTTTACTTGTCTCCAATGTAATGGATCAAATTTAGGCTGGAAACAAGAAAGGGGAACTAATGGCAAGTTTGTAGTGCCTTTTCAGACACTAAAGTGGAGATTCTATTGTTTGTACTGCTTTTTTGGGTGAGGACTTCCAGGTACAAGGCATTATGTCTCCATTACCTTTTGGAGCTTTGATGTTAAATTTTTAAATGAGAAATTGTTGAGTTGCAGTGGTCTGGAATACATTGCAAGGAGAGAACTAATTTAAGTTCGGGGCAGGGAGTTGTCTTTGGGGTTTGTTTTTTGTTCTCTTTAGGACTGGTGAAACAGTGAGAGTGGAGCTGTACTGCTGTTTGGGCAAAGCTAGTAAGGGGAAGCTAAAGCCATGGACGATTGCTTAGGTTACAGTTTGTTCTGTGTTGATGCCCGCGTTGCTATCCAAAGCCACAAGCATTTTTGGCAATTTGATACTGTGCTGGTGCTTATAATTCATTGGCTTTGCGTGTCTGTCAGGTTTTTTAAGGCAGGAATGTCAGCACAAGGTGCATCCAAGTGAAACGGAGTTGGCCAGGAGAAATAGAGTAGCAACTGTTGCTATTTGCAATCCAGACAGTGATCTTTTCTCCACACTCATTTTGGACAACAGCCCTGCTCAGGAACACAGCATCTGGTGGAGGAATGATTTGATTTTATTGGGGACCCTGTAACCACATTTTCAGAGATTTTGGTGAAACAAGATGCTAAGTTAATGTTTGAAATGGTAAGAGCTGTGGGTGATACAATTTTTATTCATCACAGAAGGAAAGGGAGAAGCCCCATCTTCCAAAGCATAAACTAACTGGAAGAGTATGTGAGAAATAAGCATCTTCTTTCTAGGATGTCTGGTATCAGAGGATGTAAATCATCCCCAGGAAGACTGCTGACACCTTTGTATGGCTTATTTCCTTGTGGACTTTATTTGCACACATCAGTTAATGTCTCACTCCCAGGAGCCAATTGCTGCTTTAGGTGCAGGGGCAGATGTGCAAATCCAGGGTGGTTTATCTAATACCCTCAGGACTATGCTTTTTTGCAGTCTTACTTATACAGACAGTGTTGAACAGCTGTTGGAAATAATAGATTTAAGTATTTCCACCACTGTAGTATCAAAAAGAAGGAAGCAGTAGAGATTCACTTCTGCAACAACGGCTGTGCTTATAAATTACCCTCCTTGGAATACAGAAACTACAGGCATTGTGTGTGCCATTGCAATGAAGCTGGATCCATTGTGAGTTGCTCCCCTGCAGGCAAAGGTTATACCAAGCAGTTTTGTTGCTGGGAAGGAAAAAAACCCTGAAGTACTAAAACTACCAACCTCAAGGTATCTGGAAAAGCTTTTGTTGATTGTGTGGAATGCGCAGAATTCTGTTAAGTAACAGCATATTTATCCTAGGATTTTTTTTTTCCATGTCTTATTTGAAATGAATCCTACAGAAATAATAGCATTGAGTCTGTTACTACAGTCTTCCTACCCAGATGCCATGTGGCAACTCTGAATACTCAGATTCACAGATTGTGGGTCAGCCAGCTTATTAATTATGCTTCTAAGTGTCAAGTTAGCTAAGAGTTTGAATTTTATTCCTGTAGGTATTATCAACCCAAAGAATCCTAAGGAAGCACCAAAGTCCTTCAGCTTTGACTACTCTTACTGGTCCCACACATCGGTAAGTGCTTTCACAAGGAAACCTGGTTTTGTTGTTGTTGCTGTTTGGTTTGATTTAATGTTCTCTTCTGATCATGCCACCCCTGTCAGATGTTTCTACACAGTCTTCTCACCCACATTCAGGTTAAAAGCTTGTCATTGTATGTTGTGTTTCACTGTTTGGGTGAGAGCAGAAGCTAAAACAACTCATACATATTCGAAAGATTAATGAAAATATTCTCCAACAATATTCTGTTCTAAATATTTTAAGGATGCACATTTGCCATGGTTAATTCATTTTTCCTCTTGGACAAATGACAGTTGCTCGAGTCCTTGCAGTTCAAGGGATACGTGGTGTGGGTTTTGTTGGCATATGTGGAAAAGGCAGCACAGTGATCCAAGTTCCAATAGCTGCAAAAGCAATAAATTCTCATCCAGCTCCTGTGCCCCACCCTTCTGTGAATCGGTGCTAAACTCTCGCTGACTTCCAGTAATTGTTCTCCAGCAGAACTCTGTTCTGCCACCTCCTCCTCCCCTGCCTTGTTTTCTAAAAGATGTACAAAGGAGGGATAATGCATTGCCCCCAGATTAATTATAGTAATTTAGATGGTGAAATAAGATTTAATATTTCTGAGGAAATTTATGGTCAACGAGAGTGTTTTCACAATACAATACTCGCCTTTCTTACTGAGTTTTTCAGAGCAGCCGTGAAAGTTGATTATAGCCCAGTCACAGGAACATTATGAACAGAATGCATGAAAACTAGCAGATAAGCAGCATCAAGGAACAGAAGAGGTCTGATAAAATCTTGATCCCGACGTTAGAATGTTAGCGCTGCTAAATTTGTCCTGATTTCAGGAGCAGGTAATGTTAAAATACAGCGTTTCAGGAAGCAAGAGAATGCTAGATTAAGAATAAGATACACTCACAAACAATGCAGTGACATTGTCATTGTTGTTCTTCTCCATCTTGTTCTGCCTTGGGAAAAACCTGTGTGTAAAAATGGCCTAATTTACCTCTTCCTAAGGGATTGACCCACAAGATAAAAGTATACAAAAACCCAGTTGCTTTTTGAAATCTGACTGAAATGATAGGGGAAGTCGGTATTTATGCTGTTTTGGTGTCTTTCCAGCCTGAAGATCCCTGCTTTGCGTCTCAGAGCCGTGTGTACAATGATATTGGGAAGGAGATGCTCCTGCATGCCTTCGAGGGCTACAACGTGTGCATCTTTGCCTATGGCCAGACTGGAGCTGGGAAGTCCTACACCATGATGGGCAAGCAGGAGGAGAGCCAAGCAGGCATCATTCCCCAGGTAGGACCAGGCCCAGGAAGGGAATTTGGTTTTTATAGCATCCTCAGACACACATTTGTGTTTTGTATTGCAGTGAGAGTTAACAGGACTAGAGCTTACTGCTAATGTCACAGTACAGAATAGTGATACTGGTGAAACCTGCAGCAATTGTTGACAAAATAAAGTTGATAGTGATACAGGACTGAGATGAATTATCTTCCCAGTGAGGCTGTGTGTGGTTAATGCATTAGGTTCATTTTCTTTCACTGCCCTCATTCTAAAGCCATTCCCATTACATGTTCTGATAACTACTTGTTATTTTTCAGAAAAGACTCATTTCTGACTTGGGCTTAATCTCTTTCAGCTATGTGAAGAGCTGTTTGAGAAAATCAATGACAACAGCAATGAGGAAATGTCATATTCTGTAGAGGTGAGTGTGCTGAGGGATCAAAGAATGTCTGTATGCTGGACATCAAACTGAGCTTAGCTGCTGGGTTATTGATGTTGCATTAACATGCTGATTTTTGATTTGTTTGGAGTTTTAAATTTTATTTTTTAAGGCTTTTTGTCTTTTCTCTTTTGACACAAATGTAAAAACTTTTCTGTGACTCTTTTTTACCCTCATCAGAAAACTGGTGTTCCTTTACCTGTGTAGTAATCCTGAAAGAAATGATGAGCTGAAAAATTTAAAGATGCATTTACAGAATTTTTTTTTACTAATAGCTGGAAGACTGCATGTTTATTATCAAATACTATAGCCAGGATTTTTAAAATCAAAAGTTGCTTCTGCAGACAAGAAAGATCAATTTTTTTCCCTTCTTAAGTTTGCTTTGGTGGTTCATAAGAGAGATTCCTTCGAAGCAGACTCCTTTTACCATCTATCTTGTTTGATGCTTGTGCTGTGTCATATTAAAGCTGTTAAGGTAATTGTGGACTGCAGTGTATAATTTTTCATTACACACCAACGTTTTCTGAAATGGTTGAAGGATCTATACATGGATGCAGGGCCAGCAGCTTATGTTAGAGATGTGATGTAGGAGACTTCTGACTCTTGCCTCTGCCAGTGTTTAAGCTGTTAAATGACCAGAGACACCCACAGCTTTCCTGTGGTGGGCTGGGGGAATTTCTTCCACTGGCACTCTGAAATGCTGTGGAGGAGACCTTCAGAAATACTGAATTGTCTGTGAAAATTCCTGTTTTCAGGTGAGTTACATGGAGATTTACTGTGAGAGAGTCAGAGACTTGTTGAACCCCAAGAACAAAGGGAATTTGCGGGTGCGAGAACATCCTCTCCTTGGACCCTACGTGGAAGATCTGTCCAAGTTAGCAGTCACATCTTACACAGACATTGCAGACCTCATGGATGCTGGGAACAAAGCCAGGTTAGTGATGGGTGTGTGTTATATATTTTTATCAGTGATATGCATTAGCACTTTAAAAAAACCTCTTGTAAGTGAGGAGTATTATTGAAATATGCACTGATCAATGCTGTTAAAAGCTGAAATTGCTTTGTGTGCTGAACTAGTGCTGCAAATCGATGTGTAGACATTTAAAGATTGCAATGATTTGAGATAAAGTCTAAATAATTATCTGGCGTTTATTCTGCCTTTGCTGTGTACTCTGTCACTATCCTAGTATAAAAACCTGTGTGAATAGTCTCCTTAATTCAGGTGGTTGGCATTCCAGCTTCAGTTTCTGGTTCATTATTAGTTGTTTCCATGCAAGCTGTTGGCTTCATTCAACAGTGTGTGAGAAAGACTCACATAAATGCTGCTCAAGTGTTTTTGGGTGTTTGAATGTAAGATGGACTACTGAGTACATAGATTGAGAAAGCTCTGTTTAAACTGTGATGAAGCTGGGAGTAATTCAGGAGTGAAAAAATGAAAGGGTTTGGTAATGATATTAGGTGTGGCTGGATCTTGGTTGCAGGGCAGCACATCACCTGTGCGGCCTCTTGCTCTCATTCCTCTGCAGCTGCATTCAGCCTGCAGGTAATTGTCCTTTTTAAAACATACTCATATCTGTTCATATTTTAGGACTGTGGCAGCCACCAACATGAATGAAACCAGCAGCCGCTCTCATGCTGTGTTTACAATTGTGTTTACTCAGAAGAAACACGACACAGAGACTGACCTTTCCACAGAGAAGGTGTGTTACAGATAAGTGGCTTTCTGACTGTTTGTTACTGGTCTTTCCTGCAGTGACTTTGTAGTTCTACCCTTGCTCTGATTCACCAAGAGCTCATTCTCCTGTTCATGTGTTTTCTCTCTTAGGTCAGCAAGATCAGCCTTGTGGATCTGGCTGGGAGCGAGCGAGCTGACTCCACCGGTGCCAAAGGAACCCGGCTAAAGGTGCGGGGCTGGGGGGTCTGGGGAGGGCACAAGCATCACATGGAGTCTTTGCTGGACAAATAATAAGTTACAAGTATGCGAAAATAGTTGCAAACCTGAAGACCTGAAGAGATTCATGGTTGAAGAGTTAATTACTATATAATACTGGTTTCTCTTTTCTCAGGAAGGAGCAAATATAAACAAGTCTCTCACAACTCTGGGCAAAGTTATTTCAGCATTGGCTGAAGTGGTAAGTAAAGCATTTCCTTGCCTGCAACAACCTTTGTGTAGCTGGTCAAATGGAAACAGTGAAATCCGTGGAGTACAGCAGAATCATTTGCTGTTCTTGGCCTTGCATTCCCTGCCCTATTAGCTGTGTGTATTTTGATAGATGAATAGAGTTGATACTATTCTGTGGGTGTCACACAGGCTGTCAACAGATGGAAGCATTGGTTTGTTTAACTGTGAGGGAGCCTTGCAAAAGAAGCCTGTGTTTATGTAGAGGACCTGTTCACACAGCAAGTTTTTAGACCTTCAGTGCAGTGCAGTAATTTGTCTTTTATTGCTGTACTCAGCTACTATTAAAAAAAAAACCCAAACAAACAAAACAAATAAATGATTGTTGTTCCTTTTAAAAGTGAGTCAACACTTTGGACAGGTTGAATATGCTTAAATGTTTTTTAGATTATTGTTTTTTCAATTGAAGTGATTCTCATTAATTTGGCTTTTCAAGAAAAGGAAGTACTGTCTGACATGGAAACAATGTATAAATCTCTGTTAAGAAGCTCATCCTTCTTCTTCTTCCTTTTTCCTTAATGCTTTCGACTTAGGATAACTGCACCAGCAAGGTATGATGGTCTGAGTAGGACTAGATGTTGGCTTCTTTGCCTAGTGTAAGGTTTGCTGCTTGGAATTGTGTTAGAACACAGAATTTAAATGTCAGGAAGATGTTCACATCTTTCTTACACAGGAAATCCTTCCATTTTTCATATTGTGTTGTTTCTTTGTAGAGCAAAAAGAAGAAGAAGACAGACTTTATACCCTACAGGGATTCTGTACTAACGTGGCTTCTTCGAGAAAATCTAGGTATGGCTCATTTGTCTGTGCCAATGGGGAAAGAAAGTTGCATTGAATTTCCTTACTGTTTTTAACTCACTTAAATTTGTATTGAGTATGAGGTTGAATATCTATAGTAGCCAACTCTGAGTTGTCATAGTTCCACGTTGTGTTAATGCTGTAACTCTTTCCTGTGGTTTTTGTATGTTTCTTAGTACTGTAGAATTTAGTTAAATTCTATAATTTGTTGAAAACTTTTGGTAGATAGGTAGTGCCTGGAGTGTGCACTGTAGTTTCATCTGAAATCTTGCCTGTTCACTGTAGGTGGTAACTCCAGAACTGCAATGGTTGCTGCTCTCAGTCCAGCAGACATAAACTACGATGAAACTTTGAGCACTTTAAGGTACTTTCTCTTCCTCTGGGATGGATATGGGTAGCTGTTTGCTCTAAAGGCCATACTTTGTCCTTTAAACCTTTGGTTTATTGTAAGTTGAGCTTATCTGTGGGGAAGAAGACTCTACTGGCAAGAACTCAATTGCCCTACAGAGGAAGCAGGGATTTATTGCCTACCCTTCCGACATACAGCTGCAAATTAAATATCTTCTGTGCTGCTGCAGTCCTGTGTTGCATATCAATTGTATGCAAGCAGTTCCATGTTTGTGGTAAGGTTTCATTGTTTTCTCTGGCTGCAGATATGCTGATCGTGCAAAGCAGATTAAATGCAATGCTGTCATCAATGAGGATCCCAACGCCAAGCTGGTGCGGGAGCTGAAGGAGGAGGTGACAAGGCTCAAGGATCTCCTGCGTGCCCAAGGGCTGGGAGATATTATTGACAGTAAGTGGATTAAACACACCTCACTGTCCTGGGCTTGGCCTCTAGCAGAGGAGAGAGACCTGAGCCAGTGAGAGAAAGGATTTTAAATACAGGTGCTGATATTTTAAGTTTTGAACATGATTTTAGAAATGGCAGCCCCTTCTGTCTTTGAACAACCATCTTAGGTTTGTGTCTGGAGTTGACAAGCCACCTTCAAACTCTCAAGGAAGAATATGAGTTTGAATTTCCTATTACTGAGAAATGCTTTTGTGTGCTAGAAATTGCACATTCAGGAGTTGCTCTGCTGAGTTATGGAGGGCTTTTTGTCTGGCTGCCAATAAAAGAGCTGAGATACAGAAACTCAGTTTCATACTGAGGAGAAAAGGCATCTTTCCTTCCTCCTTAGAGGGTTATTAGTTGATACCTGGCTTCAATGCCATCCTCGCTCACAAAAGAAAACAATGGCTAATGTTAGACAGTGCCCTGAGTGACAAATCATTTGTCATCTTGAAGTAACTATGCAACAGCTGCTTGTGAATAACTAATGAATCCTTTTGGGAGATTCTGAGTTAGGTTGGCAGAGCAGTGTTGTACTGATTGCTTTGCCGGCAGCCTCTTAAAGCACTAGAGCACACTTGTGCCCAATTTCCTTGTCCTCATTCCAAACAAGACAAATGAACTGAAATTTTAGCTGCTACATTCTTCTACATACAATATGAACAGTGATTTAATTCCTAGTGAAGGATATGCCCATAAAAGCACCGAATGTATTCCAGTGGATTAAAAGCTTCTTTGGCTAAAAAAAATAGAAGTGTTGCACCAGTTTCTGATTTTTTCAGACCTTTTTGTTGGTGAAGCAGAAGTCCTGACTTAGTCACAGACCACTAAAGACATGCAACATGTATCTACCTCTTTGTTTCCTTGTTTTCAAGAGAATGAGGCGAGAAGACCATGAACTACAAGTGTTCTTCATGCTTGTTACAATCTGTGGGTTCTGGTTCTAAATCCAAACTGAAAAACACTGTGTTACTTAAAACTGTGTTTTGTTTCTTTAAACATCAAGTAGTATTCTCTTCCCTTCCTATGTCACTAGTGAACCTTCAGTTTTGATCCTTCTTGTATTTTCCCTCCTGCTTCCTTTCAGTTGATCCAATGGGAGATGAATACTCTGGAAGTGGAGGCAAATGTGTGTATTGTGTGGTTCTCTTTTTAACCTGCTTTCTCTGGGTCAGCTTTTAACAGAGCTTTGCATGCCAGCATTTCTCACAGGGAAATCCCAGACAGAAAACTCACTGGAATGCAGTGCAGGTTCATGAAAACCAGCCTCACCAGCACTTCTTAGATTGAGTCCACAACTGAAAAAAGTGCAGAGTTTAAAGTGCAACATATGTTCATTGTTACTTTCTGGCAGAATACAGAAGGGAGAGTGGTAATTTTCCAGTGTGTTTTCATGACAGCGCATGGTTTAGATTTGAACCAGAAAATCTTTCTCTCAAATCTCTTCCCAGTTACTCAGTTCCTGCTCACATAGCTTCCTGGCATTTTAGCAGCTCTTTTCCACTTTGAAATATTTGCTTTAAATGTTTCAGTTGATGAACTCAAGATGATGTATTACCAGTTCCTCCTAGATGCCGCAATGTATTTTGTATAATCCTTAAACAAAAAAAAGAAGCCAGACATCTTACACTGATGAAGGTCTCTTTTTTGAGGTTAAATATACTTGTTGCAGTTGATAAACTTAATAGGGCTAAAACCAGTCAGCAAAGAGAATTTTATTTCTCTTGGTGTTTGCTTCTAAGAAAGGGGAACATAGGTAGCCTATTGCAAGGGAAACATAGTCCATGTAAATTCTGGGTTGGTAGGCTTTTTAAACTCTTTCAGTCAGTCTTTTTGACCCTCACTCAGTATCAGCTGAAAGAGATCTGTCTGAAATTTCCTAAAATTGAAGCAACTGGTGGTGTAAAGACTCATCCTGGCCTGCCTGCCATTCTGATGCTGCTTCCAGCGTGTGCACGTCATGGTGTGAGAGCTGCGGCTCCAGGAGCAGCGTGCGTGGTCCTGAGGGTTCTGGTTCTCTGCGGTCACAGCCGCCGTGGAGCTATTGCAAGTGCCACTTCCTTTCTCTGCAGGAGTGCATGGCCTTTGGAGACTTCATCCCTGCTCTGTCATGCCTGCTTTCCTCATCCTGGCAGCATTCCCTTCCCTTAACCTGCTTCTCTTCTGTGAAACTCCCAGCCCTGCCTCCTGTATTTGCAGATGGTGGTTTTCAAACTGACTTGGGGCAATCATCAGTTCCATGAGGCTGAAACAGCAGGTTGAGCGTGGACTGAACTAGGGCATAAGGCTGACAATGGCAGGATTGTTCAGGAGAAGAAGAGAGGATATGTAGGAGGACAGGGAAATTTATGCAATGTCTGGGCAAGCATCTCACTTTTGTAAGTGTGATGCCCCTGTTTATAACTTGCAGGGTCTGATTTGACCTGTTTCTTTCCTGAAGTGACTTACTTTAAAAGATTTGTCTTTGAAATTAAATTTAAAAATATTAAAACCAAGCTATTCAGTTATCTGGTATTTTCATGTTAGAAGATTTTTCTTTGGTGTGTGCTTATTTTGAGGATATGGCTTACAGACGTATCCAAGAAGCCAAGTTAAATTAATATAAATTTCCCTTGTATATTTGTTCTTAAATCATTCAGGCAGCTTTTATTATTCTCTGGATTTCAAGGCAGCATTTTCAGGCCTGCAGGTTTTCAGACTGCAAAAGCTATCTTGTTAAATTTTGGAGGTTTTTGAAAGACCTTTCTTATTTAAACTAACAGCCAAAAAGCTTTGAAGCACTTTCTGAAGTGTAAGACCCTTATCAGATATTTTGCTGATCAGATATGTTAGATTTCCATTTTTATTCAGATAAGGTCAAGAAACAGCATAATGATATTGTTGTGAACTTATGTTCTTTTGTCCCTGTCATGCACTGACAGGTGATTCACATCCTCTGGTGAGAATTTAAGGAGAGGAAATTCATTGTCTGTGTGTTCTGGGTGCTTTAGCAGCAGAACCACTGCTGTGATAAAGATTTACTTAATCATCATTTCACATTAAAGGGCTCTGGAATGTTTTCCTGAGCTTAAGGGGTTGGTGTCTCAGACTTCAGCCCAAAATGTCACTAATCTCATGAGCATCTCAATCTGGTCCTGCTCTGAGCTTCAGGGTGCTCAGGTTAGTGTTCAGTGAGGAGTAGGATGACTGCTTTTTGCCAAGGTGTCATTTATTTTTTCAAGTTTTTTTGTTTAGAAAGGTTTATGATGCAGTCTTTCCTAGTGAACTTCAGGGTTTGAGTGAGTTATTATGTTATTGTTGCTAGTATTAAAAGATTTGTTTCAGAACTGCCATCTAAAAATTACAAAACTTGCCTTGTTGCTGCTTAAATGCTTTCCTCTTACACTGGTATTTCCTTCCTTCCTTCCTTTCTTCCCTTTTTCCTCTTCCTTCCCCCTCCCTGTTTTCCCATCTTCCTGCTTTCCCTCTGTCTGTGTGTCTCTCTCTCAGATCTGAAAGATTTTCAGAACAATAAGCATAGATACTTACTAGCCTCCGAGAATCAACGTCCTGGCAATTTTTCCACAGCCTCCATGGGGTCCCTCACTGCATCTCCATCCTCCTGCTCTCTCAGTAGTCAGGTGGGCTTAACATCTGTGTCCAGTATACAGGAAAGAATCATGTCAACACCTGGAGGAGAGGAGGCCATTGAACGTTTGAAGGTGGGTATTAAGGAGGCTAAAGAATCATGAACCCAGAGGACTTCCCTTCATAAGTATCTCCTGTGTCTGTAGAAATTGTCTGAAACCCACTTGCACCATAAAGAGGGCATTTAACTGCAGTGGGCTAGAAACTGGGTTCAGGCACAGCCTTTCTTGTTATGTTTAGGTTTAATTGTAGCCTGAAGCTACAATTAAATTATAAATTAAATTCTTGATTCTTACTTACAGGTCATCTGATGCAGTTGTAGTTATGGAAAATTTGATCATAAGTGTTAGAGGCCTGGTCAGCACTAGTGTGAGCCAAGTCTGACTTGCAAATGCACTCAGCTGTCAGAAAACCAAATTACCCCAAAGTTGAAAAAAAGGAGGAAGAATAATCCTGCCACTGTTGTCTTTGCCCAGCCCCCACAGATTAAAATGTGAAGCACAGAATAGCATGTTTGGGCCAGACAAAGGCAGCCTTGTCCCAGTGCTGCACAGAACTGAACCACAGCAAAGTGCATCACAGTGAAGTATTTCTTGATTTTTATGAAAGCCCCCCCAATGTCCGTGGGTGGAGGAGTGGGGAGAGCTGGCTGTGTTGAGTCTCTGCGACATTCTCACGTTTGCCCATCAGACACTGCCACAGGGCTGAACACACACTGCATTTCCCTTTCCTACTGGAAACCCTCCGTTGCCATGGCAGTAACAGTGTGGTCTCTGCATTTCTTTGGCATTCTGTTACTGAATCATGTCTGTAAATCAGATTTAGAAAAAAGGGAAATGAGTGGTTCAAAATAAAGTCTGACCGTCATTAGAGATGAAGTCATCTTTTCTTCTCAGCTTGCCTTAAGGACTATCTACCCTTTTAAAAATTAAGGGAAACGAGTAAGAGTTTTAAAGTGCTAAGAATGCTTTTTATATGTGAAATTAATTTGAGGCCTAAACAGAACACAGACTTCAATTGCTTTGTGTATTATGTGAAGAACTTTAGGAAGAATTATAAAACAGCTTTTGGTATTTTCACACAGGAGTCTGAGAAGATCATTGCAGAGCTGAATGAAACATGGGAAGAGAAACTGAGGAAAACAGAGGCCATTAGGATGGAAAGGTCAGGAATCGAAAGTGCTGTAGTATGGATGGTCTCTGGAAAGTGGAAAATGGAGAAAGTTACTCTGTTCAAAAGCAATGCAGAATGGTGTTAGGGATGGTTCTGCTGACCCTTGTGTGAGATGTAGAACAGCAGGGGCAATGCTGGGAGGAAGTCCTGCTCTTTCCTGGGTTTGTCACAGTTACAGTTGCTGTTCCATAGGCCACTCTCGGACTAAAGTTTACCAACCTGCCCTGGTGTGCTCTGAGGTGGTGACAGTCCTGGCTAGGCTGGTTCAAAGTCTAATACAGTAATTACCTGGCTTTCATTAGACCTCACTTGGCTAAGAAGCCTAAAATGGGGTCAAGATCTTGCTTTTCTCTCTCAGGGAGGCATTGTTGGCAGAAATGGGTGTTGCCATTCGGGAAGATGGAGGAACACTGGGAGTCTTCTCACCCAAAAAGGTAAAGAAAATTGTTAACTATTGCATGATGTTTCCAAAAGGCTAATCGACCTGGGAGGAGGGTGATGAGAGTTGAATTATTTGGATCTTCTTTACAAGATGCTGTGCTGCAAGGAGAAGCAGCTCCTTTTGTGTCTTGATTCAGTAGCAAATCAGAAGGTGCCATGTCTTAATTCCGTTGCCATTTTCTGCAGCAGCTGTGTGTAACCTTTGTGTGCTCTACCTGTTCTTTTTTGAGATACCCAGAGAAGATTTAAGGCTTGTTTAGGTGCTCTTCTTTGAATTCTTTGTTAATCCTTCTTTCCCTTGGTAAAAAGGATGGTGATCTAATGAACCAGTGAACACAGGGGATGCGAGGGAATATTTAATTCAATACTTGCCATTAGTTCTATTTTCTGAAATTTGAAAGAAGCAGAACTGTGCAGGAAAAGGGCATAAATCAGTGCTGTAAGTCTAAAATAATTAGGTTAGCAAAGAACCTGTCTCTGCAGGTAAAGCAGAATTATAAAAGTACAATGAAAAAAAACAACTTTCTTTTGTCTTAAAATCTTTGAACAAGCAGCATGGGTAATATTTTAGTGTGCAAGTGTGTAGTAAACTTGATCTAGGGTTAAGCAGGGACCTATTCAGAGACACTGTACAGAAATGTAGAACCCCAAAACTGGTTAAAATGTTTAATCCTTCAGTTAGAATAGTGTTTAATCTTTCAGTTAGAATAGTTGGAACTGGTAGAACTCACGTTTGCTTTTGGTAGCTACTCCAGGAGTGCCTGAGGTTTGTAAAGAGGCAGATTCATTGAGTATTCTTGACATTTCTTTCTCTTACATTACGGATCCTCATCTCCTTTTAGATTTTTCCTCAGAGGCCATCAGCTCTTTTTGATGATTCTTTTGGTGCATTTTCAGCTGAGCAGGTTTGTGTATAAATGCCACCTGGATATCTGGATAAAGTAGTTGCTTGGGTAATAGATAGTATTTATTTTTACCTACATAGGATTTATTAGGAGAAGTGAAAACTCCCACCCCGTCCTGTCTGCTTCTGTTCCTTGCTATCCTTGCAGTTCCATTAGCTCTCCTTCTAGTAACTGTGGTTGTTGTGGAAGTTAAGGAGACGAGAGCTTAGACAGAAAATGTGAAGTGTTCTGTGTAAAGTCTCTACACTCCTGAGGTACCAGTATGTATCTCATCATAGGCAAGGAGTGGACAGCTGGGTGTGCCAAGCATCATCTCTCCAGCTGTGGGGCTTTATTTCTTACAAAGTATTCAAGTGGTGCAAGTTGTACTGGTGTTACAGCAGTTGACTGTGTTTGGGATTTGGTTTCTCTCATTTTTCTCTTGATTGAAGAGCTTTAAACAGCTCCAAGTGCTGATTTGTGCAGTGAACAGCAGTGGCAGCATGGAACATCTTCAGCTGCAGCTTTGGGTCACCCCTGGATTTTTAGGGGTGAAAAAGCTGTATTTTTTCTCCCCATTTCTGTCCTTGTAATTAGATCTTACAATAGGCAATTGACAATCAGAGTCCTTAATTCAAAGACAAATTCATCATGACTGTCCAGTAGTTTTTGAGCTTCTGTAAACATGGTGCTGTTAAAAGCTCTCATAAATAAACATTTTTGCATCTAAGATAAGTTGATGGAAATAGTGTTCATAAGGAATCTGACCAAATTTATTTATTTTTCCTAAATTTATTCTGTTTGAGGGTAACAAAGGGACAAGTGGCTTATTAACAGTTTTGTTGCTCTTTTATCCTTTTTCTGCTTTACTTATGTTTAACCATTTTTGCCTTTTCTTTTGTGCTTGTGCTTACTGCCATCTCACTGGCTAGATTTTCACACCAAGACCTTGTGACTTGTTTGCTGATTCCAATGGGGTTTTTTCACCAAAGAAGGTTGGTTTAGTAACTGTAGTGGATTTAAATTTAGAAGAAGTTTAGATGAAGAGCTTCTTAGCTGTTGGTGTCAGAGAATATAGGTAGTTTTAGATTTTGTTTTGATGTTGACAGACTTTGCCAAATAAGCACCTGACCTGTGCCCAAGAAAAGCCAAAGTTGATTCCATATCAGTTTCAAAATTTCACTGAAGCAACCTTTTCTGCTCTTGGACTTCCTTTATCAAAGTTTCCAGAGACTTTATAAGGACGACTTTTTCCTCCAGCTGAAGCCTTTCTTCCTTCCATGGATTGATATTTTGGATAACTAAGCAATCTGAGCTTTATTTCAGTGGTACTTTGTGCTGCTTTGCAATACTTCAGGAGGCTCTGTTTGAAAAAATCCATTATGGAATAATCTCAATACATGTGGCAAAACTGCTGGATTAAAGCACATTCTCCACAGCTGCAGGAAGGAGCCTGAAAGCAGAACCTCAGTTCTTAATTAACTTTTTCTTTTTGTTCTTTCAGACTCCTCATCTTGTAAACCTTAATGAAGATCCACTCATGTCTGAATGTCTGCTGTACTACATTAAAGATGGCATTACAAGGTGAGAGTGGGTGCTCACACACTCTGGAGTTGCCTTCTTTGCTTGCTTAAATCCCCAGGCTGGAGACAGCATGAGTTTAAATAATACTTGTGCCTTGAGCTGTTCGAGTTGCAGGTACAAATGAAGCATGAGATTGCTGTAGGTGGAAAAAATTGCAGAAATGTAATTTTCTTTAAGTTTGGTTGTTTAGTTTGTATATTCCTGGGGAACAAATGGAAGAGAGTACACCAACAGGGGCTGGCATATGGTACTACTTTAAGGTGCATTAAGCCCACTGAAAGGAGTATCAAAGTGTAGAGAATTCAGCAGAGAATGATGGCTAGAATAGCTTGGGGCTTAAGAAGTCATAAATTCTGAGCCTACTTCATTGGCATCAGAAATGTGTAAATTAATAAGTAGAGCAAGTTCATAAACATTAGGGTTGGAAATTAAGTTGTCTGTACCTAGAATTGCTCAAACACTTGGGTTTGAAATGGACATACATCTTTGTGCTCCAGGGGTACAGCCAGCCTCTCTGTCTAGATGCTGGATGAAACTGCTTGTGGCATCAAATTATTCAGCAAGAGCCTCCTGAGCCGTTTGTGCTCCTTTGTTCAAGTGCAGAAGGTGATCAGTGGGAGGGATGATCCCTGTCTGCCGGCTGGAGCACACCACTGGAAGTTCTTGTTGGGTTTTCCCCCCCGCTTTGCATCACTTTCTAAAAGGAGAGGGGTTTCACAAGAGGGAAGGAATTGCATTGAACTCAGAGGTATTTAACGTGTCAGTTCTCCAAGTGACATGTTGTAAGGGAGAGACAACTTTTCTTTTGCAAAGCTGTCATCCTCCACGGCAGAACAGGCAGGTTCTCTGCTGTGCAGAATTAAGCGCTGCTGCAAAGCTTCCATTTGAAGGGTAGTGTTGGTAGCTCAGACTTTCTCTGGCCGTGTGTGGGGGTGGTGACCAGTGCAGAGCAGTGCAAGGTGCCTGGTGTGCTGCTGACCCGTGCCCTGTCTCTCGCAGGGTCGGCCAGGCGGACGCGGAGCGGCGCCAGGACATCGTGCTGAGCGGGGCGCACATCAAGGAGGAGCACTGCGTCTTCCGCAGCGAGAGGAACAACAACGGCGAAGGTAAATCTGCTCCTCCTAACGACCCGCTGCTGAGTCTTCCACTTCCTAACACTTCCATGGCTGGCCAGGGA
The DNA here is from genome assembly GCF_048771995.1 of Taeniopygia guttata. Taxonomy (NCBI): domain Eukaryota; kingdom Metazoa; phylum Chordata; class Aves; order Passeriformes; family Estrildidae; genus Taeniopygia; species Taeniopygia guttata. Next base: position 1,102,701 of record NC_133046.1, read on the forward strand.
ATCCTGCGATTTGGAAGTCTTCTGACCTCAACAAAAGGATCAGTTTTGACTTGTTTTCTTGAGTCTTAGGGAAAGAAAATCAAATTTACTTAAGTGATAATAGCTTCAAACTGTAGGCTGCAGCCATTATAACAGTTAAATTCTGACTCTGGTTAACTATAAACATGAAGAAAAAGTAGTTTCCAGCTGCAGTAGATAGAGAAGTCAGTACTGTTCATTTCGTCTTGGGTCTTTATTTTAAAGCAGCATGACATCCAGGGGTGATTGACTTCCTTGGTGTTAGTATGAACATGGGCAGCAAATGAGAGGCCTCTGGGGCTTGCACACTTCTGTTCCTCTATAGGACTCTCTAAAGTCTAACTCATCAATGTTTTCTTTGTAGTTATTGTTACTTTGGAGCCTTGTGAGCGATCAGAAACCTACGTGAATGGCAAGAGGGTTGTGCAGCCTGTGCAGTTGCGCTCAGGTAAGAAATACTACCATAGATTTTTTGTAGACTCTCTGTATGTGACATTGACATCTTATATGGGGAATGCTAGGTGCTGTTTAGGGACAGTGTCACCTTTAGCTTTTAAATGGAAGTTGGTACCATTCTTCTGTCAGCTGCAGTTCTCTGTTTTTGTTTCTAGGAAATCGGATCATCATGGGTAAAAATCATGTCTTCAGATTCAACCACCCAGAGCAAGCACGAGCAGAAAGAGAGAAAACACCATCAGCTGAGACTCCCTCAGAGCCAGTTGACTGGACATTTGCTCAGAGGGAGCTTCTGGAGAAGCAGGGCATTGACATGAAGCAAGAGATGGAGAAAAGGTAATAAAATAACTCAAAGTTTTGACCTGAAAGAAGGAAGAGTCAGCAGTAGGTTTCTGGCTTCTGCCACATAGCATCTCTGCTAGTGCTTGTGGAAGTCAGAAAGCTTCCTCCTCAGTTTACTGTAGTGTCTCAGTGCTCCAGCTCCTTTAAAAATCACGGGTAAGCGCTGGCCACTAACGCTGCAGACCTTTTGGTGAGGGCTGAAATGCAGCTTGCAGGGTTTCACTTCTGTAGTACTGAATAGCCAGAGAAGTTTCTTTTAAGGACAGACATTGACTTTTACTCTTGTAACTGTAATTCAGGAGACTGTGCATGTAGAGTAACACCAACAGGAAACTAATGACCTCTGACTACTTCTGTTCTTCTGTTCATCTTCAGATTACAAGAAATGGAGATCTTATATAAGAAAGAGAAGGAGGAAGCTGATCTCTTGTTGGAGCAGCAAAGACTGGTATGTGTCCTTACTCCTGATTAACTATGCCTTTGGCAAACAGTAATTCCTGTCCTTGCTTATCTGAAAGTTTAGGAAACCTGCTTGGGTTGTCTGCACAATGCAGTTCTCCCTTTGCTTTCAAATTCTTTGTGTCTACAGTGAATTATTAGCAGGGTGAGTGAGCTCCTTCAGGTTAATTCAGAGATTGTGATTGACAGTAAAGAGGCTTTAATCAATTCTTGTTGGAATAGAACGAATTTCTTGCAAGTTAACCTGAAAGAGGGGCATTTTTGTGCTCAGTTTTATGAAGTTCCTTTTCAGTAGTCTAAACAGCTACTCCTTGGGATGTTTGCCTTTATTTTTGTCTTGGATCACCAGAACTTACTAATTTTGTGCTGCCAAAGAGATTTCTAGAACATTGATACACTAGGTTTAGTTTTTGAATGACGTCTGAAAATGTTGCTGCATTGTGCATGTTTTAACCCTTCTCCCTCCCCTGCATGGAGTTCCTTGTGAGGGCCTTGGTGGTACACAAGCCAGTGGTGGGGTTCTGAGTAGGTAGCAGTGTGTTAACTCATTCAGAGCACTGGGAATTCCATCACTCCACGTATTTGTCAAATAGGAGGTCTGATAAGTTAAGTCTGATATAGGAAGACTTCAGTCTTCTCACAACAAATACCTCTGAAGTGCAATACAAATAGAAATCCATGCAGTCTTCAAGCACCCTGTGAATTTGAAAAACAAGACCAAACCCAGGAATGACATCTAGATTTCCCTGAGAAACCTGAGTCTCCCAATTCTGCTTTAGCTGGTTGTCTTTAGCCAGAACACAAATGTAGTTGTGCCAGAATTCTGATACAAATTTCAAACTCATGATTTATGTTTGTAGTATGAGATGGAGACCACTGACAACTGTGGGTTAAATGCATGCTGGACTTCGCACTGTAAAGCTCTTGCCCTTGTCCCCAAGCCAGAATGGAGCAAAGTACTGTGGCTTCCATAGGCAGAAGCTACATAATTTTTTAAAAATTCCTATTACACACTTGGAGACTTCTGCATCTCTAATTATTTCATCACAAGGGCCTAATTTCTTGGATGGAGAGGAGGGGCTGCAGACTGCGACCAAGGCAGCCATTAGTTCAGATAAAAAGCTTAAATGTGACTAATGTCATGTTTCATCTCTGGAATTTTATAGTTAAAATTTGGGTAGCAAAAAAATAGTACATTTAAAATGTGAAAATAAAAATAGTGTGAGTATTGAGTAACTTTTGGCAGTGTGTCAAATGAGATGCAAGTAATGGAATTCCCTCCCTAAATTTTAGCTGACAGGCACAAGCTAAACTATTGTATGAATTAAAGATGTGAAATTGGCTGTCTGGGAAGCTGCTTCCAATAAGGCTGCATTTATAAAGTGATGTGAAGGGAATTTATTTCCCCAAATACTTCAGATTAAGGGAAAATACTTTAGAAGAGTGGAGTGGTTAATATAATAAAGATGCTGGTTTCTTCAAGTTTGTTTTGTTCTTGCTGGTTTCAGTTAGTGGAATGCTGCCCTACATGCCTCAGCAGAACCTGAAGGACACGTGTCCTACTTGTAAAGGGATGGTATCAGATGAGATCCTTGGTCAGGGAGCAGTATCCTGCTTATCACAGTGCTCAATAAGAATATTTCAGGTGACAGCAGAGCTTGCCGACACAGCTCATGATTTCTGTGTTGCTGTGTGCAGAGCCTGGGATGGACAGAATTAGTGCATCCATGCAGCATAGCCGAATAATGAGTGGGAAATCTGGGAGTGCACTTCAGCTTGTGTACCTTAAAAGTGTTTACATTGCTGCCATAGCCAGCTGCAGTACCAGGTTCTCTAACTTACTGCTGCATGAGACTGATATTGGGATATAAATATTCTTCTTGGTCTAAACTGGAGTATCATCTCAGATGTAAGAAGCTAGCCAATCCTGTTTACCAGATTGTTTTGGTTTTATGCTGAGATCCCAACCAGTCTGGGTGTTTATTTGTTAGATGTACTGTACAAAAAAACCCAATATCTCTTGTCCCCCAAAATTGCCAACTAAAATATCTTTGCCTTGCTAGTATTACTAAGGAGTAGAAGTAGTTGTTTTCCATTTTACAAATTGATTGTGAAAATGTGTGTAATAGAGCTAAAATGGTCATAATGCCTCTGCAGTAACCAGTTGATACTGGAATTATGATTATAGCTGCACTAATTGGTTTGGTAACCTCTGAGTGCACACAGGGCCATGATTCAGTGTCTCTTATGATACGAAGACATCCTTTACCCATGAGCAGTTCTATGGTAGTTTTGTAACTATCAGAGTCCTGTGGAACTTGTGACTTAATGTTGGAGTAGTTCATGTTTTGCCTTCCTGGTTGTATCCCTGAGTGGCCCAGCCACACTGGGGCTTCCTCCAGGGAACCTTTGGTTTCCACTGCAGTGTGCAGTTTGTTAGATGCTGTTTCCTTAGGCCACAACTTTTGTCAGCTGTAAACTCATAAAGAGTTTCTAAACCAGTGTTTTGCTTATATTTTGACCTAAACTAGAAGTTGGTTCTCTAGTACTGTTCTTAAAACTACATTAAGTCACAAGAAGCTCAATAATGTGAATCTGGTGCTGGCTCAATGACCTGGGTTTCCTTTGGATTTAGAGTAAGTGGCTGTTACTGTTCCAGGTTTCTCATGTGTTCTAAATCTCCGTGTGGAAAACAGGGATGTTAGCTAGAGCTGCATTAGACACTGACAGCTTGTTGAAGGTGTTTGAATCACAGTAATACATAGGACTTCTTGCTTGTTAAAGAGATGTCTTAATCGGCCTTTAAAGAAAAGTGGTCTGATTTTAATTCCTGGTTGCAGTAAGCAGTGATGGATATCCTTAACTTGTGGTGGCAGTTTATCTGAACAGACATTCCTAGCATATGGAAACCTGAGGCACTGCTCATTAAAAATCATTTAGCAAAAGGTGGAAAACTTGTAATGAAGAAGCAAAGCACATAATGCTTAGCAAGTGTGTGGAAGCTCCAGGCTCTAGGGTTTGAGAAGAAGACAAATCAAGGATATCAAATAGAAAATTCATATTAAAACCAGAAAGTCATTACTCTGCATTCTGCTGAAACTCATTCTTCGGACAGACAAGACTGATAATGTTTTTTTTCTTTAAACTAAACAACAAGGTGCCAAATGGAAAAAAAAAAATCAAACAAACCACAACCCACCTCTGAAACTCTGATTCTGGATATCCTTCTAGCTTGTAGCAAGTCTTGGAGTATGAACCACTGTCTTCGTCTGTCATAGTGGCACTTACAGTCCTTTTAACACTGAACCTTTCGGCTGCTTCTGTTTCATTTTTTCTTATCGTCTAACACTTCTCTGGCTGCTATTGTAGTGAAATGGATTCTAAACTTGAGCATCCCTGCAACCACGTGCAACGTTACTAACCAGTGTTAACCCGACTTACTCTGGCTGCTCATGACATCTTCTGTGGCTGTTGTGCTCACCTTCCTGGGGAGGATTTGCTGAAAGAAGCAACAGCAGTCACCAAGGCAAATGTGTGTGGTGGGGATTTGCATGTCTTTGTAGCATGTATGAAGTGCAGTTTACACTTGGTTTTAAGATTTAAAACCAGGAATTGGTTTTAGTCGGTCTTTTTAAAGATTTTGGAAGGGTTTGGGAGGGAAGAGTTCAGAGAATCAGCTATTTTGAGGCGACAAGACTTAAATATAAGGTTAATCTTTATTTAGTGAAGAGCTCCAATTTTGACAGTCCATGACTCTTGAAGATGCATTTTAATGCCCTAACACTCAGTCTTCAGGGACCTCCTTATCACTTGTTCTATTTTGATTTTTGATTTAGTTTTCTTTGCCTGCTACTTCTTGTTTAGCTTTTCCATTTTCTTACAATTTTAATTTTGGTTATTTTGGGGCCACTTCTTGATTTTTGTTTTTCCAAAGGATGCAGACTCTGATAGTGGGGATGATTCGGACAAGAGATCGTGTGAGGAGAGTTGGAGACTGATCACTTCCCTGAGAGAGAAGCTGCCCCCCAGCAAGCTCCAAACCATTGTAAAAAAGTGTGGCCTCCCCAGCAGTGGGAAGAAACGAGAACCTATTAAAATGTACCAGATACCCCAACGCCGACGCCTTAGCAAAGACTCCAAATGGGTCACCATCTCAGACCTAAAGATTCAGGCTGTGAAGGAGATATGCTATGAGGTAGCACTCAATGACTTCAGGCACAGTAGGCAGGAGATTGAGGCTCTGGCCATTGTTAAAATGAAAGAGCTTTGTGCCATGTATGGGAAAAAGGACCCAAATGAGCGTGAATCATGGCGAGCTGTTGCTCGGGATGTCTGGGATACAGTAGGAGTTGGAGATGAAAAGATTGAAGATGTAATGGCCAATGGTAAAGGAATAACTGATGTGGATGACCTAAAGGTGCACATAGACAAATTAGAAGATATTCTGCAAGAAGTGAAGAAGCAGAACAACATGAAGGATGAAGAGATCAAAGTTCTCAGAAATAAAATGCTAAAAATGGAGAAGGTTTTACCCCTGATAGGCTCTCCAGACAAAGCTCAGTCAACTGTAGCTAATGCTAAGTCTCCGAACTCTGCCGGTGCGGCGGATGTGGATAAGAAGCCCACAGATGAGGCAAAGAGAAGCGAGAATGATGATCTTGCCAAGGAGGAGCGTGTGTCTCAGTTAATGGCAGGTGATCCGGCTTTCAGACGTGGGCGTTTACGTTGGATGAGGCAAGAACAGATTCGATTTAAAAATCTGCAGCAGCAGGAAATAGCAAAACAGCTTCGTCGACAGAATATGCCTCACCGGTTTATTCCACCTGAAAATCGCAAACCTCGGTTTCCCTTCAAAAGCAATCCCAAACACAGGAACTCGTGGAGTCCGGGCACCCACATCATTATCACCGAGGATGAAGTTATCGAGGTTAGAATTCCGAAAGAAGACGACAAGAACAAAGACGAAGGCAAAGAGAAAGAAAGCAAAGCTGCTTCTAAGGATCCGCAGCAGCTGTGGAATCTGTACGGGCCGCAGAGGAGCCAGGATAACATCCAGATTAACCGGCAGCAGCTGGGCACGCCGCCGCAGCCCGGCGGGCCGCAGCAGCCGCAGCTGCGCTGGAGGAGCAACTCCCTCAACAGCGGCTCGCAGAAGGGGCTGCGGCGCCAGGCCTCGGGCTCCTCCGAGGCGCTGCACTCGCCGGGCGGCCCGCGGAGCCCGGAGCCGCAGGGCTTCCAGCAGAAGCGCCACCTGCACCAGCACCGCCAGCCCTACGGCGGCCACGAGGGCGGCGGGCCCGGCCCCAGGCAGGCGGAGCGGCCCGGCCAGCACGGCCCGTTCGTGACGCCGCCGCGCATGAGGCGGCAGTTCTCGGCCCCCAACCTGAAAGCGGGCAGGGAGACCGCGGTGTGAGCGCAGCGCAGCGGAGCCGGGCTGCCCAGCGGCACCGCCCGGGCTCGGGGCTGCTCTGCCCGGGACCGCTCCAGAGCCCGGCACAGGCGCCACGTACCGGCCCTGGGCCCGCCGCTTAGCCTGGGACTTGCCTTGCAGTTTTAACTGCGCCATTGGAAGAATATTCTGAAAAACTGTAAGAACTTTTCTCATAGACTAGAAGACTTGGAGGGAGGGAGGTGGAGGGGAGACTTCCCACTAGCTCATTTACCAAGTTTTTTTGTGTGTGTGTGTGTCTTGGAAGTATTTTTCTAATGCTGAAAATATTGTCTGGAACTTACCAAGTGCTACCTTCCTCCAATGTTTATGTAGACAATCAAAAGAGGAATTTAGTTTCTAGCATTGAATGTTTCTTGTGACTTTTTTCTTAGCGATAAGGAAACTGACCATCTGTTTATAAATGGATCTGGTTCTTCAGAACAGTATTTTCCACTCTTAACTCAATTTTTAATAGTAATAGTAATCTATAAACCAAAAGTTGTCGGCTGACAAGATACGTGTCGCTTTTTTATAAGGAAATTAAGAAGAGCTGTTGGGTCACACTCCCTGACTAGATGTCTCTTCTCCTTCTGCTTAAGTTCATAATTATTGGTATGAAATTGCTGTGACAGTTAAACCAGCCTGAATGGAATTTTATGTCAGAATATATATATAATGCTGAAGCAATTATTTGGAAATAAGCTTTTTCTAATTCCCATTGTATCTCTAAATATAATAGGTTTTAATTATTATACTGAGACTGTGGAAAGGAACTAGGATTTTTTCAACACTCTGGTGCACTCAAAAAGCTAATTCTTTTAAGTTTTCAGCTTTCTCAGGCATAAGTCTGGGAGATGTTCTTGAAATAGTTATTCTTAGGAAGATTTATAAATCACTACTTTGTATTGGCTGAATTCTCCTGTGGGATGGGAGAATTGAACTGTTTCATCTTAATGTGATACCTCATGTTAGTGCCTCTGGTCTTGGATTAAACTTGAATTCAAGACACGTTTAATAAAGGAGAAGGTTGCTTTGAGGAGAAAATAAGATTAGTTTTCCTTCTCCCCACACTCAAAATGCGAGTTAAAATCTTTCATGTCTATTTTGCTCTGAAGGGGTTTGCACTTGCAGGTGATTTGCTGTAACACAAAGGCTTGCTATTCCTGCTTCAGACTGTTCCAAGCAAATTACTGAAAAACTAGTGATTAAGGAATAGGCTTTGAGGTTTTGTCTCAAGTGGAGAGTCCCACCTGAACGATGCTGGGTTATTTTCCGAGTTTCCAAAAGTGCAAGACAAAGTTGCTCTTACTTTGGAAAATCCGTGGCCTTAACTGTAAGCCAATAGAAATATTTGAGGACTTATTTTGCTTTTAAATTTAACTTGAATAAAATTTTTAAAACAAAATTGGACACTCTACCACATTTGGTAAGGTAGGTCCACTTTGCAGTGTATTTGTGCTGTTTTGCACAAGTATCCTGAATTTACTTGAGGTTGCTTATTTTTTTATACAATATAAGCCCTACTGGTAATTGTTACTTGTGTGTGGCTCAGCATAGCTGTAGGTAAGTGGCAAGTGTCTTAAGCTTATTTTCCATATTTTTTTTGTCCTATCCTATTTTTCCCCTGCCTCAGCTGGGCATGTTGTAGGTGCTGCTGCAACACAGGTGCCATTTACATATAAATGAACCGAGTGTCAGCTCTCAATTCTCGGCACAGGTATCACTGATGGGATGGTGGCCTCTGCTGCAGGAGATACAAAGTCAGTCCTCCAGGTTGTAAAAGAATAAACTGGTCTGATCACTTGGGAGTTTTGCTTTATGGCAGGTTTAGTTCTGTGTTCAGATCTGGCTTTGTAACTTGCATTTGTGTCATGCTTTGGCCTACTTGAACAAAGGAAATAAAGCATCGCTTCCAAAAATGTCATGATTCTTAAAGAAAAGGCTTGTAGATGAACAATACTTTCTTTGAGCTTGAGTCCAAGTTACAAAATGAGTTTTGGGCTGCAAGTAATGTTTTGCTGTTGTTTTTATTTTAGAATCCTGTTTTAGTAGTGCATTGCACTTCAGTTTTGTGCATGTCAAGCATAACGAGTTCTTCTATAGCCTCCAAAAGGCCTGGGCTCTGTTGAGAATGCATGCTTGGGAAAAGCCTCTCAGTTCTGTGGGGCAGCCAGAGCTGGCCTGCACGGGATGGCTCGTGGGAGGAGACCAAAGCAATCCCATCTCCTGCCCCGTGTTTGGGAGATTGTGCTGCCTGTATGAAATCACCATGTGTGATTGATGGAGGAATTCTGAGGTCCATGGAGCTGCATGTACTGACATGAGACTGAAACTCCTGCTGCTTGATGCCTTAATGCCGAACACTAAAATGTTTGTGCCAACTTATTGCAGCTTAAAACTCAGGACAGAGCTCTCTGTAAATGCCTGGCTGGTGCTGGTGAGCAGTAGGTTGCCATCAGTCTGTCTTACCCCGCTGCTGTAGTGCAGCACTAGAAGAACAACTCTGCCTGTTCTGCTGTACGATTGACAAAACAGAGAAAGGACAGGGTCAGAATGGAGTCCAGTCTGCTTCAAGGAAGCAGCTTTTTTCCTGATTTTTAGGAGGATATTTAAGAATTTGATCTGAATTGCAGTGCAGCGCTTCATCTGATAAGGGAAGCAGTGTGAGAACTGTGGATCTCCTTGCACTATTCAGAAATGCACACAACTCTCACTCCAAACCCTGTGTTAATGGAGTCAGTGAACAGTGAGACAGCTGCTTCCATTGATGTCTGTGTGAAAAGGCTTTCAGGGTAATGGAAATGTGGCATCCATGGTGGAAGTGCTTTTTTACTAAGTTCAGTTGCCTTTGCCAAGTGCTGCTGTGCTTTGACAGCTGGCTTGGATCCACCTGGGCCCTGGGGATGGCTTCTCTGGGACTCGCTGGGACACTGGGCTTGGGGTGGGATTAAATACTGATCACTAGTGCTCCTCACTCAGATTGACTTCGGCATCCTTCCTCAAGCAATCTGAATTTAGGGATTCGTCTGTTTTATCAATACATTCAGCATAGTTCCAGTATCCCCCTCACTGTGTCCTTTACATGTTGAAATTCGTTTTTTGTTGAAATTTTTCTTGGATACTTCCCATTAAATCTCTTCAGGAGCTGCCACATGAGAAATCTATGCTGTGTAACTATTTGTACTGTAAAGAAAGCAGTGAGCTGCCTTTGAACTAAATGGGATTTTCAGATCTGTCTCTTGTTTTGGATTGTCTTGAGAGCAAGTATCTGCCTTGTGAAAAGCAGAACTGGTTTGTATTGTAACAAGTGCTCTTTCAATAAACTATGGAATACTCTTGTAAGTGTCAGAGTTGTATCAGTGAAATAGAAATGAAACTTGACTGGAAGCTTGTCTTGCTTTTATTTTTTATCTTGGGGTTGGCCTCGTTCCAGCAGAGTTATAAAGGTTTCTTTAATTGTTCCTCAGTCTGATTCTTGTAAGTCCATCCACCCTGGTGTTTCTGCTGTTATGTGGAAAGCAGCAAAGCAGACTTGTGTCCATCTCAGGCAGCTTATTTAAATTCAATATAAAAGAAAATAAGAGCTTTTTGTAGCACAAGGAGCTATAAACCATCCCCGTCTTCAGTGCTGTCCCATTGTACCATCCTGTGTGCTGTTTATTGAAATTCTGGAAGAAAACACAGAGCTGGCTGTTCTCCCTTTGTTTGCTCATTGAAGGCGAAAGAAATGGACTTTTCTGTGCACCTCAAATACAGGGCAGAATCACACACGGCAGGTTGTGCTGCAGTCTTCTGCTTTAACTGGTCCAGTCTGGTCTTAAAAAGCTTAGTTTAGTCTTGATGTATGGGGAGTGGGTTTGTTGGTGGGTTGGGGTCTTTTTCTTTCTTGTTTCCCCCAATCCCCCATTCCCTCTCCAGCTTTTCAGTTTCTCCAAAAGAATTGGAAAAGATTCTATTAAAATGCTACTTGAAGAGCTTTCCATTTCTACAGTTTAGCTGCTCAGAATGACATTACTGATTTCAGACTACAGGAAAAGAAATTATTTTGCCTTTCCTTGCATGAGAAGTCTCATGGAGTCTGGAATAGATTTTTGGTGGATAAGAATTTCAGAATGAATATGAAAAGAAAGGAAATGTATTTGTTTTATTTGCAATACTTATGCTGCTGGGTTGGGGTTACTTCCTGTGAAAGAAAGTAGCCAAATTAGAGTGAATGGAGCAGAAAGAAATGAAGAAGGAGCATTTTAGCTAAATTAAACATTCAAGAGGAAGTTAGGGAATTAAAACACAGCCATCATATGAAGGCCATATGAAGTTCAGTTTTGCTCTCAGGGATATTGAATTTGTGGTGTTCAAAATCCTGTGCTTTCTAAGGGCACAGTTACCATTTATTAATGCTATTTTCAGAAAATGCTACTTATGAACCTGAAGGAATGTTCTGGAGGTGCATCTCCTTTCCAAATAGAGTCTAAAGCCTTTCTGACTGAAGCTGACACCATCATGTTGTGGATAAATGATGCAGCTGTTTAGGTGGGACACTTAAGTGGGTTGGGATGAAAATGTAAAGCTTTTATTCTGTAGCTCTTGGACTTAAGAACCTATTATTGCAAAGTGGGCACTGGAGAAGAATTTTAGGATTTGGAACTGTGGAAGAGACAAAGTTGGAATACAAGATGAGTGCCTTCAAGAATTCTCCTTAAGAACTCAGCAACACCCTTAGTGAATTGTAATTCTTGTGTAAAATCCTTGAGAAACCAGTTTAATTTGTGTAATAATATGTCAAAGGTTTATGTTAAAAAAATAAAATACCCTAGTGGGATAGGCTTTGAGACCAAGAGCACTGTGACAGAGCCTGTTCTAATCTGAATTTGTTTTACCGGCAAGTAATAAAATTGTCATTAGATTTTAGTAGTTATTTCAAGGCATGATAAGGTCTGAACAGGAAGAAAATGCTGTTCTACCAGAAGCTATTGCTGAAGTGTTCCTTGTGGGGAAGCCACTGCACAGACTTCTCTGCCAGGGCCGTGGTGGTATTTTATCTTCTGATGTATTAATATGCATGTGAGAGGGTGGTACATGCTATGGGGAGAGTCTAATTGAAAACAAAGTGCTTCCCCCACTAATATTTGAAATTAATTTTTTTTTGTATAAAAAGGCAAATTAGTGGTGCTCTTAATCCTTCTGTTTGAGAAAATGAAGGTGAATGATTCTCCCCTTTCAAATTTATTTTTGTGTTTTTCTCTATTTCTGCTTCTTTCCTACTTCTCTGAAAGCAGCAGGCAGCCTCCAAATGGAATCCCCTTCTTCCTGTTTTTAGCAAAAATCCCACCAAAAGAGCATCCTAAACCTTTCCCTCTTCTAGACGCTGTGTACCTGTAAATGTGGTGATTTTAGAGACCAGCTCTTCTGTCTTGTGTTGCCTGTGTGTTCTGTTTGCAGGGGTTGCATTCCAGCAGTGCTGCTGGGAGCGCTCTGCGGTGCCTGATGTGATCTGTGTCTGTCCCTCTGAGCTCTTGGCATCTCTCAGCTTCCTCATGGCTCTTATCTGTCCTCCTACACAGTGTCTCCTCTCTCCCCACAGGACTATGAGAGCAAGCTGCAGGCACTCCAGAAGCAGGTAGAGACACGGTCCTTGGCAGCTGAAACAACAGAGGAGGAGGAAGAGGAGGAGGAGGAAGGTGAGTTTGAGGCTAAAAGTAATTTGGATATAGCTAAGTTTAAGGGAACAGCTGCTGTATCATCTCTTGTAATAGACAGAAAACTTACTTTGGAGACTGCAAAACACTGCAAGTTCTTGATCTGTAATCCTCTTGGCATTAAGATTTCAAATACCCATTTATAGAACACATTCCACATGAATGTGGAATATATATTCCATGATACACGTCTTCAAATACTACTGATTCACAAACTGGATTCGTTTTACCCCAAGCTTTGATTTGGTGCTCTTATAGGAATCTCTTCCTGGCACTAACAGAGCTCAGATTTCTTAAAGAAAATAACACTGTTGCCTTTGTTTCCGTGTTCTGATCTTGAAGTTTCTCTTTTCTCCTTGCTAGGAATTCTTAGAATGCTGTGACATGCCTGTATAGCTCCATTTCTGGACAGCAGATAATTTATTATTGTCATTATACTTGCCCTCATTCCACTCTTTCAGCATTTAATAGTTGCTTTAATAGTTGCCAAATAACTTAAAGTAATAGGAGCAGAAAAAAATTTTGTTTCCTCTGTTCCAAATCACATTTACGTGATCATTAATCCCCACTGCTGATGTTGAGGAGGTTTTGAGTCCAGTTTTTCCATGATGAATAATGAAAATGTAGGGTTTTGTTTTCTGCTCTTCCAGAAAATGTGTTGAGCACTTGATGGCAGAGTCAGCAGAGTATTGGATACTGCATGTGGTGGTTTTGAGAAGAAGCCACATGGTTTTATTCCTCTGTTTCTTTGCTCTTCCCAGTGCCCTGGACACGCCATGAATACGAACTTGCCCAGTGGGCTTTCAGGAAGTGGAAATTCCACCAGTTCACTTCACTGAGGGACCAGCTGTGGGGAAATGCAGTATATCTGAAGGAAGCCAATGCAATCAGTGTAGAGTTAAAGAAGAAGGTAGGAACATGCAGAGCCAGTTTTTTTTTATTTTCTGACCCATCAGTTTTGATTGTATAATCCTGCTGTAAATGCTCTGAGTTTCTTGTAGTCTTTAAAACTGTATGTCTCTTGCTTATTTATCTGGGCTGTAAAAGGGTTCAGAAAATTGTGAGTCCTGGCTTGGGGCTTCTGTCTGATGAGCGTGCCACGCCACAGCGCCGTGTCCCTTGCGTGCAGGTGCAGTTCCAGTTTGTCCTGCTCACGGACACCCTGTACTCGCCCCTGCCCCCGGAGCTGCTGCCCGCTGAGCCGGAGAAGAGCCGCGACCGCCGGCCTTTCCCCCGCACCGTGGTGGCCGTGGAAGTGCAGGACCTGAAGAATGGAGCAACGCATTACTGGTCTTTAGAAAAACTCAAGTATGTCAATAGTATTAGAGAGCAAAATCCCCTGCGTCCAAGGAACTTCACTCAAAAATTTCTTCCCGAGCTGTTCCTTACCGATTTCTGTTTTTAGTCTGTGTCCTCCCAAACTGTCTAGACAGTGTCAGATGTTCTAAATACCAGCTTTTCAGATTGTTGAACAAGTGCACTTTTCTCCAGCTTCTCCCCTTAGTTTCACATGTAATTTTTGTAATTTGAGGTTAGACTTTATCTTTTGAATGTAATAAGACTCATCACAGTTCATCTCTCTATTCCTTTTTGCAGTCCTTCCACTGTAATAATTTCCTTGCCACCTGCTTTATATAACGTGGCAGTATAGGACATAATTTAAGATAAATATCTTAAACAAAGAATATTTTATTTCTATCAAAGTTATACAGATTCTGTCACAAATTCTGACTGCAATCTGAATTACTTTCATCACATGTAAATGACATTTCTTATTCCCATTCTCTAAATATTGACTGAAGGACTTTTTTCCTACTAATAACTTCCAGACAAAGGATCTTGAAGTGTGAAACACTTGTTTTCTTCAATAAAATAAATGGATAGTTAGAGTCTATAATGGAATCAGTTCACTTTTGAATCAAAATGCCAACATTTCTGGAGTGGAATGCAAAGAACTGCCAAAATTACTCAGTAACATGGTCTGATGTAAAAATTGAAACAAAAAGTATGCCAGAATTAGATGTGAAAGAGGAATATTTAGAAGTGAATTGAAATCCAAGATTTATGTAAGCTTCTGCAGTCACCTTGCTTTGTGCGTAGAGGGCTTAGCTGACAAAATATTTCCCAGACTCTCTAACATTTTGGGGAATTAGTGAAGCACCCAGCTTAGGGTACAGCCTCCTCTGTTCTTAGGTGTAATTTGGTAGGTGAAGGCAGTGAGGTGAACACCTCCCTTCGTGTTCTCTGCCTGCATTGCTGCCTCTGCTGAGCTCTTCACTGCTGCTCTCCACAGGCAGAGGCTGGAGCTGATGCGGGAGATGTACGACCGGGCCGGGGACGTGGCCTCGGGCAGCCAGGAGGAGCCCGAGGGCTCCATGACGGGCAGCGACCCCTTCTACGATCGCTTCCACTGGTTCAAGCTCGTGGGCAGGTACGGACAGCACCTCACTGCGGCTGTGCTGGCAGCTCTGGCTCTGCCTGCAATGCTCAATAAACCGTGTGGCCTCTGTGTCAGCTGGGTCTTGTCTTTCAGGGTTTGGAATAGACTTTAAATACAGTTAAGAGTAGAAAATGCTCTTTAGAATGTTGGCAGTTCAGGTGTCTAGCAGTAGAATCTGCTTTGAGTGAACCTTTAGTAAGCTATGAATTTATTTTAAAATAATATAACTGGCTAAATTGCATCTAAAGTCACTGGAATAGAGCTGTGAGAATACCAAGAACACTGGAAAAGTGGTCCAGAGTCTCACATGTGAGTGGTCCAAATAGTTTGGTCATACCATAGGGAAGTGTCTGATGGGATTCTTTAATGTTTCCTGCTGTCGGCCGCACCTTTACAATATTTTTATTTGCAGAACTGCTGTGTTGGAAATAAGAAATGTAGCTCTGTTACTTGGATGTCCTCTCAAGTTCTATATGTCTGCTATGTTTCTATTCCTTTTTCATTTGCTTCCTGCTCCATTCAAGGACACTCTTTTCCCTGACTTGGTTGGCAGCCGCCTCCCTCCCATTTCGTTGCAGTCCAGGTGGTTTGAAGCCGTTGCTCGTTGTTGAGGGGTCTCTGTGCTGATGGCAGCAAAGAGCTGTTGATGAGGTTCTGTGTGCTGACCCTGTTAATCGGTGTCCGTTCGCTGATGTGCAGCTCCCCCATATTCCATGGCTGCGTCAACGAGCGCCTGGCCGATCGCACGCCCTCCCCCACTTTCTCCACGGCCGACTCCGACATCACTGAACTGGCAGATGAGCAGCAGGATGAGATGGAGGACTTTGATGATGAGGCCTTTGTGGATGACACTGGCTCCGACGCTGGGACTGAGGAGGGATCAGACCTCTTCAATGATGGGCGCGACCCGTTTTACGACCGATCCCCTTGGTTCATTTTAGTGGGAAGGTTGGTGAGGTTACTCTGAGAATGGCCAAAAGGGACCAGCTCTTGCTGCAGACTGCAATGGCTTTGCCTTGTGCTACATAGATGGGCAATCTAGCCAAAATATCCATGTCCATAAATTGGAATTGCCAGAGAATGAGTGTAGTTCAACATTAAGTTTTGAATTCTGTGTCTGGAGCCATGAAGACCTAAGTAGTAATTGAGAAGATAATCCTTAGATGTGACAGCGTGAGTAAATCTATCTCTAGGTAACTGTTGTAGCTTGGAATGAACAGGGGTTTGTATACAGAATTTAAACCTTTATAGAATTCCCTATTCAGCTGTTGCAGGGTCATTAAGAACTGTAGTGTGTTATTTTCTTCCATGGAAGAGAATCTGTCTGTGGTGGGAAGTCTTTCAGTTCAAACCCAGAAAGGCGTTTTCTTTGAAAACAGGTTTAACATCTGCTGCATACGAAAAGATGGCATGAGGAGAAAGAAGAATGGTCCTTTCTGGATGAGGAAAAGTGTTCTCGGAGATGATTTGACTTCTCAGATTATGCTTGACTCTCTGTAGCCAGTATTACACAGTGAAAGTTCACCAACATTGAAATTCACTGTCTCTGCTTATCAGGACTTTCCCTGGGCACTATGCTTGAATTCCTGAAACAAGTTTGGTTGGTGTATTTTAGAATATTATTGAGCTTTCCAGAACAGAAAGAATTAGGGCATTACCAGACCTGTCTGTGGTGTAGACCCTTAAGGACAGCAAGTTGCATTAAAGAAATGTAGTTCTTCACAATGTTTCTTAGTAATAGTCTGGCTAACACATGTTTCTCATTACAAGAAACAGAAACATTTTTATTTAGTGGCTTGGCTCCTGTCTCTGCTGCTTCCCTCTCCCCTGATGATGCTTTTGTGCTGCCTTCCTTACCCTGTAAGCCAACATCCTCATTAAGGTGCTTGCCACAGGCATGGTACAAAAAAAGGCTCCATGGCCGGCAGAAGGGAAGAACAAAGGAAAAGGGACCAGAGGCTTGGCTTTATCCTTCTCTGTGAGTATAAGCAGGAAAGACTTCATAATCAAGATGGTGGCATCTTTATGCAGTTTCCTCAAATGCAGGACACTTGTTTGCATAATTTGTGAAAAGGAGAGATTGAGTTTGCTGGTCTTAATCAAGCTTTGAGTTCAGTTTAGTGTGTTTGTCTAACCTCAGGCATTGTCTGTAGTGAAACTTGGAACTTCCTTGATCCTGTCCTTTAAACAAAAATTACTAAAGTTGCAAGAAATTGCATTAATCCTCTGTGGTCTGTGAATCTGTGCCCTTATGTGCAATGCTTGGTAGCAGGTTTAAGCACTAATTATCTGGTTCAGGTGGGGAGGCAGTTTGGGAAAGGTGTCTGTGCTGCTCTGGGCTGGCTGTCAGCTCCTTTGAGCCCAGGGCTGCCTGTGTGCCCCTGGAGCCTGGGAAAGAGCTGAGCTGTTGGTGCTCAGGAAGCACAGCACAAGCTGAGCACATACAGTGTGCCATGAAAACACTGGTGCTTCCTGGCAGGCACACAGATTCCTGCCTTGTGGAGAGTTCTGAGCTCTGTCTATGGATGGGCACGTGAAGCTGCAGCACTCAGGCACTGGCCTGCATGGTATGAGCTGCGTGTACAGAGCTGTGAATGTGCTGAGGAATGAAACTTGGTTCCTATGTTGAGGCTAGAGAGTGGCTTTTCCTTAGTTGTTGGTTTCTATTGTTTCTATTCCTGTTGTTCTGTTGTGCCCATTCTGTCAGCAGAGGCTGTTAGAGTGTCCAGCACCACTGAGCAGGAATCATTGTGAGTCCTTTGTGTCCTCCAGTGTGAGAATTCTGCTTTAGAGCAGTGACTTACAAGTACCAGGGGTATGCCCATCTACATAGGAATTGTCTTGAGCACAAGGTCGTGTTCAGTTTGTAGCAGAACAAACTGAAAATTCTTTATCGCTTCCAAGTGTGTACTGGTTGATATGTTATCGAATGTGAAGGACAAATAAAACAATTTTTAGTATTTTTGGGGGGTGTCAGCAATAAAAGCGCAGGTCATGAAGGAGAGGAGGAGAAATGGAGCATTTAGTTATCCAACTCCCTGGCCATCACAGTTATTTTCTTTTCTCTCTCTGTGCTATGACTGTCTTTTATTTGTAAGTCTTAAAGAAAACAAAAAAGAGCTGGTCCCTTTAGCCATCTCTTCTGGCATGCTGGGTTTCTTCAAGGTTGACTCTGTTTAATGGTGTGACATATCAAGCATTTGGTTTGTTTTTAAGGGAGGTGGGAGAGGACTATGGGATATTTTATTTAAATCGTAATGGATTTTTTTAAAAAATATCTGCCATCGTTTTGAGTTCTGTTGGTTTTGTTTTGGTTTTTTAAAGAATTGTGTTTGTTAAATTTAATTTTTAGTTTTGTTGTGAGTATGCCATTTTACCTCACCAATCTTTCTGCTAATCCAGCTCCCCTCTTTCAGTCTGCTGGGCTAAGTGCAGGGGGATACTCAGGGGCTCCTTGGGGAGTGGGAGTCCTCACGGATGTGGGAAGAGGAGGAGGATAACTAAGATTTCATCCACTCCTAACTTGGCACTGTCTCATGATGAAACTGCAGTAATGCTGCACAAACCAGCTCTGTTTTGGTGCAGCACATGTGCAGTTGCTCTCCACTCTACAGAAGAGATGCAGCATTTTCATCAGCAAACAGGAAGCTTTAAACTTTTTTGCATTACGTGCTTTTTTTTCTCTTAAGTTAAAATTATTCCAGTGAACAAGGTGATTGGATGGAAGCAAATTGAGGGAGAAGAGAAATAATTTTTTTTCCTTGGGATGGTCACATGGTAGGGGTTAATCCATCTGAATGCTTTGGCTGTCACATGTTGAGCAGCACGTTCAGACCTTTTGCCCTGCAAATAAACATGTATTTTATTTTTTATTCAGGTGTGCTTTCACTTTCCATTAGTTTGGCTTGAAGGGAGAAGGCTTCTGCAATGCCTGACTCTTTTTAGTTACTGAGACTCCTACTGTGCACATGAGTGCAAGACTCCTTGGCTTCTGTTCTGTTTGGAAATGTCTGTTCTCCATGGCTTAAAGTGTGCTTTTCAAACTGGGTGTGCTTTTTGTGTTGAGCACAGAACCACATACCTTTTGGAACTCCATCCCTGATCCAGTCCAAGTAACCATTCCAATTTCAGGAACTGTTTTCTTATGTGGTTGGATGCTAGTTCCTCAGATGAGCATCACCTAAATTCCAAAGCTAAAAATGAAAATGTTAGAGGGAAAAAATAAAATTCAACTTCTCATTTTGTTACTTGAAATTTAGTCTCTTTTCCCTTCCCATGCTTTATCAGTGCTTACCTCACTTTGAAGCAGACTGAAAAGGAATTAAATCCTAATCTTAGTGAAGTGTTATGTTGCAGTTGTTTTTTTTTGTTGTTGTATGGTTTTCTTTTCATTTTTTTTCATTTTTGGTTTTGCTACTTTATAGCCATATTAATCATCCTCTTCTCTATTGTATTTTGTCACCACTGTTTTTTAGTAGCATTATTTTTGTGTCCTTGGTTCATGACTGACACCTGTTTGACTTCCTTGTCATTTCAAAAGAATTCATTCACCTTGGAAGGGGCGTGTGAGTCCAAGGAGAAACATTTCCCTTTTGTCATGCAGGGCTTTTCCTAGGAATGTTAAACAATAACAGTTATAAATTACAGAAATTAATAATACATAATACTAAAGACTAATAAAAAGAACTGTAAAGAGGAAGTTAGTAAAACAAATTACTGTTGTTTAGTATAATTTAATGTGCATAAATCTATTAAAATTGCATTATTAGTCACTTTAAATTTACTGACTGGTAAAACTATTGGTTAAAGTTCTGTGCATCTCAGTACTCTCCTGAACTCTGAAACAGCTCATTTAATAAATAAAACCTTCCATATTTTCCCCTTGTTGAGAGCTGTTCTTTAGCTGACTTGTTCAGCGTATCAACATTAATGTCTTGCTCAAGTTAATCCCACTGAAGTGTGATGCTTTAAAAACTACTGCAGTTCATTGCAGAAACATAAAATAACTTAATAACTTTAATCTGACTTTTAATTAAAATCTATACAATTCAATTGGTTACCTTACTGCTCCAAAGCAGACCCTGCTTGTATAGAACTTAAAAGTTAGTGCAGGGCAGGATTGTCCCCTATGGGGCCCAAATGCTGTTTTTCCTTTTGGAAACTGTAATTTCTGAGTGGTTGCTCTAGAGTAATGCTGTCGTGTCTTATTTGTTATGCTTTATTTTTTTCAAATAAATAAATCAAATGCTCATAAAGATATTTACCTGTGAAGACTTTCAGTCTTCCACTATCTGTGCAAATCAGTGAATCTTCCAAGAAACCTAAGTGATGACTTACAGTTTATTGTGGGTTTCTGGTTATTCTGCAGACAGTGTTATCAAAGGAATATAGAGGAGAGAAAACATTCAATCTGTTTTTAAAAGAGTGATTTTATATGTTCAGTAAAAAATTGAGGCTATGTGAGCACAGTAGATCAATTCCTTTTTAATTTATCATTTCCACCTACCTCATTCTTTATCATCAGTAGTTCCCTGATGGATTCTGTCAGCTTGCTAACAGCTCCATTCACAGCTGCAGTGCATCTCTGGTTACCTTCCATCCAGCCATCCTCTCTCCCTGTGTCTGTAACTCATTCCTGTGAGCCCTGGCTCCCCCTGAGCTCTGCCCGAGAGCCTTGGGGGCTGCCCTGGGCTTGGCCAGAGCTCTGTGTGGGCAGGAGGGAGCCGGGACCTGCTGCAGGTCTGGGAGATGCAGAGTCTGAGATGTGACTGTTTCAGAGGCGAGCCAGGCTGCAGTGGGGTGTGGCACACCGTTCTAATGCTGGCTGTGTTTCTCTCCTGTCACAGAGCGTTCGTGTACCTGAGCAACCTGCTGTACCCAGTGCCCCTGATCCACAGGGTGGCCGTGGTCAGCGAGAAGGGCGAGGTGCGCGGCTTCCTGCGCGTGGCTGTGCAGGCCATAGCAGGTGAGGCACGGCTCCTGCGAGGGCCAGGCTGGCAACCACGCCATTCTTTCTCCTGCTACTCAAACCTAACAACTTCCTGTTGCAAAGAGCACCTGCTCTCTGTTGCTATTGAAATTACTGCATTCGTTGTTTCACCATATGGGCTGAGCATGAGTAAGTCTTGAAATCATACTACTGAACAAAAGACTTTAAAATTATGATGATGTTGTCCACTGAAGTTTATGCCTGGCAACTAATGCAACACTGCTTTTTAGGACAGTGGAAGATTTAACTACTGTCAGTAAGTCTGAAAACTAAAACAAAGTTTTTTCTTTCTGGCACTCAGTATAAACAGTGGAGAAGGGTACCTGGTTTGATAGTTTTGGTGACCTGCATTAAAGTTAAATGTAACAAGTTTTAGCTGGGCTCCAACTATCCTTTTAAACAATGCTCAGAAATGTGCTCCTCCAGGGTCGGGGGAAGAGCATGTGAAGAAATTGTTAAGGGATGGTTTTCAGTATGGTGTGAACAGAAATAGCAGCAGTTTCCCCCTTCATTGCCTCACTAAAAACATGGAGACCAGAAGCTGCTTGAACACAGTGTTTAATCACCAGGAATTCTTTTCAGACGAGAGGAGTGGACACATGGGGTGGTAACGGCCTCGCCCAGTGCTGAGCTGCCATTGTGAGTGTGCCAGAGTTCACTGCAGGTCACTGCTCAGTCGCTGATGTTTCAGGCTTGCTCAGTGTGAGGTGGGCTGGTTGGCAGGGCCATGCCTTATCCATGCTGGTGGGAGCACAGATCCTTCCCATAATTTGCCCTTTCCAGCAGTGGCTAACTGCCAGCAGTTCTTGCTTCTTTACGTAGGGTAACCCTGGAAGCTTCACTCTCCATGGGAACATATAATGAAACTCAGACTCTGAAGATGTGTAAGACTCACCCTGGCAGCGATTAAAAACAAGTGAATTAAAATCTGGTTTGATGTGTACAAAAGTCTAGTTTGGTTTGGTCTCCTTAGCATCGACTGAATATTTCCAAATAAATATTTATCCATCCAAATGAACTGAATACACCATGGCTAACAGAAACAGGACTGGGGACATCTCTTAAGAAAGGGCCATGGCATTATTTGATCCCTAAGCAAAGCGCTGGAGCACATTCTGAATCTTGTGATTTCTTCTGTGACTGTGCATTTACTGTGAAAAAACCCTGGCATTTAACCAGGCCCTGTTGTTGTTGCTGTCTGTGAGGAGGAGGAGGTGAAATGAGCAGATTGGATGGACAGATCCAGCTTCAGACTTCCAGCATGTCCTGGTGCAGCTTTGCTAGTGTTACTGCTGAGTTCATGGCTACAGAATTTTAGATGTTTGTTTACCTCAGTACAATGATCAGAAGTAAATAAATAATGAAAATTAGTACTGAAGTTGGTTTTCATTCAAAATTCTCTAAAGTTAAATATTTTCAGAATGAAACTTGAGAGCTTGTCTTGTTTTCCCACCCCTGAGTTCCTGATGGATAGGTTTCTGGCATGATCTTTTCCAGCACTTACTCCAGCTTGTAACTGTATGACTCTTCTGTTTTCCATTTTGGTTTTCATTATAATGAAAACTTCCATTTGGATAGCTCTGTGGGGTCTCCCTTCTCTTCCCCATCATTTATTTATCTATCTTCTTTTTTCCCTGTTTTTTTTAGCTGATGAAGAAGCCCCAGATTATGGATCTGGTATTCGACAGTCTGGGACAGCTAAAATTTCATTTGACAATGAGTATTTTGATAAGGTAAGAATTCTTAAAATTGAGTTAGGTATCTTTGAGTGTAGTAGCTTGTGCTTCTAAATAAAGAACACATGTTAGGGAAGGAAGGGGATGGCAAACTCAGAAAGTGCAGAAGTCTGTTACAAGCCTCTATATTTAATTTTTCAGAGTGATTTTTCTTCAGTTGCAATGACTCGGTCTGGACTGTCCCTGGAGGAGTTAAGGATTGTGGAAGGGCAAGGACAGAATTCAGATGTTACCACTCCTCCAGAGGAGATCAACAGAATGAATGAGCTGGGTAAGCAAGAAATTGGTATTTGGAGAACTTCTGGGAAATTTGTGACACTTTCAGTCAGTCATAGAAAGGAGTTCTGAGTGTCCTGCAAGAATGTCATGGTTAGGGAGAGGTGTTACAAGTGGGTTGAACATGAGAGATTCATTTGAAGAACTGTGCTGAAAATCTTCCCAGATATTTGGATCTCTTGGTTATCAGCAATTTATTTGGGTTTAAGAGGAAAAAAAAAATGTGATGGGACTAAACTGTCTTCTGAAGAACTATTTCAAGAAAAGAAAGGAGAAAAAAAAATTATTTCACGTGGGATCTTTTTTTCTCTCTAAGACTTGAAGTCAGCCACTTTGGATGGAAAGATGACTATGGAAGGATTCACTGAGGAAATTGGTGATCACCTGAAGCTGGGCAGTGTATTTACCTTCCGTGTGACAGTGCTTCAAGCCAGTGGCATCCTGCCCGAATATGCAGATATTTTCTGCCAGTTCAAGTAAGAATTTGTCTTTACTTGCATTAGGCAATTAATGGTATGATAGAGAGAGCAAAGAGCAGTGGGCAGTGGAACCCTAAGAACTTTTCAGATGGGTGGAGGTGCTGTTCAGCAGTGAAAAATACCTTGTCACTGGAGTTCCTGGTCCTCACTTTCTCTTAAGCAGATGTTAAGGATTAAAGTTTTGCAGAAAGGAAATAAAAGAATCAAAGTGGACTCACAAGTTATTAGTTTATAGATATCTTAAGGTTTTAAGCTTTTAATGTGAAAAATTCAGTACTAGATTGTACATACACTCATTTGAATGAAAGCTGCATGACCCTGGAGGAAATCAGTTCTTCTCAAGTGAAAGTGGTTTTAGGCTTGAGTTGTTAAGGAAGAGAATTAAAAAGAGTAATAAAGACATAAAACAAGTACCACAAGACTATGGTATGCCCAGCTTTAGGCCATCACTCAACTGCTTCTAAAGTTCCAGCAGAATACATTTCTTTTGGGGTTTTAGGATTTCCTTTCAGGGTTGGATTCAGAGCACAGCAATCTTCATTAAACCATTCTGTGGTGGCTGATTTTTGGTTTGTTTTTTTAAAGCTTTTTACATCGACATGATGAAGCTTTCTCAACAGAACCTCTCAAAAACAATGGCCGAGGGACTCCCCTTGGGTTTTACCATGTTCAGAATGTAAGTAAAGCTTTCCACGAGCAGTAACTTCCTCTGTCAGCACTGGGAGTTGTGAGTGTCCCTCAAGGCAAGCAGAATTATTAATAGCAGTACTAGGAGTGATCAGGTGAATGATGTAATCCCGATCACAAAACAAAACACAGAATGATTCTTTCACCTCTACTTCCTGCCATTGAGTTCTGTGTTTCCTTTCCAGGATGAAAACAGTCTAGAATTCAGGAAATAAAATATACATGTGAATAGCAGTGCTCATGATCTCAGATGAACTGGATATATCTATTTTTATGAACTGTGTAATGCTTTGGTTACATGCAGCCTCCTCTTCTCCTACTTGAAATTTTCTCCTTTGGAGAGTAGAATTAATGCCTAAAGCAGAAGGGAATGCAATTGCTTTTACTGTGAGTGACACTAAGTGATACGAAAAATACAGACTCCTAAAAGAGATTTCCTTTTTTTGAATGTCTCCTTTTCTTTCCTTACTCTTGAAATAGATTGCTGTGGAAGTGACAGAATCGTTTGTGGAGTACATCAAAACAAAGCCTATTGTCTTTGAAGTCTTTGGACATTATCAGCAGCATCCTCTCCACCTGCAAGGACAGGATCTCAACAGGTATTGGTCACTAGCCTGGCATAAAGGCACTTGGGGATCATGCTCAGGTTATTAGTTTTTTTGTACTCCTGAAATTGTGCACCACAGCCTCACAAGCAGAATTCCTGATGGAGGTAAAAGTGCTGGCAGAAGCCTTTTTACCCAGTGCAGTGACTGAGGGAATTGTTCTACCCTGTCAGACATGGAAAGCTGTTCTGCCAGCCCACCCTAAATCATGCTGGTGACTGGAGCACTGCACTGGGAATACTGGGAACTTCAGCAGTGATCTGTGGGCTCTGGGAAAATCTCAACAGTGCTCCTAGGCTTGGTTAAGTTGAATAGAAAAAGAGCATAGATTAGTCTGAGAAGTGTGCTGAGCCCCCTTGTTATCCTGACAGGGTATACTCGCCTGTCTTCATGGAATTGTGAGGATATTTTTAGAGACAGTAGTAGGTGTGTGTACACAAAGATGCCTGTGTGTGCATTTGTGTATATTTCTTACATTTAACTGCCTCTGTATTGATAACTCTTCATTTCTCTGCAGCCCTCCACAGCCTTCTCGAAGATTCTTTCCTCCCCCTATGCCACTGTCAAAGCCAGGTGAGAACAGCTTTCTAATTCTGTACATCACAGGTATGCTACTGCAAAGGGAGGTTGTAGTGTATTCCTGAGGTATCCAGGACACTGAGAAATGGAAATGGAGTGAGTGGTACAGGGGGCACTGAATGTCTTTGCTGGCTGTCTGGCCTCGTTATGTTTTATTTTTATTTCTTCTCAACCTCCTTTGCAGGAACTGCTGCTTAGTTCATTAGGGGGTAGAATTCCATTCCTGAGGTATTGACCATATTCCATGAGATCTGGCTATGGCTTTTCCCGTGCTTACTGAGCACTTCCTGACTGGAAATTTGCTTATTCATTAATTGCTTCATCTTTTTGCTCTTTCATGTTTTTGTTTAGTGAGTCAGTCTTGTTGAAATGATTCTTGGTTTTCTTTGCTTAATTGGAACAATGCATGCTGAACTCTTCTGTGATTTTTTTTTTCCATTTCACCTTTAATTTCCTCCTTCTCCCTCTTTCTCTCACCTGCATATTTCTACCATTCTTTCTTTGTGTGTGTTGCATTCCCTCTGCAGACCATGAAAGGAAAATTGAGTTGATTAGGTACCTTATGTCTGGCTATGTAAACGTGCATGTGCTGAACACGCTGTCTGAGCATGCCAACGTGCTGGCCTCCTCTGCCGTGGCTGCTTTCCAGGATGGAGCTGACCAGCTGCCACCTTTTCTCTTTCTGCCTGTTCCCAGTTGTCAGAGTGAGCGGGCTCCTAAACGAGATGGTTAGTAGCCAAACTTGGTGTGTGATAGATGTAGAAGTAGTTCCAAAATGTACTTGGAAATTCCTTTTTCCTTCATCCTGTAGTAGTATTAGGAGTAGAAGCTGCCATGGTTGTGCTCCTGGAAGGATGATGCTGTGCTTAAATGTAGGGCTCTTTTAGAAAGAACCATAGAGACAGTTTGTAGACTCCAGTGTGCTGGGAGTCACAGATTTTTGTGTGTCACTGCATCTGTTCCCTGAAACTTCCAGGACCTCTGATTTTTTTTCTGTTCTGCATAGAGTTTTGTGATTCTGGGATGAGAGATGCATATGGCAACACAGGCAGGTATAGAGGAAACATTCAGCTGTGTTCTGTATAGGCTTCCTTTTCACTCATCTTCCTTTCCTGCCACTAGCAGTGCTGTTCCTCACTTCCATTTGTATTCTCTTTTATTTAACTCAACAAAAAAGTCATGCTGATTAATAATTGTACCAGAGCAAGTCTGTGAGAACATCTAGAATCAAGCTTTCATGTTTAGTTACATGTGTCTTTCTGTTGTTTTTCTCTTCTGATGCTTCTGAGTGGCTCTGCTCAGCAATTACCTTGAGTGACTTGTGTGTTTGATATTCCTCTGGCTGGAGTGAGTTCACATGCAGCTGCATGAGGTGATTGGGTGTAAGAGAGTTACCACCCTGAGTAATGTATGGGAAGGTAAATGATGAGCCTCAAGCTCGCTGCCTCCCAGGGTGGAGCTGTGCTGTGAATATCTGATTCCTGTAAAATCTGTCCCTCCGAGGCAGCTGCTATTTTACCCAGAAAAGAAACAGATCTCAAAAGAGAGCACCTAGGCGTTCCTGTAAGGGCCTGTTTTAACTGGGGGCTGTTGTATCCTTCCATCATATGGGAAATTAAGTCATGGTAGAAGCCCAAGGATACAGAGATGTAAAGGTGGGAGAACCTAAAGAATACCTGAGCAAGGGAGGATTGAGTCTTGAGAGGTAGTGGAGAATATTTTTGGGGCTTAATAAAAGCAGTAAGGTTAGTATGTGAAAGGAGAAAAAATGGAAGATCAGAGTTAAAAAACTCCTAGTCAGAGTGTACAGGAACTAAGCTTTTAAAATGTTTCCATTTACAAAAATATAATGAGTGAACAGATAAGAGAAAGCATGTAATGGCAACTAAAAGGTATGATGTGTGAGGGAGTATTAGGTTATTTCTAGAATTTAAGCTGTCTCATTAGTTTTTTTAAACATGGTTTATCCCTACATTTGAATGAAAGGAATTAGAGGGGATCTGGCTGGTTATACTCAATAATGCCAAGAGATAAGGAGCCCAGAAAAATACTTAAGCAGGATTAGGGCTCTGGAATAAATCTTGTTCTGCCTTTTTACATATACAATATCTTAACCAAGTGGTGCAGGAGTCTGGCAGTTTTTTAACATGACGAAGTGAAGACTGAAGTTTTAAGTTCTATTCTTTTCCTCTTGTGTTGGGAAGGTGAAATGTACTTTATGTGTGACTGATGCTGCAGATGAACAGACCTCAGCAATTCTGAATCACCAACTGTCAAGCTGTAAAGCAACTGATGCATATTTGAGGAAACTTCTAGAGGGACTGTGTATTTTTCCAGGCTCTTTGGATGCACTTTTGTTCCATTATTTGACTTCAAAAATTTTTTCTGTTCTAGTAACCTAGATTTAAAAACACTTAGAGAAATCATGATTGCTGTAAGCAACATAATTTTCATGGTAAAAGCTGTGGTCTGCCTACATACACAGAATATGTAGGACCTCTGAAATGGAACGTTTCTCTGAGTCCTGAATAAGCTTTACTTGTTCAGTCTTTGTAAACTGCTCTTTTTTTCTTTATTTCTTTTTTTTAAAGTGCCAGCTACAAAGCTGAATACTATGAGCAAGCCCAGCTTGGGCCAGAGTGTGAGCAAATATGACCTTCTGGTGTGGTTTGAAATCAGTGAACTGGAGCCAACAGGAGAGTAAGTCCTGTATTAATATTGTGATTAACGTTGTGTTTCAAGAATGGTGGTTTATGAGATTGCTGAGTTTTTTCCCCTTTGTTCTGTTCAGATCAGGTTGATGTTTAGTGGTCACCATGGTGGGGGCCTTGCTGGTTTGTAGTGATGGGTGTCCAATCTGCTGACAGTAGCTGTCCCCATTGGAAGGGACTGAAGTGATAGAATGACTTTCTTTCACACTTGGAGGTGTCTTTCCATGGTGAAATTCCAGACACAGGCACAGGAAAACTTCCCTCTGTAGGCCATCAGTTTGGATTCTTTGGGACACGGGAGATATACTCCAGTCATGTAGCACACTCTGTTCAGTGTTCATCTCTGCTACAGAGAAGGTTTTCCCCTGACAGGTATTTAGAGGTTATTTTGAGAAGCCAGTTTCGCTGTTTTCCGTTAGTACTGGAAGTACAGTGGATGATAATTCCACAATCCACTGATCCTGTAATGCCAGAAGGAGCCTGTTTGTAGAGTAGGTAGAAAGACACTCTTATGTCTTCAGCTGCTACAAGGAGGGGAAGCTGCTAGCAGCAGAAGCTGCTGTGCTGGTACATGCTTGATTCCCTGTCTCACACAGGTACATCCCTGCTATTGTGGATCACACCGGGGGCCTGCCCTGCCAGGGGACCTTCCTGCTGCACCAGGTACCGATGGAAGCTGTGAACAGCCGGTGTCAGCTCTGCAGGGAGGGGGGATGCTGCTGGCTGGCCTTTGCAGCTCCTTTCCCACACAGCCTGCAGTGCAGGCAGCATCTCCCACCTGTGCTGGGTTGGCTTTGGGCTGCGAGGGCATTGCCTGGCCCCCAGGAATTGCTGTTCCTGCCCTATCAGTGGGCATCCCACTCAGGAAAGAGGAAAGCCTTGTAAAAAGCAGGAACCTTTGGGACCAGATTTGTGCCTTCAGTGTTCTCCAGCATCTCTAAGGACACAGAAGGATCATGTGGACTTAAATTCCATTTGCTCTCTCTCACTGCTTGTGGTTATGACACATAATCTATGAAGTGACTGTATCTCAGTGCATCTTAAATTCCTCTTGCCATCCTTAATAATATTTTTGTCTCCAGCTAGATTATAAAGATAATCTCAGTTAAATATGGTTTATAGGTTTAAAGTTACATTTTCCCTACTCTGTGGAGTGAGGAGGGGGAAGCATTTAATTTCTTTTACATATGAAAATATAACATGCCCTTGAAGTAAATTTTAGGGCCCTGAAACAAGGAGTTGCTTGTTCAGTTACAGATGATTTGTAATGATATTATTTAAATCACTTAAATTATATTAAATTATATTATTGATATTATTTAAATGGTATTATTTGCTTCACTTTTGCAGTATAAGTGCAAAATAGACAATGTGTGTGTGAACACTTCAGCATGTTTTGTTTCTGAACTCCACAGGGAATCCAGCGGAGAATCACAGTCACCATTATCCATGAGAAGGGCAGTGAGCTGCACTGGAAAGATGTGCGAGAGCTGGTGGTTGGTGAGTAAATGGTTTTGTGTCTTGCTCTGTAGAGAAGAAATTACTACTACTGGTAATTTCTCTTTTTATCAGATTCTGTCATTTTTATGAGCGCTGCCTGTAGGAGGAGAATTTTAAAAAGATCCAGAGGAAAATCTTAAGTTTTGCAACTTCCACTTACAGCTGCTTGTTATTCAGCTAGTCTGAAATTGTATTGGGAAAACGAATTCCTTTTGTATTGCAGTTTGAATTTTAATTGATTCTGCCTCCTCCTGTTTTTAGGGCGTATAAGAAATAAAGCAGAGGTAGATGAAGCTGCTGTGGATGCCATTCTGTCTTTGAATATTATTTCTGCAAAATACCTGAAGTCCTCTCACAGCTCCAACAGGTAAGTGAATGAAGTCAGCACTCCAACAGGAGTGGCTGTTTCGAGAGGGGAGGAAGGTTTGAGTCCACCTCTGCTGCACCTGCTGAATGCTGGAGTTGGGATCCTTCCAAGCACTGGAGTTCTTCCTTCTCTGTTAGAGGCCTGGGCTTTGGAACACCAGTGGCATTAGAGTGGATTTGGGCTGCTGCTCCTGCCTGTGGGCTCTCTGCCACCTGTGTCTGTAAAGGCAGGCAGGGGGATTGGCAGTTACTGCCTTCCACTGAGAAGTGGGTGTTTCAGTGTGTTTGAATTAATGAATCAGTACAACTGGAAAACAGGGAGACTCTTGCTGGTTTCCTGGCTGATACTATTGGATTTGCAGTTGGAAAGCCCTGTGCTTTCTGGTTTATTTCTATAAATTCCTCTATATTTCTGTAGTTTTCTGTAAGGCGGGCAGCTTAGGTGAAGGATGAGTGGGATGAAGATGTTGGCCATCTCGTCCCAAAATGCCAAGGTTTAAGCTGTAGGATGAGTGCATGACAGTGTGGTGGAAGGGAATTGAGGCCCTGGTAAGGGATGTGTCTTATGTTTGCTCATTGTCTGCAGAGTTGTTTGCTTCCTTCTGTGGGGTTTTTTCACTTTGTTTTGTTTCTTAGTCCACTTGTTCTGTTCCTCTCAGCTGTTGCTTTTCTGTTGTGCTTTTGGCTGCACTAACTGAAGCTCTTTCTATGTTTTTACAGGCTCTTTCTTGATAAGGATATGCCTAGGTATTTTCTGTTTGCTTTCTTTGTACATAAAGATTCTTGAAAATAGAATGCTTTATGTCCCATTTGTAATGCTGCCACTCCCCTCAGCTTTTACTGAATTCTGTTAGAATACCTCTTAGCTTTTCCAGAAGTAGTCTTCCTCTTCCTCCTTCTTCTGCTCCTCTTCCTCTGTGTCAGAGGTTACTCAGGTGCAGTTCACTGGGGGACTTGTGAAGGTGAGCTTTCCTTCATATGTGAGAATAGGAGAATTTCCTTTGTGCAGTCTTTCTGAGTCTCTTGATGTGCTGTCAAATACAGACCCTTTCTGTAGTCCTTGCTATTTTCTTCCCTTGTTCTGTATCAAAGAACTAAATTTGGAATTTCTCAGTGTCTCTGACACTGCTTGTTTGAAGGACCAAGCCAAGGACTGAATTATGAGGTTACTTGAATTGCTCTGATCAAATAGCAGTGGCTGCCAGGTGACTGCTATTCAGCCTCTGTTCTGGGACAGGATTTGCATATGAAATTTAACCATGTGGGTGCCACTCCTTAGTTTAGCAGCTGGCAGAGAAGGCAGACATGCAGTAGCTGCCCATGCTGGATTCCTGTTTCAGCTTCCCAGTGGGATCACAGCCTGGCATGGCAGATGCACAGTCTAGGGCACTTTGCACTCTGCTTTCTGTGCTCTCCCTGTGGAAAAGAGGAGACAGAGTCTTCAGTGCTCCCTGTTCACCACTTTTCACTGATGCTGAGATTGACTTCAGAATCAGTTTTAACTACACATTTAAGCTGTCTCTCCTCTATTCCATGCTTTGTGTGTTCTGTGCTCCCTTTTCCTCCGTGTGCTGTTGGCTGTGCTGAAAGGAGTTTGCTCACCTCTGGTTTTTGTCTCGCTCTGTAGCTGTTGTAGCAAATTCTGGTTTGGGCAGGCAAAGCTGTGTATATTTACCTTCCTGGCTAGAAAAGATGTACTAAAATAATTGCCTCAAAGCTGTGCTTGACTTCATCTTGGTGTTTGTCCAAACAGCATTTTGCTCAAGAGGGTGGTAGTATTTCTGCACTGAGGAGCATTTATACCTGTGTTCTCTCTCCATGAGGAGAAATCTTGTTTGGCAAATTGTGCAGAACTGATGCCAGGGCTACATACAGTGGTTTTTCCATCTGTGAGCAGACGGGTCTTACTGTTTTCTCTTCCACCCTGAGAGTGGGTCTGGAATTTGCTAGAAGTTGAAAAAATTGCTTGCTGCCATAACTAAGTCATGATGAAAGTTTAAAACAGAAGGACAGAACACAGATGTGTAAAGGCTTAGAAGACAACTGTGCTCTTTGCCTAATCTAACTCAAATGAGGATTATTACTTTACAGTGCTTCACAGTGTTTTTAAAGCTACCAAATACTTGGCCTTTAGATTCTGTTTCTCTGTATTTTTAATAGAAGCAACATATTTAGAAGTAGTTTCCTAAATATGGTTCTTTAAATGCAAAGAGTATCTAGCAGTGTTCTCACTTGACTGCAGTTCATGGTGCCTTTATGTATTAGGTTGGAATTATGTAATTGGTATCAGAGAAAGGAGATTCTTGAGAGCTCTATTTGAGACTGAACTCTTTGTTTCTGACATGTCTGCTCTTAGGCTGTTTCATGTTTCTTTTTGTTTCGCTTTGTATTTTCTTGCTTCTTCTACCCCCACCCTGCTATTTGTCCTTTGTCTTTAGTTTCATCTTCTGTTTTTCTGAGTTGGGAATTAGGACAGAAAGGCTTCAGATATATAACTTACTGCTAGAGAGGGGAGAGTGTAACGATGCCTTTGGATATAGTGATTGGGCTGTGCTGTGTGTGATGCTGTCTCTCACTTTTTACTTGAACATTCTGGATTGCTGGAGTAGACCTGTGGGAGCTTTCAGCTCCTCTTTCCTTGTCCCACACTGAAGAAATGTCTTACAGAAGTCCTACAATATGGTGTAGAAATAATCTTCCCATGCACTTTTAAGATCCAGCTGGGCTGAATTGCAGTAGAAATTAATTTTCTCTGTTTAGAAACAACTGTTCAGTGCTGGCTTCCCTGTAGAGCTATGACAGCTTTTGTTTTTTGCATTCCTTTTCTCTTTTAGATAAGTCTTTGTAAGCGGCCACACTGTGTGAGGTAAAAGTAAATGATCTTGGAAATAAAGACAAGGTTTTTGCTTCAAGTATTTGTTATCCTCATCACTGGAAGAAGAGATGCTTTACACTGAGTGATGAGAGGGCTGCAGAGGAACTCTTACTATTGACCTTTTACTGTACTTCTTTCCAGGACTTTCTACCGGTTCGAGGCGGTTTGGGACAGTTCCTTGCACAACTCCCTCCTTCTCAACCGAGTGACGCCGTATGGAGAGAAGATCTACATGACCCTTTCTGCCTACCTGGAGGTGAGACACCAGTGCCTTCCTGCTGGCTACAGACTATTTGAGACAGGACACAGAGTGTACCCAAGAGAAACAGATTCAAAAGTGATTTGAATCCTGAAGCCAGTAAGAGTATTTTTTTCCTCAGAACAGGGTGGAAAAAGTGTACTTATAATTAACATCTTGATGTCAAGGCAGTTGCAACTGCCTTGCAACACAAGAGATACTGGTGGTATCCACTTAGCTTTTTGTGCCTTGTTTTATCTATCTTTGTATCTGAAAATCCACTGGAATCAGTGAACATTGCTGTGTAAGTACTGGTGTTAGAAACAGTGGCTTAGCTCTTGGCTTGTGTGCAAGACACTGTTGTTTTGTGTAGTAAAAAAATTTCATGGAATGCATCAAGAAATTTGGCGGTTCTGTTTCACAGATACACATATGAAAACCCTTCACCAAAGACCCAAACAAGAACAAATTTCAAAAGCTGCCCCACTAAGGGCAGCAGTGTAACTTGGCACAGTTGGCTGCAGCCATTCATTCATTGCTGGTGTTCCTCTTAGCTTGACCACTGCATCCAGCCTGCTGTGATCACGAAGGACGTCTGCATGGTGTTCTACTCCCGAGACGCCAAGATCTCCCCACCGCGGTCCCTGCGCAGCCTCTTCGGCAGTGGCTACTCCAAATCCCCAGACTCGTAAGTGCAGTTACCATTTTGCTATTGACCTTTTTTGTCAGTATTTGTGTTTCCTCTTAGAGGATGTAGTTTAGTTTTCCTAATTTTTTTCCCTGAAACTTGACCTACTCATAGGTTCTGGTTTTGAATGTTCTTTCTTGCATTTATTTCAGTGGAACTCGGATAGCTTCTCTTTTTACTGACCTCTTTTCCAGACTGACAGGGTTGGGAAGAGGGATCCATTTTTCAAGCTTGCACATAGATGACCTTGATCCTGACCTTGGAATTTACTGCAGCGTGTGCTCTTCAAGTCCAGTTCAGGGTGGGGCGGGGAACACGGGGGAAATGCCTTGTTTTGGGATCTTGCAGTCTGTTCTGGCTGTTTTGTGCAAGAGCAGAATTGAAATATAGTTCTAACTAACAACTATACTTGAAATTCTGCTTTGGGAACCACTGAGCTAAAGCTGAAGCACTTTATTTCTGAAGATAATAAATAGTGTGTTTCTGTTTCTTCTGCTTTCTTGTGAACAGCAATCGAGTAACTGGGATCTATGAACTGAGTTTATGCAAAATGGCAGACACAGGAAGTCCAGGTAAGCAGTGACTGGGTGTTCCAGTGATAAATATGAAATTCTCTAGAAAATTTTTCAGGCAGAATGGGATAAACATTTCTGTCCTGATCAGAAGCAGTTCTTGTGTTTCATAGGAGCAATGTAACATTGCTATTCCATAAGATACTTACTCAGGCTTTTACTTTAGATTCAAATCTGTGTTTACCACTGGTGAATAAGGATTCACTGGAAACTTTGTTTTCTAACATAGGTAACTCAGGGCATTGAGTTCATGTACCTGAGTCTTAGGGGCATAATCCATGGCTCATAACTAACAGTTGAGCCTGGATTTTGCAGTAGTAGAGCTTCTTCTTGTCTTTTGAAGATGTTGCTGATTTCTGATGCCAACTTCACACCTGGAAGGAATGTAGTTCATGGTGTATCTGTATTTTTTCTTCTAAGATGTAGAAACTGAAGTCCTTGTGTTAAATGAAACTGAACAGGAGTTTGCATTATATCTTGGTCAATAGAAAATATTTGAAAAAAGAAAGAAAGCTGGACTAAATCAAGTATCTTTGGTTGTGTATTTGCAGGTAATGAAATCCTTGTGTTGCATATTTCCAGCCAAACAGCAGAAGTGCTGGTTCTTTGCAAATTGCTGATTATTTCTCAGTGACACCTCTCTGGCTATGGTTTTAACACGTCTGTGTTGTTTTTTACTGCTCAGGAATGCAGAGGAGGAGGAGGAAAGTCCTGGATACTTCTGTGGCATATGTGAGGGGAGAAGAAAACCTGGCAGGTTGGAGGCCCAGGGGTGACAGCCTCATTCTAGAGCATCAGTGGGAACTGGAGAAACTGGAGCTGCTACATGAGGTGAGTAAAGAGATCAAAGTCAAGATCTAAATCAGTTCTCCTGGCAGAGAAGATACAAAGTGTGTGGCTGGCTGCTGAGTAGAGTCCTCAGCTCAGAATCTCAGTGTATTCAACACAGGCAAATTTAGTTTCTAGTGCCACTGTAAACTCCCTTCCCTGGTGAGAATTACTGGTATGAATAGTAAAGGATTCTTAAGAATTCAGTGTCTTTAAAATTGGGAACTTCCTGGAGTGGATGATACTGATTTCTTTTCTTACTAGGTGGAGAAAACACGACATTTTCTTCTGCTTCGTGAGAAGCTTGGTGACAGCATCCCCAAGTCCCTGAGTGACTCATTGTCTCCCAGCCTGAGCAGTGGAACCCTCAGCACGTCCACCAGCATTTCCTCTCAGATTTCAACCACGACCTTCGAGAGCGCGGTGACGCCCAGCGAGAGCAGCGGCTACGACTCTGCGGACATCGAGAGCCTGGTGGACCGGGAGAAGGAGCTGGCCACCAAGGTATGGCACAGGGCAACCATCCTGCTGGCAGCTGGGGTGCCAGAGGGGACTGTAGTTCAATCACAAGCTTCTCAGATAGCTTGGGGAGTATCCAGTAGTGTGAGAGTTTCATTTGAACATCTTGGTTAGTGAAATAAACCACTCTCACCAGCCAGTGCTGCTGGGGAGGTTTGGGCTGTGGCTGTATCTCATTCCCCTGGGTTAGTGGTTCTATAAAAACTTTCTCATTTTATCAAGTGAAGTGATTATTACCCTCTTCTGTGATTTTTCATAGCAGTTTAGAAATTATTTTTTCTTTCATGACCTGCCAAGTGTGTCTTGGCAAATCACCTCTTCTGTTCAAATTTCTCTGAAAATCCAAATATAAAGTTCTTCTCTGTGTCTCATTTGTTTTCCCTCACGTACCCCCTTTAGTGTCTGCAGCTTCTTACTCATACCTTCAACCGGGAATTCAACCAGGTGTACAACAGCATCAGCGATTGTAAGGTAAATATTTAATGTAATATTTAATTGTAATACACTCCATTTGTAGTACAATAGCAGTGTGTTTGTGGGTCATGGAATCTGCTGATACTACGGAAAGAGAAACCGCTTTATATTAATGTATTATTTATTATTTTCAGTCCATTGGAAGCATTTGGCTATTCAGCATCAGGTTCCAAAGGCTATGGCAGGAATAGGCAATGGTGTGGACTTGCAGTGTAGTATAGTTCCCACTTTATTAGCAGACTCTTTCCCTATGTAAAAGGATAAATTGACTCTTAAAAATTCTGCCTGTAGGCAAGTTTCAAACTGGATGATGTTTTATCCAGTTTTATTCAGAGTGTGAATAATCAGAGGTGTAGGACATTGATAATAACAAGCTGTGTCTGCATAAATGCTGCTCTATTTCTGCCCCCACATGGGTTTGTGGTGGTTTGTGTGAAAATTTGCTACTGAGTAGGGGAATGGCTGATGAAAAAGCCTTTCTGTTCTCTGAGCCTTCCCTGCTGAAAGGCATTCTCAGCTACAGCCCAGCTCCTCTGATGTGTTTGTGCTTGCAGCTCTCGGATATTTCTCCGATTGGGCGGGATCCGTCTGTGTCCAGTTTCAGCAGTGCAACCCTCACCCCTTCATCCACCTGCCCTTCTCTGGTGGATTCCAGGTGCAATTCAGTTGATCAGAAGTAAGTGTATTGTATTAAAAGGAAACATCACTTTTCAGTGCTTCACAGATCTCTTTGCTGTTTTGTGATTTGTTTTTCCTCTTTTATTCCTTTTCCCTACTTTCAGATATTTCTCTGTACAGCCCCCTTGTTTTACTTCTCCAGTCACTCTGCACAATTCTTTTTTCCCATTTTGTTCTTTTGAAGTGGTATTTTTTTCCCCTTGTGTTGGGAGAACAGTCAGATGCTTGTCATTCCAGTGACCAGTGCATCTAGAGTGTGCAGAGGCCCCAAGTTTTTTCAGAGTCTGTTGAAAAGGTCTACTAATAACAACCCAGAATAAACCAGTGTGGCCATTAATCTCTGTTTATCTTTCTCAGCTGTGTCTACACAAGATACTTTTGATGAAATTGGGAATAACCATGTAATGAAAGACATAATTTGTACCTTCTCAGTTCAACATCCCAGAGGGAGGAGTGCTGAGGAAGTAGAACATTTTGTATCAAACAGTAGTAAGGAAGTATATTATATCTGTGTTGTGACTATGTTTAGCAAGAGAAACAAGGTAGAAGTAGTGGGAAGCAACTTACTAGCAGTTATTTCAAGTTTTATTTCACAGATATCAAGGGAAAATGCTATTCAATATTGTACAAAAGGATCCCAATGTCATACAATAAATCTGGGCTGGAGGATGGAACTTCAGGCTGGCCTGAAGATGCAGTTTAAATTCCATTGCCATATTCAGTTGCTTTGTTGCGATTTACTTTTTTTTCCTCTACTTTTTTAAAGGACACCAGAAGCAAATTCTCGTGCCTCCAGTCCCTGTCATGAGGTGGAGCATTTCCAGATAATTCCTGCAGTAGAAACTTCCTACCTTGCCAGAGCTGGAAAGAACGAGTTCCTAAACCTCGTTCCTGATATTGAGGAAATCAGACCAGGGTAAGTTTTTTAGTGTTGTGCGATTGTGACTTCCTGAGAACTGTCACAAGGACTTTCTGAGATTTGTAGGTTCTGTGCCCCATTTGAAGAAGGAAGATTAACAGGTGATAGCAGAGCTGCAGAGTCCTCTGTGATGGATTGGGGAAAACTGTCAGACTTTTGCATAGTTGTTGAAAACACCACTGAGCTTGTTTTAGAAGAACTTTTTCAGAATACTGTTGCAGACAAAACATATTAAGGACCAAGTGTCTTACACAGTGTTTTGCAGTTAATAGGGATAGTCAGGGGAAAATCTATTTCTGTTTTGATGTGGGTTTGTTTTTTCCAGCTCTGTGGTGTCAAAGAAAGGATACCTCCACTTCAAGGAGCCACTCTCCAGCTCCTGGGCCAAGCACTTTGTGGTGGTTCGCCGTCCCTATGTTTTTATTTACAACAGTGACAAAGATCCTGTAGAAAGAGGAATCATAAACTTATCCACAGCTCAGGTGGAATACAGTGAGGATCAACAGGCAATGGTGAAGGTCAGTCTGAGAGCTTTGTTTATCCATAAAACAAGAACATTACCAGTAGCAGTGCATCTGTACCATCAGCTGTGTCACCTCTGTTCCAAGGAAAATGGATCTGAGTTGTGGAGACATTGATGATCCTGCCCACAAAGTTCCCAATTTGTTCAGGGTTTCTTATGGTTTTGGACACAGTTGTACCAGAGAGTGACCCTGACTGCTGTCACACACCAGATTAGCTTTTAGGTGCATGTGTTGGTACCATCACCCTGCATGTTGGGATTTTGCAGCTTCCTTTGTATTTTTGGACTTGTGTGTTTTGTTTTTTAAAAAACAAAACAACACATGCAAACATCCTGCAAGGAATCAAATAAACTCTACTGGTCCACCTCTTAAAGCCCACACTCAGCAGCTGAGAATCTGTTTTGTAGAAGATAATGACTAATAATACCCTGGAAATCACCAGTGAGACATCAGTGAAAGAGGGATGTGACGGAGCAGATTATCTCAGAGGGGAAATGTGCATCAGGCTCTGTGCTTGTAGATTTTGTATTTAAATTGTCCTTCATGTTCCAGACACCCAACACATTTGGAGTGTGCACAAAGCACCGTGGAGTCCTGCTCCAGGCCATCAATGACAAGGACATGAATGACTGGTTATACGCCTTCAATCCTCTCCTTGCTGGCACAATTCGGTAAGAGGCAGCTCCTGTGCGCTCTCCT
Organism: Taeniopygia guttata; assembly: GCF_048771995.1. Classification (NCBI taxonomy): domain Eukaryota; kingdom Metazoa; phylum Chordata; class Aves; order Passeriformes; family Estrildidae; genus Taeniopygia; species Taeniopygia guttata. Next base: position 1,141,485 of record NC_133046.1, read on the forward strand.
GCGAAGGGAGATGCTCAGACCAGGAGGCTGGTCACAGATTTTAGTTTTGCTCCGAGGAATTTGACAAGATGTGGGAACTGGAGGAGGGAGGAGGGTAGGCAGAAAAAGCCCCAGAACAATCAGAAAACAAACCTGCCCTGTATTTCAGGAACTGCAGGGGCTGCTGTTTTGGCTTGTGATGTTCTGAACAGTCATGTCCAGTTTGAATGTGTATGGGATGCTACATTTGGAGACCACAAGATGGTTTCCTTGTATTGCCATTTTACAGATTTATAAAGTTTTTTACTTCGTCTGTGCTGGACTACCTTTTTGTGTTCTTGATTATAAGCTAAAGCAGAAATTACATTCCCTTTTTATAACTTCTCTGGCAGCCTTTCCACTATCACAGACAGCCCCTGCTTGCTGGACACATCTTACTCCACTGCAGTAGCTCTTCCTTTCAGCAAAAAAACTCAAAACCTAAAAAATTAAGCTGTCACTGTACAGCATCAAATAATTTCTGAACAGTGAAGCCCTTCTCCCATTAAAGAAGCAGAACAGAGAAGTGAGAATTCTTTCTCATTTCAGCCCTGGATACATTTTACTTTCTTAACATATGGAGTAAACTAGGACTGTACCAAAGTATTAAAAAAAAAAAAAATAGGTGGATAAACTTTGGAGAGGGAGGAAAAATGAACTTTCAGAATTCACCAACTACCTTTTCTATTTTTTTGTACAGGTCAAAGCTGGCTCGAAGACGCACGGGCCAGATGAAGTACTGAGTCCATGTAATGTTCTCATCTGTTCTCCCCACTCACCTTCCCATAGATAGTGTTACCTCTCATTTTCTCTTTGTGATTCTTGACGGTTTCTCTTGTATGTAATCCTGTGGCTTAACATCCCCCACCTTCCCCACTCCTTCAGCGCATTTTCTAGGTATTCTAACCCTACCTTGTTTCTTTTCACCTGTACCTGAATTGTACTAGTAGCATGTGGCCAAACAAAAAGAGAAAGAAAAAAAAAAATCAAAAAAATCGAGTGATTATGCACGACTCTAAAAAGAAAAAAAAAAATTTTCCTATAAAAATTGTTTTCCCATTTCAGCTGACCTTTTGGTGTCTGTCCCACTGTCCACTGTCTGTCTAGACTGCTACAGGGTTTTCATTCAATTTGTGACTTGGCAGTGGGCATTGGTTCCCTCAAGGCAAAGTTCCAATGCCAGGGTAAGATAAATTGTTTAATGGCGACATTACCAGCCAGGAACTGCAATAGCTCCTCAGGCTTTCTGGATCCAGCCTCAAAGTTACACTCTGTGGAAAGCTGATATTGGACAAATCTATCTGGACAGACTGGATTTTGGACTTTGTGCAAGTTTCTGAGTTTCCAGGGTCCAGCAGGCTAAGGCACGAGCTAGGAAAAGTTAGGGAACAAACCAGGAGGGGCTGGCTAGAACAATCTGCCTTTAAAGTCTTGCTGTGGGGGCTGCAGGTGAACAATACTTGGGTTTAACTCTTTCCCAGAAGAGTTTCCATCAACACGCACTCCTCAGCCTCTGAACTGAGCTGAGCAGACTGTGCTGATATGAGGGGAAATAGACCACAGACTGAAATATGAGATAAAATCCCAAAAATTTCAGATTGGCTCAAACTGTGTATTTGACAGATGGGGAGTGTTAAATAGAAATGAAAGTGCAGTTGTTCCCTGGATCACCATGGAGGGCAGATCCCCTCTTCCTCCTTTTAGTCCTGACTTCCAAGATGTGCAGGAACAGTTCTCTCCTCTCTGGGAAGAGGTTTAGGACTCCTGTGGCTGTGTCAGGGTAGCAGCTCTGTGGTGTCATTCCCAAGGGCCTGTTTGTGCATCCCTTACCTGTAATGCCACCCCACCTGTCCGTGGGAGCATCCAGAGCCTGTTGAACAATTCCTAGGCCCAGCATCTGCAGTGTTCTCCAGGGAGCTGCAGGACACTCTGAGTTCCTTTTGAAATAACTGCTGAGTGTCTCCTAATTTCCCTGCTGCAGTTTTCATCAGCTAAACTCCACTATATTCAGAGTTAACCCTTCCTGGGGAATAGAGCAAGTGGATTCTGGTCCTGGTCAGTGGAATGTCATAATTGGCTTCTTGGACATCAAGTGGGTGGTGTCAGTTCTTGACCTACAGTATAAGTTCTTCTTGTGGCCAAAGCTTTGGTCCTTGCCCCAAGGAAGAAGAGCAGAATGAATTTCCTCTCGGGGAAGTGAACTCCTGTCTCTCAGTCAGGTATTAGGGAGGTTGGGGATGTTGTGTGTTCTTTCCTGCTGTGTTTTCCTTTCTTGCTGTACCCAGGCACTGCTAGGGCTGGCTGTGATCCTGGGCAGTGCAAAGGGATTTCATCTGGAGGCTCCAGCCTGGCAAGGCAGAGGTGAAAGGGTTGTTCCCACTCTTGCAGGAGGCACAGCAGGCACAGTGCAGCCCCGGAGGCTCATTTGGGTTCAGCCATCAGCTGGGCAGGCCACGTGTGCGTGGGACTGGAATCTGCTGAGAAAGGTCTTTGCTTGTGGGGCTGTATCGTTCAGAAAATTGCAGTGCACAGTGAGACCTCCTAACAGCCTGGAAGGCAAAGGAGCAGGGAGATGGAGGCTGGCACTTGCTGGGACATACCTTTACATATCTCCAGGTAGTTCTCAAGCTAACTCATATGCTCATGCTGTCTCTGTGGTCCTCAGATTTATTTCAGAACTGGAAGCCAGAGTGAAGGAGCATCCTGGGGACCCAGGAACATGATAGGGATAGGGTTTTGGTTTTCTTTTCTGTTTTTTTTTTCCTTCTGTTTTTGTCTTGTTTAACTGTGTGTGACTCCCAATACAGTGATGATATTCCTTTGTTATGCAATGATGATAAAGCACTTCCAGTGTGTGGATAAAACTGCTTGTCCTGCAGGAGGGCTCCTCACACTGCAGCTAAGCTGATCTCAAGAATTAGGTTAATTCTAAGCATTAAGTTATTGCTGCCATCACCACTGTTTGTAATGACAGTGGAACCTGTTTGAGGAGGCAGAGTGATTGAGGTGGTGGTAGGTTGTGACACACTGAGAGCATTTTAACTTTTATCTGTTTCTTTTTTTTTTTAACTAGAAGAAAACTAGTTTTCTAGGTCTTTGCTTTGGATAAGCCAGAGAATGAACCAAGTGGTTATAGGCATTGCACAAAATCATGATTAAGGGATCTTCCTTTAAAAGCAGGAAGAGACAGATGATTATCTTATAGAGAGCTTGAAGTGCTACAGTTGTTGCATAAATGTCACTCTTCTATCTTAAAACTCCAAGCAAATTCTGGTGACTTGAGGTCTGAGTGGATAATGGGTCATCAGAAGAGCAAAAGTCTGGTTTTAAGCATCAGCATCTGTTAAAGCTGCATAATCTGTAACAAACTAGGTCGTTGTTGTGTGGAGTTCAAATGGACATTACAATTTTCAAGTCTGACATAAAGGCAAAGTTTTTCTGCAATTACTGAAGCCTGCTTTGAGACATTTGGGTTTCCCTACTTAAAACTGGACTGAAATCATTCCAAGTTTTCTTTAAAGAGATAATAAACCAAACAAATAAACAAAAAAAGTGAGTTTCCATTCACTTCAAAGCTTGGCCCAACATGTTGAAATTTCTTTTTGGAAACAGAATGAGGAAGGAAAAATCTGCTAAGTTGCCTTGTTGTGACACTCCAAAGCCCATTCTTGGTTACCTGCTGCGTGTGTGTGGAGTCCCAGGGTCGGACAGCTCTGGGGACTCAGCCTCTGTAGGTGAGGCATCCTGCTGTGGGCCTGCCAGCCCATGAGGACATGCACTAGCAGGGCGCTTGGTGGGCATTCCCTGGGAGGAACGAGTGTCAAACTGTGCTGTGTTTGTGTTTTTATGTTCCTCGCCAAAAGGAAGGAGAAAACTGTCCTTGTCCCTTGAAAATTATGTTGGATCTTCCTGGGTATTGTAAAATTAAGGTAAACCTCCTATACTGTGTTTTAGAAATGCACTTTAAGTACCTTTTTAAAGAAGATTCCTGTATTCTGGGAATATGGAAGAGAAGGGAGTACTATTTCCAGAGAGTATGATTTCCAGACTGCCAAGAAAAGGTTTTTTGCATCAATGTCTAAGAGTCCTTATTACTGATTAGCATGGTATTTCAAAGCAAAGACTTTACTTTTGCTGCTTGTTATCTAATTTACAGGGATTTAATTTTATGTAATGTATTGTATATTTATACATCTGTAATTAATTGCACATTAGTAAGAAAGAGGATTAGCTTTGGTCTGACACCCACTGGTACTAAACTGCCTGTGCACGTGGATCTGCCTGTACTCGGCACACCTGAGCTGGTGGTAGCTGATGCTGCGGTGGGTGTTGTGCTGAAGGTGCAGCTGTTGTCCTGCTGCTGGAGGAGGAAGGCTCCTGCTGCTGCTCAGGAGGGGTTTGCTGCCTGTCCCTGCAGACGGCTCTGACGTGTGCGTTGCATCTCTCCGTTGTGGTCACTAACCCAGTCTGTGGTCTGGCTGTAGTGTCTGTAGCAGGATCTATTAACTTCGTGCTTCCTTGTTTCAAAACATCAGCCGTTCAAAAGCAGGACTGACTTTTGTTCAGAAGGCCATTTATGTGTTCCGTGTATTTGAAATCAAAACTAGTCCAACACTAACCAGATGATTGTGTCCAATGTTATTGGAACAGGATTTAAATTGCTGGGATCAGCTGTGTATTCAGAAAACTGGTGTGGAGCTCCTAAGTCTTCAGTTCTTAATGTTGCCAAGTGAATGGGCTGCCCCTGAGCAGTGCTGAATTTACCTCTTGCTTGCCTGGAAACCAGGGACTGGAAGCAAAGGGAGTTTTGAATGATCAGCACTTCCCAGGATCAGGTCTGAATCTTCCACTTTGCTTGTTCATATTTCATGTGCAGTTGGTTATGGCTCCCGAATTTGGACATCAGACGTGCTGTCCACTGGAATACATCCTTTGGAATTGCGGTCCCCATGTCCCTGTTAATCTCTCTGTACACAAGGTATACAAGGTAAATGCTGTATAAGTGGCCTTCTTGAACAAATCTTTTTGCAAACTGATTTCATCCCAGCGAAGGAGTGTATCAGCAACACTGTACATTAATTTCAGGTTTTCATTTTCTTATTTTATTTTGTAAATATATCCGATATTTGGAGCTTGAGTATACAAAATGTAAATATAGTTCATGTATTTGTACTAATTCTGATCCATTTGCTGTATAGCCTTAGGTGTGCAATGCAGATATCTAACTGTGTATGGTAACCTTGCACCACTGAATTGTTAGTGAACGAGGTGAAACAATAAAGGTACAACCAGTGCATTAGCAGATAGAATGTGTGTGCTCTGTCATTATGATTCAATTACTTGCATCTTACGTCGATTAATTGTTTTTAAAACCTGTGCTGACCAAGCTGATACTTTAATAAAATTTATCTTGATTGCTCTTGAGAAAGACGGGTGCCCAAAATTAAGGTGAACCAAAAACTTGATGGGCCAGATTGCTGCGGATCATCTTGTTTAGAGAATAACTACTATAGAATTTAATAGACGCTACGGTCTGGAGGTATGTGTCCGGTAGGAGCGAAGGTGGGGCAGCGGCTTTGTCCTCCTGGGACGGACAGGTTTGTCAGCTTTGGCCTGGACGCACAAAGACAAAGGGCAGTGGTGGCACCTGAGGGGCTGACTGCCCCCTGGGACAGTGTCCAGCGGCAGAGTCGAAGCCAGTTGATAATAATTACTAATAATAATTACTAATGACAAAGTGCGCAGTTCCCGGCGAGCCCAGGAGTGCGTACCGCCGGGAACAGAGGCACAGCCGGCGGCACGGGGCAGCTGCGCGGCTCCTCCGCGGGCGGGCGCGGCTCTCGGGGCTCCTCGGGGCTCGCAGGCGGCGGGGGAGCGCCAGAGCCCGGCGGGGGAGCGCCAGAGCCCGGTGAGGGCTGCGCGGGGACTGCGCGGAGCCCTGCCCGCCCCTGCCGCTTTAAGGGGGCGCGGCCTGGCACATCGGGCCATGGGCGGAGGGCGGGGCCGCTCTGAGAGCCAACGGGCGCGCTCGGCCCCGCCCCGCCCCGCCCGCGGATGAGGGGAAGCGGCGCACGCCGCAGGCCGAGCCCGCAGAGACCGGAGAGTACAGAGAGCACAGAGAGACCGGAGAGAGCCGGGAGAACGGAGAGAACGGAGAGAGCCGAACTGCTCTGCCATGGCCGAGTGAGCGTGGGGCGGGGCCGGGGCGGGAGCGGGGCCCGGCGCGGTGCCCGGCGCGGCTGCAGCCGGCCCGGGCGCTGGGAGGCCCCGATGCGCTGTTGCGCTCTTTGCCGCGGGCTCTGCCGTGGCTCCGCACAGCCGCGGTTCCGTGCTCTGCTGCAGTAAAGCTGCCAGAATGAACTCGGGTCTCCCTGCTCGCTGGGAAGGCATGGGCTGCCCTGGCAGCTGGCATGCTCAAACAGCCTGACAGGTACGGGTGCTACTGCTGGATCACTGCTCCTGACTTCCCTGGCACTTCTGCTCTTTCACATTCCAGAGCTGACATTGCTTTGATTGGACTGGCCGTGATGGGTCAGAACCTGATTTTGAACATGAATGACCACGGCTTTGTGGTAAGTGAGGAAAAAAAATTTTTTAGGAAGGCTTTTTAGTAGCATACGGGATTGGAGCTGAGCATTTTGTGGGTGCTTTCCCCCCGCAATTGTGATGATCTAATGGGTGTTATTTCCTCCTTTTAGTTACCTGTGCTGGCCTTTGTCCAGGTTCTAGAGAAGAACAGTGGTGCATGCCTATACTCAGCTGGCACCTGATATGTTAATTATGCATGACTTTTCCCTGAAGTTTGCCTTGGCCTTGCCATTAACCACAGGTTCCGAGGCACTTGCAAAGACATGCTCAGGTTTATCCCTGCCCTGGACCTGTCACAAAGGTGGAAGTGGGAGAACACAGGATGTTGCACCTTGCTTGTTTAATTTGTAGTCTGAGCTAAAGTTACTGTTCCATTGGTGGCCTTTATTAACGTGTTTTCTTGCTCCCCCAGGTTTGTGCTTTTAACAGGACAGTTTCCAAAGTGGATGATTTCCTGGCTAACGAGGCCAAGGGAACCAGAGTGATCGGTGCTCACAGCCTGGAGGAGATGGTCTCCACGCTGAAGAAGCCCCGTCGCATTATCTTGCTGGTGAAGGCTGGAAGTGCAGTGGATGACTTCATCACAAAATTGGTGAAACACTCATTCTACCTAAGACTTCTTGCTGTCTTTTGGAGGAGTTTCCTCTGGAAGTTCTTATTATTCATCATTAGTGAGGTTTTGAATGTATGGAGAAAACCAAAATGCTGATTTATATTTGACAGGTGCCTTTGTTGGAGACTGGAGACATCATAATTGATGGTGGGAATTCTGAGTACAGAGATACCACGGTAAGCCTGTTTCCTACCTAAAGTGAATGAATAAAATACACACGACTTTTCCGCTTCTGGTCATCAGAACAGTCACTCAATAAGACGCCATCACCCCTGTGCTCTGGAAAAGCCAAACTGATTTCTGCAAAATTAAATCACGCAGCCTCTTAAAAAGCAATTAAGGACTCCACTATAAGAATGTTTTTATAGATGTTACCCAGATTACCAGAGAATATTTTTTCAATGTGTTTTAAAGAGTGAAAGCCTTTAGAGAATTAAATTTTACCATCTTAGGGAGTTTTCAGGGAGATTTATAAGTCTAAGGATATTTATAGATTTGTTGCTATTTCTTAATCCTTTGTGATTGTAGGACAATCCAGTAAGACAGAACTGCTGGTTTGGCTGTCTTGGTAGTGGAAGCAGCAGAGTATCTGCTTGTGAACAGGCTGTAACTGTACAAATTACAGAAGCTACATTAGCCTGTCTGGGGTGCTCACGTGAAAATACTGCATTCAGATTGGTATTTCTCAGTCTTGGAAGAGGTGCTCATGTTTGTCTTCCTGCTCTGACATCCTGATCTTGGATAAGTGAGCTGGCCATGCCAGAGCGAAAAGCTCAGTGAGGGTCGGTCCCTGGGGATCTCGGCCTGTGCCTCTCTCTGGCTCAGAGGCAATTACTTGTCCTTAGAGTTTTCTGTGCTTGCACCTTCACTCTGCAATGAACTCAGCAACTCCACCTTGGGCCTAATCTGCCTCCCCCACATCTTCACACAATATGTGTCATCTAATTCCAAGCCTTTTCTGGCCTCAGTGCTGCTTGTGTCTGTCTGGTGTTTATAAGGACTGGTTTTCTCATATGTCACTTTTGCAAGGAGCCAAAGCAACAGGAAGTTTCCTAATGCTCACTTCGGTGTATGAACAAGCTTTCTTGAGGTTGGCTTCTAGCAGATACAAAGCAGAACTGAAAACCTAATTTTACATCTGAATCGCTAGCCTTTGTGTGTAAGGCTCTGGCATTAAAGGAAATTAAATAGTGCTGCTCTGCTCTTTTTTCCAGAGGCGTTGTAAGGAGCTACAGGCAAAGGGCATCTTGTTTGTGGGAAGTGGAGTTAGTGGCGGGGAGGAGGGTGCCAGATACGGACCTTCTCTCATGCCAGGAGGAGCCAAGGAAGCCTGGTAAGCATGAACTGCTATATTTTCTTGTTCAGGATGGTTTGCAACAATTCACATTGTGCACTGAGGGAGGGAAAGAGGAGGGTGTGGGTGTGGAGAGAACAAGATATGTTGCCATCTCACTTCCTCAAGGCTCCAGATTTCTCAACCTGGCTGGGGTCATGGGGCAGTGCTTAAGCCTTCATGTAAGGCAGAACAAAGGCAGGCTTTTTTTCCAGGAATCCACAGGCAAAAGTAGGACCTACAGACATCTGAAGGGAGAAGGGAATTTTGCTTAAATTTTAACCAAGTGTTATTTCTTATTTTTTTCTTTTGAGGCTGTACACACTTGGGAAGCTGCAAACTATGGCAGCAGCAAATGGCCCTGTAGTGACACATTATAAAAGGAGCTTCAGTACATGTTTGTACTACTATTGAATGCATAAATTTATTTGCTAGTTTCTGCATGCTGCTGTGCTGTTTTGTACTCATGCCTCAGTAAAGGACTGCACATCAATGCTCATTCTAGGTTTTATCCCTGGTTGCCCATTCTCTGTATAGATGTGGAAAGAAAAGGTGTGTGTAGGCTTTAAATGAGCTTTAGTATCTCTTGAGTCCCTGTCCATTTGCATTAGTGTTTCATACCTGTATCAGCCTGTTCCAATTTGATAGCACAAAGCCATCCACAACAGTAAGTTTCTGCCTGATCATCTTTTGCCTTGATCAGCTAAGTAAGGACAGCTTCTGTATTCAGATGGAGAGGGCTCCTTGAAGTGCATTACGCTTGTCCGTAGTGTTGGAAGCGTGATTTTATTGTTCCAATATCTAGCTGGGAAAAACTTATTTAAATGACATTGCTGTGTGGATGGGTTATCAACCTGCCAGCTGCCCTCAGCCCAGGCTGCCTTTTGGAGGTTACAGAAGGAGGCATCATCCTGGTAGACTTTATTTGTTTTCTTGTGTGGTGTTTGTATCCCCTGCCTGGCTGCTAAGGTGTATTCTTTCTCCCCACAGGCCCCACATCAAGACCATATTTCAAAGCATTGCTGCTAAAGTGGGATCTGGGGAACCTTGTTGTGACTGGGTAAATAGTCATTTGATACTGACCCTAACTTAGGGTTAGATCTGTGCTTAGGCCCTTTGGTTGCTGAAGCTCATGGATGTTTGCCCACAATAAACACAGCACCATCAGTGGCTGATTTTCTGGCTGTGTTCATTTCCAATCTACCACCTCTGATAACTCATACCATGCAATGTAAAGACAACGTTTTGTGGCTGGGTCATGTGCTGGGGGAGCTAAATGGACCTGTGACCCACTGGTTTCAGTCAGGACTGTCTTTGATTCCTTCCTGTAGGCAGAAGGAACCACGGGCGGGTATTAAACACTGGAAGTGATGATAATGCTGTTGCTGAGGAGATTTTTGGATGTTTCTGAACAGGTGGGAGATGAAGGAGCTGGACATTTTGTGAAGATGGTGCACAATGGGATTGAGTATGGAGACATGCAGCTGATCTGTGAGGCCTATCACCTGATGAAAGATGTCGTGGGCATGGAGCACGATGAAATGGCAAAGGTGATCTGCAGTTTTTAATGTCTTTCTTTTTTTTGTGCCATGGTGTCTGTCTGCCACTGGTGAGGTGCTGGGCTTGGGTAAAGCTGCTGCATGTACATGAAATGAATTTTTCTGACATGCCTCCTGCAAGAGTGAGGCACAATATTCCTCATTAGCTTTACATGAGGTAGGAGCAGTGAGCACAGACAGCTGAATGCTTACAAAAGTTGTCTAAAACCTCTTCCCATGCTACAGTTGATTTCCCTCCAGGAAGCACCTTCATGTGTAGAGATGTGAACTGCCTTGCCTGAAAAGAGCTAATGAAACACTGAGCATTGTAATCAAGCAGGCAAAAGATATACATTAATCAATTAAAAGATACAGTAGAGACATAGCAAATTGTGGTGTGTATGAATATGTATATACTTTTCTCCTTTTTCAGGTATTTCAGGAGTGGAATAAGACAGAGTTGGACTCTTTCCTGATTGAAATCACAGCCAATATTCTCAAATTCAAAGACAGTGATGGCAAATACCTCCTCCCAAAGATCAGGGACAGTGCAGGCCAAAAAGGCACAGGGAAGTGGACGGCCATTTCTGCCCTGGAATACGGAGTCCCGGTCACACTCATCGGTAACTGGTGCTTTCATCTTTCCTACCCCCATGTACCACATCACCGTAAGGAGCAGGGGAAAATACAGTCTCAGAAGTGAGCCCACAGCAGGGCTGGGCTGGCAGAAGAGGCTCCTGTAGGTCTAGCTGTTCCAGCTTTTCTGCTCTGATAGCTGTTCCTGGGATTTTTTGCTGGGCTTGTTTTTACCCTGTTCCTTCAATGCTGGCAGTCCTGCTGTCACACCTGTGTCTGTGGTGTCTGTGGCGCTGTGAGGACTCAGATTTTCAGGGGAACATTAAATGTTGTGCTCAGAGTGTTGTAATACAGAGGAGCTGGAACACATCTGCAACACATTTAGTGTCCTAATACACAGGTCTAGAGCGACCTTCCTATTGAGTAAATTCGATGAGTCAAAAGGTTCTTTGCTCTCAGATTTGCTTTCATTTCCATGCTTTCTCTACCTCTTTTTCGTTTGCACTGGCTGGTCAAATCCTGAGGATAAGAATAATTATTTTCAGTAGCTAAAAGAAAGTAACTGGAGTGTAGCTGTCAAAGAAACATGGCTGCATTCCAGCAGCAAAACAGTTCTCTAAATGGTTTTAATGTTCTACCACTCCTGTAGTCCTTCAGTTCTAGGCTTGAAACAGTGTTTCCTGCTTGCACTGCTAATATTCTCTTCTTTAGGGTGCTTGCAAAGATCAAGGGTGGAGGAGACACTCCCTGATGAGTGCTCTGCAGTGCCAGGGAGCACTGTTGGGTAATGCTGAGCTGATAGGGAAGTGTGTGCCATAGTCCTTGTGCAAACGTGGCCGTTCTCAGGGCAGTTGCTGTGTGGTTTTACTGCATGAGCCTGACTTGCAAACTTCTGCTGGTGAAAGCAGAGTCATGCTACTCCTGCTTTTTCCTGTTTTTCCTACCATGCTCCTCCTCCCCACTGTAGAAGGAAGTTTTTGCAGAAATGGAAATTAGCCTATTCTGATTTAGGTGAGATATGTCCTCCTGCTGTAGGGAGGATTCAGAGTCTTGTGAAAACATTACTCACTCTTTTTTAAAAATTGTTGTTGATTTTGGGGTGTGGATTTTTTTGGGTTTTTTTTGGATATGTCACAACTCAAAGGATGGAACAAAATGATAGTATGAAGGCTTGCTTCTCCTTCTATCAGACCCTGAAAAGCAAACTTTTTTCTCCCTCATTTTACAATACTGTCTTCAATTGCAAACAAGTACAGCTTAAACCAGCTTGATTAGGAACTCACTGAGCCAGCCTGACAGATGATATTTAGTGATGTTAGAAAACATTCTTACGGACTTCTGAATACTACCAGATTTATGAGTCTTATTTCATTTTACAAGTTAACCTGCTGATTTATTATTGATTTTAATTGCCTTATTTTGCATGTGTGCATTTTAATGCCCATCCGTTTAATGTAAGATGGCATTTAAGGAAGAGCTTTTTATCTTAAAAGCATGATACTGTACTTGGTGAAATCTTCAGCCTCGCTGTTCCCTAGATTGCAGTGCAACACCATCTATCTCTGATAGATAGGAAAAGATTTTAAAGTAAATTCTCAAAATTGAGAGCTGGTAAATGTTCCTGAGGATAAATTTTCATATGGATGACTTGTGGCTTTTTTCTTTATCGTTTGAAAGCTGTATCAGTCAAGGCTTACCCAATGGTAGTGCTGAGTGGCAGTGTTGCCCCTCAGGAGTGCTGTTGGAATAATTAATTTGTGCCCCAGTTATTTCGCTTGTGTACATGGCTCAGTGACACTCACTCCTTGGTGCTTGAGTATCTCAGACTGAACAGGGATGCCCAGCTCTCTGATGATCTCCTCTTTGCTGCCATACCCAAAGGTGAAGCTGTGTTTGCACGGTGCCTGTCTTCCCTCAAGAATGAGAGAGTGCAGGCCAGTAAGCTGCTGGAAGGGCCCAAAATGACCCAATTCCGTGGGGACAAGAAGGCCTTCCTGGAGGATATCCGCAAGGTGAGTCCTCGTGCAGGGTTAGAGCAGGTTTGGGACGCTGTGAACCTGGGGAGGAGCTCTTGTGTTCATATTTCATGAGAACTGGTTCCTGCTTTCAGCACTGTGCATTGTCTCGTGATGCCCACAAAGCATAATGTGACCCATTCCTAACCAAAGGAAGGTTAGGAAGGATCCAGAAGGAATTAAACTCTAAGCCACAGGAGGCAGAGTCAACTACATGGGGCACAGAAATCATAATTCATGCACAGGAGCTTGTTCACTCCTCAACACTCCTGCCTTTGCTTGGTATTGCTGTCTTGATCTCTCTCTGTTGAAACCAAACTTTCCAATGAGAAAGGCTATTTTGGATCTCAAATAACTGGAATGTTGCTACTGTACTCATCCCTGTTGAGATGTGGGCTGAACAGAGTAGGTATCCCGTGAAGTTTGTTGTTCAACTTTGTGAGACTTCTCTTGGAACGTGAATTTGATTTTTTTTTTTAGGCCCTGTATGCTTCCAAGATTATCTCATATGCTCAAGGCTTCATGCTGCTGAGACAAGCAGCCAAAGAATTTGGCTGGACACTGAATTATGGGGGTATTGCACTGATGTGGAGGGGAGGCTGCATCATCAGAAGGTAATTGAGATGAGGGAGTAACCTGGCTGCTGAGGGGAGAAGAGCAGGCAGTTTAGTTTATGAGGTGCTTGGCTGACAAGCCCAGAGATTTCCTTGGAAAAATCCATGGAGTTACTCTGCTGCTAAGATTCTGAGAGGCTGTAGACAACACCAAGGATTACCAGATGAACACACTATTCTGGTGGCTTAACTGCAGAAAATTTTTTTAGACTTTGTCATATTTGGAATCTTAGTCTGGCTGAGTCAAGTTTTAGCACTGTAAGTTTTGCATTCTGGGCCTTTGTTGGGAGCTGTGACATTTATTCCTGCTTAACTTTTGCCTAGTGTGTTCCTGGGAAAAATCAAAGATGCATTTGATCGAAACCCTGAGCTCCAGAATTTGCTGTTGGATGATTTCTTTAAGAGAGCTGTAGAAAACTGTCAGGTAAGTTCCCAGGAAAGGAGAGCATAAAAACAATAATTTACAGCCAGGACTGTCATGCTTCTTCTCTTTGATACTGACCAAGCTATGACTGGAAACTGAAGGTTCCCATTTCACTGGTACAGAGGAGCCTTAGGCAGATATCCAGCAATTCACAAGGACCATAATAGGAGGAAAAAAGGCCTGGCCTGTGTGAACATTCTCTTCACTGCCCTGTGCCTTGTGCCTGCTGTGCAGTTGGATTTCAGCTGAGCAGACCATAAAGCTCTGTTCAGCACCATTGTTTGCAGTAGCCCCAGAACAACAGTTCCAGACCCACCCATTCTTTTGGCCTGTGTCTGTGCAAACACTGTCCTGATTTGGATGGAGCTGATGGGTGGAATTAAAACCATATTATCTGGCCAAAAAAGAAGTCTCATATTATCATTAATAGTTCTTGTAACTGAATCTGAATATTCCATGCAAATTACTAGACCAGATGAACAGCTGAACTGAGGATTGATTATCCATGTGTGTCTGAAGTGTCAGTGCTGCCCTCTTAGGCCCCTGGGCAAGCTTTGTTCTGTGCTTGGTGAGAGGTGCTGGAAGTGCCTCAGAGCTCAGAACATTCCCTGTTCCCCACTGAATTCATGCTTTTGAGATGTTTATGTGAAAGAACAGCATCCTTGCTTGAGGCTGTGGTTTGACTGCATATCTCAACTATTCTCATCCTGCTGTTAACCCTGTCTTACCTGCCATTATTTTAGATCAACCTTGTTTATGTAAAGTCAGGAACCTGCTGCTGTATTTGCTCAGCCTTGGTTATTGGATTTCACAGAATGTGAAAGAGCACCCACAGTTGTACTGAGTAGTTAGAGTGCCTGCACGTACCTGTGAGTGAGCACTGATCCCTTTCCTTTCCCCCCTCTTTTCCTCTCTCCCAGGAGTCCTGGCGCCGTGTGATCAGTACTGGTGTGCAGATTGGAATCCCTATGCCCTGCTTCACCACAGCACTTTCTTTTTATGATGGATACAGGCTTGAGATATTGCCAGCCAACCTGATTCAGGTAGGTACTGAAATCTCATCATGCTGTTATTTAAACATTGCTGTAAAGGTCTCAATAGCAATACATCCTAATTATTCACAGTACAGATTGCCTAATATATTTCTGTTGTACCTGAAATTCACATCAGTGAAACACTTAGAGACAGCTGGATAAAGAACACCAGAGGTACTGGTACAGCAGTGCCCTGTGTGTTTGAATTCCATCTGTGAACCAAGGGTAATGATATCTTTGAACCCAAATGGTTTGTAGAGAAGTATCTTTGAATGTTTGGATGTATGGAGGTGCTTGTTTTTTAGATTAGTACCAAGCAGAAATCCTGTACTTGCGTTTCTGCAGAACTCTTAATTTAATTATTAGATATTAGTACATTTTTTGTTGCAGTGGTTTTGCTAATAATGAAAATAATAATTTTGAGTGTTATAATACTGGAGTCCAGTCTTACTTCTGTTATTCCTCCTTAGGTAACAGTAGGTGCAACTTCTAGAACTCATATGATACTGACATTTGTGTGTCTGGTTTGTCTGTGTGTTCTCATTCCAGGCTCAGCGTGATTACTTTGGTGCACATACATATGAATTATTATCAAAGCCAGGGGTATTTATCCATACTAACTGGACAGGCCATGGAGGAAATGTGTCCTCTTCTGCTTACAATGTCTAATGGAAATACTTCCACTTGCAGCCCAGATACTGTAGATCTCCAACATTTCTTCTAGAATATCACTTTTTACTGTACTCCACTAGAACCTGTGTTTGGACACTTTTGTAATAACTTGGGGGTGTATTTCATACCTATATGTTATATCTCTATATGTATCATATTAAATAACTAAATAAATTTAGTTATAAATGTATTGAGGTGTTTTCTTTCCACTGGTGCTGGCCAAAACTAGGTAAAATGTTTTTGTGCAGTTTATTCCTAACAGGCAGCAGTTTGGCTCTTACAGATTTAATTCCTGGGCATTCAGGTGCTCAGGCTGTCACACTGAGCTCTGTGCCTTTGGTGGGATGGGTCATGGAGAAACAAAACTCATGCTCCTGTCACCATTCTCCCTCCAGCTGTTTTTCTCAGTTTTAAGCTCTACCATAAAACCTTTACATTGCTGTGTGCTTGCACTTTCTCCCCCCAGATCTCCCTGATTCTTTGCCTCTTCTTCCACCGTGGCAATTAAAAATACCCACAGCAACATGCAACGTTGTCTCTATTTTATATCCTCCCCCAGCAATGCTACTGCCAGTCATCCTCACGACATCTAAAAAGTCACCTGTGTGTCTGAACCTTCTTATTTCTCAATTAAATTTTGTGCTGTGCACACTGATTTTTATATTATTTTTTGGCCATATATATTCCTGCCAGGACAGCTATTAGTCACTAGCAGAATATCTGTATGAGGTAAAACGTAACTTTCAGTCGCAGGTACCTTTTCTGGAGATGACGCAGTGAGATTTGGGATTCGGCGAGACAAACGCGGGTGACAGCGACGGCGGCTCTCGGAGCGGCCGCGCGTCCCCTCACGGCCCGGGGCGGGCCCGACATGGCGGCGGGGCGGGGAATCGTGAGGGCAGCGATGGCGGCGGGGCGGGACGGTGTGAGGGTAGCGATGGCAGCGGGGCGGGGAATCGTGAGGGCAGCGATGGCGGCGGGGCGGGACGGTGTGAGGGCAGCGATGGCGGCGGGGCGGGGAATCGTGAGGGCAGCGATGGCAGCGGGGCGGGACGGTGTGAGGGCAGCGATGGCGGCCCCGCCCCGCCCCGCCCCGCGCGCGGCGGGCGGGAAATCGTGAGGGCAGCGATGGCGGCGGCCGGCGCCGAGGAGCAGCAGGTGCTCGCACAGGTACCGGGCGGCACACGGCGGCCGTGAGCGGGCTTTGGTGTTTGGGGCGAGGCCGGTGTGTCACTGCCGTCCCCTGCCTTGCTCCCTGCAGAGGCTGAAGGCGGCGGTTCACTACACGGTCGGGTGCCTGTGCCAGGAGGTGGAGGAGGACAAGGACGTGCAGTTCAGCAAACAGACCATCGCAGCCATCTCGGAGATCACCTTCCGGCAGTGCGGTACAGCGGGCTTTCCTCCGCTTGCCTCCTGTTACCTGGGTTACCGCCGCGTTCCGTGTCTGCCCAGCAGCCATTGCTGGAGGCACAGGCCTCCAAAAATAATAGCGCCCAACTCGGTCTCACCGCGGCATTCTCTTGCGTTATATTTTTTTTTTTTTTTTTTTTTTTTTTAAGTACAAGAAATACTAGTTCGAATTTTCAGACCTGAAAAAAGCATTTAGATGTGTTGTGTGGCTACGTGCTTGTGTACGAGTGGTGTCTAATAGCCAGCTATGGTCTCTTCTCATAACTGACTTGGATAACTTGTGTATTGTGTATCTCTTCCCACTCAGTGTTTTAAAATATATGACATCTTTGTGTTTTCTCTAGAAATCTTTGCAAAAGACCTTGAAATGTTTGCAAGGTATGCACTGATTGTTACAAAGGCTTTCCTTTTTTTTTGTGTTAGCTCCTAGGTAATCTTTAAAACACAGCTTGTAATTCAAGCTTTTAAAGGGCTTGGTTGGCTACTTAAATAGTGTGTGAAGTTATGAAATAGAAATTCTCTGTAGGTACTTTTTGATCTTGGCCTCTTACGGTGTTGGCAAAAATGTTAAGTAGTGTTTTTTGATGTTATGCAGGCATGCAAAACGAACCACAGTCACTACAGAAGATGTGAAGCTTTTGGCCAGAAGAAGCAATTCTTTGGTGAGATGCATTGCATTTTCTGTCTCGCAACATTCTTAAACCAGTTAATTCCTAAAATTAACTTAATTCCTTAATTTTCCTCAGTTCATTTGAATGAAGGTTTTACATGTTGCAGCAACTGTTGCATAAGCAATTTCACTGTCTTCTGAGGTAGATAGGCACAACCCAGTGATTTTTAAATTTTCATCCTATTTTGCTTCTTGCCACTTTGCCTCACTGTGTTGTAACACAGATCTCATTGCAGTTCAAGCAGCAGTGCTCTCCTTGCACCATGGCTGCTGAAGTTCCAAGTTCAAAAGTGCAATAAGCAGACACAGCATCATGAATCACTTTGCTTTTTCCTGATGTTGTGTTTCTTTGTTGTAGGCTAAGGTCAGGAATAGCTTGAGTCTGCCTCAAGGTGCTGAGTCTCCCAACATTAATACAGGGATCACAGGATCATTGTATTCCCTCCTGTGCTGATCTATATGATGTTCAGTGGATAAAACTCACTAATCTGTTTAAACATGCCTGTATGTTGATCTATGAAAAATGCTTCCAGTACTAATTTTGCTTTAATGTTAGGAGATTTTTTTCCTTCCATATATGATTTGAAATACACAACACAAACTTGCCTGAGAAGACAAAGTAAATGTTTTTTGGAGTCTCTCATTTTTCTTGTAATAAGAATTTGCCCTGTTAATTTCTCGTCAGTATTTCTTTTGAATGTCTTGTGAATTAATGAAATTCCTCAGTAGAGGACTGATTAGCTTATTGTTCCCAGCTAAAATATATCACTCAGAAGAGTGAAGAGCTTGCATCAAGTAACATGGAGCAGAAGGAGAAGAAGAGAAAGAAGTCCAGTGCAGCTAAGGGAGAGAGAACTCCTGGGGAACAAGAAGCAGCTGTGACTGAAAATGAAGATTCCAACATGGCATGATTTGTCTTTTGAGTAAAGTTTCAGGTCATTTTCTCCTAGAGGGACCAGAGTGAGCCTATTCATCTTGCAGGTTGGCTCCAGTAATGAATCCTTAGCTTTTTGGGTGAATGCGATTAGATTTTTGCTGTTCCAAAAATGAAAAGTCTGTCAGAATTCAGTAAGCTTACAGCCAAAGTGCCTTAATTGCTCACAAAAGGTATCTGTTATTAAAACTGAAATACTTTAAAGAATTTCAAATAGACCATTATCACTGCACAACTCAGCATGTGCAATACCCTTCATTCTGCTACTTTCTTTAGTAAAAATTTCTCTTCAACATTTTCTTTGCTTCCAGTTTTGCTATTTTTGCTCAGACACTTTGAATATTTTGTTCTTACTAAGCCATCTCTCGCTCGTTGTCTTGTTTTGTGTGGTTCCCCCCGTGTGGCACTGCAGGGGCGCAGTTGTCACTGTCAGTAATTCCCATTTTCAGGTGGCACCATGGCTGCAGGGATCCCATTGGCAGAGCTTTACTCAGTGCAAATGAACTGTACAAAGAATGCAAATAATTAGTCAAAGAAGTGGATTTCCAGGGGTAGCACAGCCATCCATGTGATTGCAGAAAGACTGCAAGAAAAAAGCGTGCAGTAAGTACTTATTCTAACACCAGGAAACCTTTTTACCTGCCACGGCCTGTAAGGTTACAATCTGAATATTGGCAGAAGCAAAACAGATAAAAAGTTGCCTGCAAGCTTCTCCCCTAAGTCTAGTAAATTCCCATCTCGGTAGCTTCACCTGAAGGTAGCCTGAGTAATTTTATTTATTGTCCTAAAATTACTGAACTGTTTAGAATATTTATTAGTTGTACTGTCTAACTCTAACTGTGACATAAATAAGCTGAACTGTTGCATGCAACGAGTTCACCTGAACATGTGCTGTAGGAATACTTACCCTGGGCCATTTAAAGCTGTGTTAGATCAGAGGATTTAGCATGCTGCTACAAAATACATCTGTACCTACTAAAACTTTCTCAGAAGTTTCATCACACTTGTCAGATGTTTTTCATATACATTTTCTGTTCTCACACAAGAAGAGCAGATTGTGCCAGGTGAGAGTTCAGGTGCAGTCACCATGATGAACACATTTTGCCTAAACGCTTTGTCTAAGTTAAAGACAGTACTTCTGTGTTCAATTTCTTCATCCTCTTTCCTTAAGGTAATACTGTATTTATCAGCCCAGTCTTTTAATTATAGCAGCTGGTGAAAATATCAAAACTAGTCCAACAGTAAGATAAAAAGGTTTTATTGATGTTAGAAAAAAGACTTTTAACAAATTTAAAAATAAGCCAGTTAATACAAAAGCATCATGATGCTGCACTAAAGATTAGGAGAATAACACAGCAGGCCAAATGCAAGTCTTCTGTCACACAGCCTTACAAAGCAATTATTTCCACCTTTGCTGTGTTTTACATGATAGTTCTTACACAGCATCCAAGAGGCAGAAGTTCCTTACAGAAAAAGCACTGAAGTTGAAGGACTTTGAATTTACTTTAACTGATTAAATCAGTGTGAGAATTCAAGTTCCTAGATCCCAGGCAGGAGCTTAAAGCCAGGCAGCAGCTGGCTATCCCCTCTGTCCTGATTGCTGACTGTGCCTCAGAGTGTCTTCCAGAGAGCCTCCATCCTTTTTACACTGAAAATGGTGGGAGAACAAAGCAGGCAAACTGCCTGGGGCTTCAGGAGCTGTGTCCACCATTATCAGATGGAAGCTGCTGGCTACCAACCAGGTATTGAAAGCTGAACACTTACATGCTGTGCTTAGCAATACCATTGTTCTAGCATTCTGCAAAAAGCCAGAATCCCTTTGCTTACACAATTCAGATCACCAGAGGAGTTTAAGCCTCAGGACAATGTCCAGATTTCAGATGTTCTGTAGCCAGACCACAGACCACAGTATGACCAGCAAACTGTGGTTCCAGGATGTGTCTTTGCTTGTATCGATCCTGATGCAAAAGCAAAACCTAAACTGCAACAGCAATGCAGTCCTATTTTTTGCGTTTTGCACTGGGCCAGTCCCCCCAGGGAAGCGTTTTCTTGCCCTTGGAGGTGCTGCGCAGGGAGTGCAGAGTCTGCACTTGTCTGAGGCGCTTGGAGAGCTCCTGCTCACAGGCTTCCTGCAGAGCTCCAGCTTTCTGCTCGTCCCATCCCAGAGCCGAGGCCAGGGCTGCTGCGTCCTCCTTCAACACCAGCTGTAGCAAGACAGATTGTTAACAGACTTTTCTGCTGACTCCTCAGGCACTAACCCTCTGCTGAATTAACAACAGCAGGAACCAGGCACTTTGGAACTGGAGATGTTCCCAGCAATTTGCAAACACTCAATGCTTGAAGCTCTGTTCAGGCGTTCAAAGGAAGGGAAAGCAGTTACTTTCTACAGCAGGGAAAAGCAAGAGTAGCAAGTTCACAGCTTGAAAGAACACCTTCCTAAATGGTTACAGTTTATCTAGATTTTCCTTTCTGATCTATATTTACAGTTTTTTCCAAAATAAGGACGTTTTATTTTGATTTGGGATTTATAAAAGAAACATACCTAGATGCACAGCCATAAAAAAAACCCCAAAGAACCTTGCTGGTAAGACACTTGACTGATTTGTCAGAGACTAAACCCAACATCATTTTGTGGCTTTTCAGAGGACAGAGCAGAGTGTGTGGACCAATGTCGATTACAGAGGAGCTCCAAGTCAGGGGTAGTGTTACTGAGGAAGTGAAATTAATTAAATTTCAGCACTTTGAAACGATCTACTGACATCAGAGCCTCCCGAAGCAAGGACAGCTTCCCCTATAGCCTCTCTTTTGGAGGGAGAGCTTTGCCAGAACATGGTTTGTGTCATTCTCACGCACCTCTAGATCCTGACTGTCCAAGCAGAGCTCTGGAGCACGTTTCTCTTTCAGAGCAGCAAGGACCTGGCCGCTGAGTGCTGTTGTGGCTGAAGTATCTGTGCTGCTGGTACCTGTGTCAACCACATCCATCTCCTTCCTTGGTGCAGCCTCAGGTTCTGAAAAGGAGCAGACTCAGTACAGCCCACAAACAGGACAGGAAAAGTGGCCTGGACTGCTTTGATGGTTGTGAGATTAATAAAATATACATCCAATTTAGGTGCATGCTGGAACTTAAGAAATCCATAATGTTAAGGAAGACTCCAGGATCTAAGCTTTTTTCCCAGTATTCTGCTTCAGCCTTTGTGAGAAATGTGACACAGCAGTGAGAGGCTCTCTGGTCAGAGAATTCTTGAACTATATACACCACAACTGCTCTTGTATCAACACCATTTAACAACAGCTGATCAAATTACTCATTCTACTTTATTTATTCCACTCAGCTAGGAGTTGAAAACTTCCTTCTCTAGCATATAAATGCCCCCTACCTGCAACTTTGCTTAAGATACTGTCTTCAGTTTTCAAGGCCTCTAGGTAGAGTTCTAGGAGCTGCCTTGACTGACGCTCTTCTTCTTGTCTGTCCAGCACCTGCTGCAGGGTGTCCTGCAGCACTCGCACTTTGGTTTCACTTTGGGCAAGTTCTTCTGCTAGGTCTGAGCATGGCACATCAATCAGCACCTTAAAACATTGAGAGGGCTCCTGAGTAACTCATTTACTGGCACTTATTGCAGTACAAACAGAATTTTACAAATCCTCCTGAAACCAAGCGTGTTCCACAAGGTTTCTTGTCATAGCAAATCCCCTGAGTTACAAGAGGCTGTAGTGGCACTCCACCAGGCAGCATTTTTTTACTAAAAGCCAAAAGGCATCCAAGAAGGTGTGGAATCATGTGCAATTTTAACAGAAATCTGGAAAACTAATGGCAAAGCACTACTTCACATTGCATGGAAATATTCAAAGGAAAGGCAGTAGCCTGGCACCTGGGAGGCTGCACACTGGGGAGAACAAGAAGGGACAGTTACTGCCATGCCTCACCACAGACAAGGTGTTAAGCAGTCAGAAACTTGAATCAATCAGCTCTGGAAAGTGACAGCAGTTCTTCAAACTCCTCTGGAGCAGACAGACCAGGCCTGCTGCTCAGCCTCCCCTCTGGACATGTTACACAGGGGTGGTGGTTTTGCATAATATGTGTCTGGCTTTAAGGAATGAGTTGCCATTTGGCCAAATCTCAACTTTTTGGCAGAACTGGAACAACACACTGTGAAGGATAGTTGGGGATTAAAAGCATCCTTGGACACTTGAATGTTTCCCTTCAAGGAGAAGTTTGACACCAAGAGCCAAAAGCAGCAGCTGAATTAAGCCTGAACTCTTGTTTACTGAGTCTCTTCTCTACTAAATGGATGATGGGCAGATGCAAGGACAGGGACTGGGGGTTTCCCCACTGTACCTGGAGGTCTTCTTCAGACATCAGGATGATGTTGGACAGGTCATCCTTCAGCTGCCTGGCCAGTTGCTTCCACTTCTCGGCAGCACTGTCCACTTCATCCACAGACTCCGAGAGCCAGGATGTTCCACTGTCTGACACAAGAGTCACCAGTTTCACGGGTCATTCCTGATCACCTGAGCCTGCCTAATGTCACTAGGTGTATTCCAAACACACCTCCCCTTCAATGCTTCCTCACTCATAGCATACCTAAGCTTTTGCTGGACCATTTCTCGTCCTTGGCCAGTGCCACAAACTTGGTGTTAGCTGGCAAACACAAGAAGTAATCTTCATCATCCACAATGGTCCCATCTTCTGCCAGTACCAAGGTGATGGGTTCCCTGGCCTTGTCAATAGCCAGAACACCACAAGCTGCAGAAGAGAAAAAAATACTTAACAGAACAAAGAAAGTGACATAGCACTGCCCATTTATTACCCCCAGCACAAAAGACAGGCAACTCTCAGTGACCGAGGTGGAGGCCAGAACCTGTCTCCTTACAGTGCTGCACAGGGTTCCACAGCAGGTCCCAGCGGGTCCCACAGCAGGACCTAGTGGGTCTCACACCGGATCCCAGCGGGTCCCACAGCGGGTCCCACATCGGGTCCCACATGGGGTCCCACAGCAGGATCTAGAGGGTCCCATAGCGAGCCCCCCTCACCTTTGTCGCGCAGCTCCCGCAGGCAGGACGCGGCCACGCCGTGCTGCTCCGGCCCGTCCCGCCGCCGCACCACGCAGCGCTTCAGCCGCGCCGCCATCGAGTGACGTTCGGCAGCGGCCCGAGGGCTCTTCCACAGGCGGGGAAGGCGCTGCTGCGGCGGCACCGGCCCGGCCCGGCCCGGCCCGGCCCGGCTCGGCTCCGGCCCGGCACTCCCGGTCCCGGCGCGGCCCGTACCCAGCGCCGGCCTTCGACTAGCCGCGTCTGCGGCGCGGCGCGGCGGGGGCGGTGCTCGCGCGATCGGGGATGGACTAGCCGCGCCTGGGAAGATGGCGGCGGCGGAGAGAGCGGAGCAGCCGGGGCAGGTGAGGCGGCCGGGGCGGGTGAGACAGCCGGGCCGGGCCGGGCCGAGCCGAGCCGAGCCGGGCCGAGCCCAGCCCAGCCCGGGGGCTCCGGGACCCGCCCTGTGCACCGCCGGCTCGGGGCTGCACCCGGGCCCGCGCCCTGTGCGAGCAGCGGCTGTGCGGGGCTGCTGAAGGGTGTGCAGGCCCAGGGCACAGGCGTGTTGGCATTGAGGGTTTGGGTATGCAACTCATCCAGCGCTTGAGTAGGAGAAGAATAACTACAAACACGGCCAGAGAGAAAGGAGACGGTGTGCAGCTGGGTTATAAAACTCTGTGGAGCCCTGTGCAGGGTAAGAGTTGGACTCGATGATCCTTGTGGGTCCCTTCCAACTCAGACTATTCTGTGACTCTGTGACTAGTTAGCCGAAAATATTGTCTCTGCATTGCAAATGCGAGGAACAGAAGGAGCTCCTTGAGTCAAGAGCATAAAAGGGCAAACCTCAATGGGGAGAGCAAAAGAGAAATGTAAGTTTACTGGTTTGAGTGCTCAAGAAACACTAAAAGCTTAAGATATTTTTAAACTGGGACATGAAATGAATGGGGGAGCCAGAGGAGAAAACACAACCGTGATGGAGTTGTATATAGTATATATTCTTATTTTCTTGAAGGCCTCTTCCAAGCTGGGTTCTATGATTCTGTAGTGTAGGTGTGTAGACTGTAGGCTTCCTCTCACTCACACTGTCCTGTTCATGCTCTAGAGTCACTTGTATTTCACTGCAAGCTCAACCCATCTCAAATTCCATGACCTCCTGGAGCTCTGGCATCTCACCACTGTCCCAGACAGGTTCCTGAGTGTGTGCTGCCAGTGAGGTTTGGTAAAGTCCTTTCAGAGCCCCCAGAGTCCCACTGCAGCAGCAGCAGGGGAAAGGTCTGGCTGTGTGGGCAACTGGGAGGAAAACAGAGCAGCCTGCCAGTGACACATTGTCACTCAAATCTGTCCTGATTTGGCAAAATCACCATGACCCTTCTGTTGAGCCCTTTATTTTGGACTGAGGAGACTGAGTTTGTAGGGAAGGCTATTGAACTAAACTGAAATAGAGATAAATTACATAATATCAGCACTCTTGGCTAACCAGCACAGATCTGGGTTGTGAAAGGCCGAGTTACCAAACTCACAGGAGGCAGGGCAGCTTTGCATCACCCAGGTGTTTTTGTCAGCCCCAGTCTGAGGTGCAGGCATTACAGTCCATCCCTCACACTTCAGGTGAATGCTTCCAGAATGAGGAAACCTGAAACAATCTGTGACTGGTCCATAAGGCACCTGGGCAGTCTACAGGGCTGGAAGTTTCTGAGGAAGAAGTCTGATTAATTGGCAAATGTGATTGCCTAAAAACATTCAGGTTCCTTTGAGTTTGGATATTGTATTTTCCCACTGCACACTTAACCCCCCTATTTATTTATGTTGCTTTACTTCAGGATAAGGTTTGATGTTTGGACATGGGAGAGTCTTGCTTTTTAACCTCATAAATGTAGCCAGAGAATGCTCTGGGTATTGAAGGTAAAGATGAAGAATCAGGCTCTGTCCCGTTGCGTGTAGCAGTGCTGGATCCTCGGGCCAGGGTGAGTTATTTGCACCCTTTATGGTGTCTGTCCTGCATCCTGTGTGTGAGGAGCCTCCAGCCCAGTGGCCACGCAGGGCACTGGTCAGTGGTCAGGAGCCCCTGGGCAGGGCACTGGTCAGGAGCCTCTGGTCCAGTGGCAGAATGGGGCTCTACCCTCTGGTCCAGCTGCTGGGCAGGGCCCTGACCCCCAGCCCTGACCCCCATCAGGAGCTGCTCTCCATCACTCTCCTCCTTCCCCCCGTGTGCCCGTCAGGGGTTTGGGGCCGCTCCTGCTGCCCCAGCCTGGCCATGCCTGCTGGGGACAGGTGTCCCCATCTGGTAGAAGGTGTCCCAGCCCATCACAGGGGTTGGAATGACAGGATCTTTAAGGTCCCTTCAACCCAAACTGTTCCATGATCCTGTAACTCTCTTTACCATCTCTGCAGGTCTCACACTGGTGCACATTCCTCAGCCAGAACTCTGAGAAGTGTTCGGTGCTCGCAGATTCTGGGGGCTTGGATGGAATTCGAGAGAGTCTTACAACTTTGCCTGGAAAAAAGGGAATGTGATTGAAGGATATATATAGTACAGTGGGTGACTTTTCAAGGGGACAGTTTTGGAATTAAACAAACCAGTGAAAATAGCTTTATGAGTCTCACAGAATGTAAACACTGCTCCTCTCACTCAGCCATTGCAGTTTTGACACTGTTACCAATGCTTGTAGAAAGTTGTCCCCATTGCACTCTCAGTTTAGAGAATCTGATAAAATATTTGCTTTCTGCCCCTGGTGATGTTTGCTTATTTATTACCAAGCTTTCAGCATGAGGCCGTGAGTAGTGGCACTGCCTCACTTAACATGTTTATGTTTGGGCCCCATCATGTTTCCTATTACAAATCAAGTTAATTTAGAGGCTGAAAAGGGAGTGTCAGATGTCTTATGGCTTATTATCTGTTTTTCTTAGTTTAATTTTCTCATTCTCATGAATTAATATATTGCCTCAAGCAGTGTGGGGAGAGGGGAGTACTGCAGCTCAAATAAAATCATTTACGTAGATAGAATTATGTTCTAAAGGCAATAAATATTTCTAACAGAGATTTTAAAATACTTTGTTTTGTTTAGAAATCATGTTCCTTGGGCCTTTAGCAATGTCTTTACTAAAAATAAGCAAAAGAAAAGATCCTGTCTCTGTTACTGGCTTTTTTATAGTAAAAGAAGGAGAAAAGCAAGATGATGGTGTAGCCTGTGATCAGGATAACCAATTTCAGATTTGTCTTGGCTATCAGTGTTTCTTCAATGCTAAATATTTTGCTCTGGGAATTTCCTGAGGTTATGAATTCAGTGGTGGGCCCTTTCTTCCTTCCTCCTTCCCACCCAGAAGCAATCCCAGAGAATCTCTGCCCACTTATGAGGTCTGGCTGGGTCCTGGTGATCCTTGTCTGGATGCAGCTGAGTTGCAGTATATTTGAGTTTCTGGCACCCTCTTGTGGTACCCTCTTGTGATAAATACTTATTTTATCTATATTGTTTTTGTGTATTTTGCAAATGGGAAAAATAAATGTTGAGGTACTTTGAAGGTGAGGTATATGCATAAAAATGAGGAATAGAATTGGAGGACAAAACTTCATCTCTTAATTATGTGTGGGAAGCAAGGATGGTCGCGGTACTGCTGACAGTTTGTGAGGTTTAGGTAAATCATGGTTATTTAGAAATCTTTAGAAGAACGATTCTGAAAACAAAGGATGCATTACTGGACCCTGGAAATGGGAGAAGTATTTAAAGATTTGTGTGGCCACTACTCTCATGCCATCTCTCAGGAGTCGTGCCAGCTCTCGCTGCTGACTCCCTCAAATCAGTTCTGCAGGTTCTGTTAATTCCCTTGTTTTAAACGGGGAATAATACATTTTGCTGGGGTTCTGACCGTTTTGCCTTCAGTCCTGCACAGAAGTTGCTGCTGGCACAGACAAGTGTGCCTGCCTAGCTGCTGCTGGCAGCAGCTCCGGCTGCGTGTTTCTAGCGGTGCCATCGGGTGGCAATGTGACCTCGCTGTTTTTCTGCTCCACAGGCTGGCTCCTGCCCTGCGACTGAGAACGCCGCGTCTCGGGAGCCGCTGGTAAGTTCCCCGGGAAGCAGCAGAGAATTTTTGTTGATAATGCACGGATTATTCTCTTTGCCACATCGTTTTGCTTTTCTGAGGAGCTGGTGCTTTGTGGGAATGGTGTAAACTGCTGCGGGTGGCCCTGCTGTTCACCCTCTGAATTCTGAGCTGTGGCCACCACCTCCCGTTAGAGGTGGGTCACCTGGGCCCTGGCCTGTCCCGAGGATGTGCTCTTCTTCAGAGCTTCTTTAGGAAAGAGTCTGAAGAATGCCCTGTGCAACAGATTCCTAGTGCTGTACTCTTACAAAAACCCCTCTGCTGCTCAGAGTCCTCATTCAAGCTGTCTTTATATTCACAGGCACTCAGAGTGAGCTTAGAAATGTTTGTCAGCTGGCAGTGCATGTAATCCAATGTTTTTACTCTAGAAGCATTTTGGAAAGGGCCCTGGGATTTTTTGTGTATGAGGATAACTCAGAGAACCCTGTTTTGTTTGCTCTTTTATGGTGATGCAGAGTGGGAAGTGAGCCACTACTCCTGCAGCTGCAGTATATGGATTTTTT
Source organism: Taeniopygia guttata (assembly GCF_048771995.1). Lineage (NCBI taxonomy): Eukaryota > Metazoa > Chordata > Aves > Passeriformes > Estrildidae > Taeniopygia > Taeniopygia guttata. The sequence continues at coordinate 1,169,553 of NC_133046.1, forward strand.
TCCTTCCTTCCTTCCTCTTCAGCCAAAACCTTGACAAAATTCTTAGCCAATGCTTTCATCCTAAATATATAGATCTCTAAATTTCTTCTGCAGCTTTCATTTGTTGATCATAGCTATTTGCAGGGAGAAGACTCAAGTGCTTGTGACACTGGCCACATCAAAGTATGTAACTCTGACCTAGAGAGCCCAGGAGATGATTTTTAAAAAAGAGAGATGTGAGTAAAGATTGTGAACTGAGAAAAGTCAGTATAATGCATCTCATGAAAGGTCTGTTTGTGAATTCTGTTGCAGTGGCAGTCTCTCTAATGACATTGTGCCATCCCTTAATTGCATGGACATCTGTACCTGAAGTTGTTGACTCCGTGTGCTTTGTGGTGGACTTGGTGGTTTGCTTTTGGAGGAGTTGGTTTTCCCTGCCTTAGAAAGGTCAGGGCAGGCAGCAGCTCATCACAGCCTGTGCTCGTCAGCAGCTTGTTCTTTCTCAAGGCAGGTTCTAACATTACCTTAGATACAAATAATTTCTTACTGTATATATGACTGCAGAATTGCTCAGAGGAAGTGTATAGCAGTTGTATATCTTTCTGTTTGGGTGGATATTCCTACTACATAAAATTATTTATACACTTAAAGAACTTCAACATAAACTTTATTCTCATGATGGCGAGTCTAGCATGTGAGCTAATTAGAGCCCTCTGAAAGGTGGAGGTTTCCTTCTTATTTTTTCATTAACTTTTAAAAAATAATAAACTCTTACAGTCTTTGTCACATTTGTTTGGGAGTTCACATTTGTTTAGGAGTCATTATTATTTCCATCTGCTCCTCTGTAGGCACCTTATTAAATGAGCAATTCAGGTCTGTGAGCCAGATGACCTGACTTCCACCATCCTGCTGTGGCTTCCCTGTGGCCAGGATCGTGCAGGCTCCCTTCCACACACGCAGGAGGTGCTGGCCCATAAACCAGAGAAGGCACATGGTGCTGTGTCATAAAAGTGTTTAGGAAAACAACAGAGAACCCTGGCACAAATCCAGCAGTGGGCTAGGTGGGGGGCTGTGTGCTGGGGCTATCGTCCTGCACTTCACATTTGGGGGTGAGCAGTTGAAGAGTCCAAAGGAGGAAGGAAAGAGTCTCATGACCAAATTATGCTCTGCACCCCTCCACCCTTATTGACTTTTATTGGTGAGTGAAAGGATTCCGTGCTTCACAGGACTGACCTGTTTGGATCACACCAGCACACAAGAATGAGAAAGCACTAGAAGTAAACACCTTGCATTGTATCAGCAGACGTTGTTACAGTCTCCAGCTGGTTTTGTATGGGATTTGTGATTCTACTGGACACTAAATCCTGCAAGGATTTTGCCCTGTGCACAGGGACACTGTGTCTACCCTGTACCCCTGCCTACAGCCTGCTGCTTTCGACAGGAACCCAGGAGGAGCCAGGATTCCTAGTTGTTTGCACAAGGACTTCAGCATTCTCCAGGATCCTGTAGCAGACCCAGTCTGACACATCACTGCATTTGGGTGTTCCAGGGCACCTTGCAATGGTTTATGGCCCTATTGAGGCCTTCAGAATGCAGCCCTACAAACTCATGTCACGATCCCAACTGCTCTTTCTCCCACCCACTTTTGACATATTGAGCCGCCAAACTGGAGATAACAGACTCCACATCCATGCCATGAATCCCTTGAGTTCTCCAGTGTCCTTCCAGCAAGCAGTCCCAATGGAAAAGCAGTCCCCAGTGGAGGTCACTGCGTTGGAGCAGTGGCAGTGGCAGTGAGTGGGAGGGCTGGGCACAGCCATAACTCTGCAGCAGAGGGACACTCATTTCCCCGCTGTCCGTCGTGGCCCATTAAAATCTGCCGTGTAGCTCCTAGTGGGAAGTGTAACCTTGTGTTCACAGAGTGTCAGCATCTCGCTCTGCTGCTGTTTACAGCCACGTTTGTCATCGCCAGCGCGGGATCAGCTTCTCCTTGAGCCCGGCTTATCAGCGAGCACTGCTGCATCCCCTGCTGCTTGGAGCAGCCACCTCTGATAAGCCTCTGAACACTTGTGGAATTGGAATAGGTTTGTCTTTTTACAGCCACTCAAAGCAAAGTCCTGGAATGTGCAAAGGATGTAACTACATAGGATGAGCGCTTTCTGTGAGGTTAAACCAGTAGAAAATGCCCTTTAATCAGGAATCTATTCCCTTGGTCTAATATCTCTCCAGAATGTATTTAAATAATCTGTTTACTTGCTCTGTTTCATTGCTAGCATAGTCTTCTAGCTTTTTAACCATCCTGTGCTGCTTTTGTGGTGTTTTCGAGAGCTTGAATGTTTTTGCTGTTGGCCTTTGCTTTCAGCCCAATCTGCTGCAGCCTAAATCACAGCTTTGAAGGTTGTGCCTGTAAGAGCCTCCAACAGGAACCTGGGCTGTAGGGAGAACCTAAGGAAGGAGAGTTGTCAGTGAGGCCTTTTGACATGCTGTTTGTTTGTTTGGTTTTTTTTTTTTTCTGTCACAAAACACATTCATTCCCTAGCTGCTGCTTGGTATCTGGATAAGTACTAGTTGTAAATATGAAAGTACTGGTTGTAAACGTAAAACGCTTGGTTGGTCACTAAGTTACAAAATCCCTGGATCAGGATTCTTTTGCAGATTATTTAATTTTTCTTCTTTTATTTTTAGCATGTTCTGTTTCTGTTTCTTGCTGCAGATGAGAGCAGTTAACACTGAAATGTGGACATTTTATTTGTTTTTTTACAGGCTGTCGAAAGGTACAAGTTAACAAGAATTACTGCTGCCTCTATAGCAATTAGTGTAGAGTTTGTTGGAATGTGCTGGAGCCCTCGTGGCTTTTCCCCACCCTTTGTTAAATTGATTTTCAAATATTTAAGGGTCAGGGTAATGGCCAGAGCACTTTTAATTCCCCTTTTTGTGCAAACATCACAGGGTACACTGCAGTGAGTGACAGACAGTAGAATTATTAAATCCTTTCTGGTTTGTTGTCTCATTTTACACCTTATCTGTTCTGTTAAGCTTCCTTTCAAGTAGACTGTGAGTACAGAAAATTTCATTTAGGTTTCTGAGGAAGGAGCTTTGCAATTGAGATTTTACTTTTAGCTCTAACTGTTGTAACCAGAAGTTGGTGGAGAATGATTCTAACAAATACTGTTGTCTTTACCATTTGAACAAAACCATGAGTGGGAATGAGGAGAGGCTACAGATTTGTGTCACAGGATTTGAGGGAGTTCATTTTAGCTGAGAGTACTCCCCATCACACTTCTGTTTTCCATTTTCCCACCCTTTACTGTTTAAGATGAGATTTATACCTGTTTACTGTACAAATTTTCTGTCTGCCACAATGGGTTTGTTCCTAGTGGTGGCGTACACGAAATGATTCTCTAAAGGTAAATCTATCCAGAGGGGATTTCCAGACAGCCAGAGTCAGTAGGCAACTAACTTACAGCCCCCAGGGAAACATTAGTCAGGGTAATTTACCACTGTCAGCAGGAGAGGGAGAGAGACCTCAGCTCCAGGACCTTCCGCCCGGGCAGGAGCCTCGTGTGTGATGATGCTGCAGATGCTTTGGGGAGGCCCTGCAGGTGCTGCTGTGGCATCCCAGTGCTAGCCAATAATTCCACCAGGCTGTGAGGGCAATTCCTGTGCAGATTTTGGGTTTATTGGGCCACAAACGGAGTCAGAGGTGTGTGACTGCCATGCACAATAACCTCTGGTTTGCTGCAAAGAGAGCTCTGTCATTTATTAAGCAGAGCTCTCTTGTGTTTGACCTTCTGATAAGTTCAAGATTATTGGGTTTTGCCAGTTTTTCTCTCTTTCTTCTGGGTGTTCATTGACTTCTTTCATCGTTCATGCAAAATGCACTTGCTTAATCTGTCGATTCCTTTTACTCTGTTGATTTAGACAAATATATGAATGTGTTCCAAGCGCACAGATGCAATCTGACTCACTGAGTGTAGTTAAAGAAACATTGTCATACCAGGTTAAACTGCTCATTTGAGGTGGCTGGAAAAGCTTAAATGACACTTCAGAGTGGTGGATGAGGCAGCACACCCAGGACAGCGACAGTCTTTCTTGGTTAGGGGGCATGAGTTAGTAGCTCATAATCTTTTTTGTGCCCTTTGTGCAGGAACGTTCTGAAAGCAATTTCTACTTGATTTTCAAACAAGCCATCACTGGGCAGAAGACTTAAAATGGTTTTAAAATAGTTGTAATACAGTAAGTTGTTCTTTATGAACACACAAGGAAAATAAAGTTCAGGGAGTTAGGTTAGAGTGTTCTATGATGTTAGGTATGATTTGGTTTTCAGAGATCCCAGGTCTCTCACTGAGGGTAAAATGGAAGTTACAGTGCTTTGAGACACTGGGAAAACACACAGGCACACAGTCAGGAAATACTTAACACTTGGTATTTTCCCCTTGAAAAAACCAAATTTTTATGTTCATGTGATGTTTTCAGTGTCTGAAGGTGCTACACCTACAAACAGTATTTTGCAGCTGATGTCCTGCTTTGCTCAGGAGGATTGGGAGCCCTTTGCTGTGTGACCCCAGCTGTTGGCATGGGGCACAGCAGAGAGGTACCTGCACTGCGAATGGATAAATTCCATAATAATGTGGGATAGAGGCATGATGCCTGCTCCAGATGTGGGAGCTTTGCTATGTGCAGAGCAGCTTGTAGAGGGCAGCAATTGCCCACAGTTCTCTGTGCTTCAGGAGAGGAGGGACTGAAGAACTTCACCAGAGTGACTGACTGCATTTTTAGCTTCTTGAAATAACTTTATGCGGGAACTTGTTCTTTGGAGTGCCTCTTGACTCTACAGTATTAAATTCCTACTCTGAAAAATGTTCCTAGAGATTGTTAATTCCTCTCCTGCCTCTAACACCACCAAAGAGTTGGACTCCTTTTGCCCAGGCACTGCCTGTGTTTTTGTCACTGCAATCAGAATGAGTCTGGAGACAGCCTGGGATCCATGTAAGATTATAGCTGCCTACGTGGGATAACCTCCATCATTTCTTGCCTTCCGCCTTCCTTCTTGGTCTTCATCTCCTACTTTTACCTGGGAGATCATGCCAGTTGAAAACATTTGCCATGTCTGTGGCATCTTTGTTGTGCCTCAAATATGTTCATCACATTAAAAGTGAGGTAGCAGGGGCACAAAAGGCAGAATATTCAAGAACCTGAAAGAACCTTTTCTACAGCACACAGGAATAAATTCTTCAGATTCTTATGATGCCAGCGCCTTTAGAACCAAGATTTGACAAGCTAGGTAGTCGAGAGTTGGTATAAATCTTGGACTTGGAGTCCCTGACCATTGTATTTTAGATTGAATTTTCACTGCTTTTTGTATTTCTTGTATTTCTCTATATGTCACTTACATTGCAAATCTTTCCAAACAGCCTAATAAGTTTTGGGGTTTTTTTATTTATGTTTGTTTTGTGTGCACATGTACATAGCATCCCTCTCTGTTACACTGTACAAACCATGTCCTCTTCCCAGCTGTCACCCTGTAACACACTTCCACAAGTGTCAGTTTGGAAAAATAACAAAGAATATACGCATGGCTTTTTAGTAAAATGATTCTACTGCTGAAGAGAAGCAAGAGAAGGTATTCACAACATGTGCCACTTCCTTACATCACTTGTTTCATCTTCTGGTTAGAGCAGAATTATCCTGTGCTGTCAGTTTGGTGTTTTGTCAGGCATCTGAGTGGCCTGAGTGATGGTATTCCTTGGGATACAGTTCAACAGTAGAGGACATCGTGCTGGAATGGAGATTCCCAGCTATACAGTGAGAATTTCCTGTGTCTTCCAGCTTGCTTCTGTTTGTTTTGTGTGCGATCCTAAGTGTTTCCTTTCCTCCTTAAGCATCTGCACCCTTCAGATGTTTGCAGACAGTTATCACATCATTTCTCCTTCCCCCCACCCCCATCCTGATCTCTTAGCCAAGCTCACATATTTAGCTCATTTAATCTTTCCTCATAAGTCAAGCCCATAATTGACAGCTCTGACACAGGGAGTCGCATTGGTTGCACATGCTGCCAACAGGATATAAATACTTTCTGTGCAGTGATTGAGAATTGCAGACAAGACTGAGATGAGCCTGCCCCCGGCCCCCCAACACTGCATTTTTGAAAACCCCCTTTCTTGACTCAGGTTGCCACAATTCCATAAAGATGGACTTAGTTTCCAGTCTAATGGTCATCTGCCAAACACCCAGTAGGCCTCAAAGTAGTGGAATCAGGTCCCTTGGGAAGCTCAGGACTGGTGCCCCATGGGATTCCAGTGGGAATTCTTATGGTGGTGGTGCTGACATCCCTCCAGGCATGCAGGTGCCCAGGCTGCTGGAGGCCATTCCTTCTGGGAAGGCAGAGCTGAGCTCCCTGAAGGGAATGGGTCCTGCCCTGGCTGTGCCAAGGGGAAGCTCAGGTGGCACTGACCCCGCAGGCATGGCTGTGGATGGGTTCGGGCTCCTGCAGGAGCTGGGAGCTCAGGAAGGTTCCCTCTGGAGGAGGAGGCAGCTGCACGTCCATGCATTGGCACACACACATCTGTTTCCAGCTAAACGTATTTGGAAGTTGCTTTATATGACCTGTGGCCTCAGGTTTGTTGCATTCTCCTGAAGATGATGGGTGAAGATGAAGGAAAGTTGTGGAACTGGTAAATGAACTGCCTGGCTTCTGGTGTGTGTTGTGTGAGGCTTCATACGCTGCAGCTTCCCCAGCGGGCTGCTTCACAAACATCACATGTATTATTGCCAAGCATGCAGCATAAAGAGAACATTTATGAAAGGGAATATCAGAGGAAACATTATAGCAGGGACCTTATAGCCTTTCCATTATTATGGTTTAAATCTTGACGTGGTCTTTATTTGCAGTGACACTGGGACCAGTAAAAAGTGGTTTTTTCTCTTCCCCTCCCCTCCCCTTTCTCCCTCATTTTCATTCTTTCCTTCCACATCCTGTTCTGAAGCTGTGGTGCAGAGATACAAATCGTTAAACATGTGAGTCCTCGGAGAGCCAGGTTTCAGTTTGTGTGGAATCAGCCCCTTTTGACTCAGAAGTTGGAAACCAGATGACTCACAGTGATGCATGTTTATTGTTTTTAATAACTGTCATTTTGCAAAATATGGTCAAAGCTTCAAACCATGACTTCTGGAGTAGGGGTGGTGTGTATTTATTTTTAATTTGGGAGGCTATAAGCTGGAATGAGTTTGTTGCTGCCATCTTCCCTTCAAATCTGAAATAGAATTACAGCATTGAAAATGTGAAAGATTTTAGACACAATTTTTTCCTGTTACCTGAAAAAAAAATTACTTTCTTAATCAATTACTTGAAAAGGCTCCAGGTGCCAACCATCTGGTGGGATTGTAGGCCCCTGGTTTATGTTTATGTTTTTTAATATATACCCAAAGGGACAGGTTTCTTAAAAAAGAAGCAGTCAGATGTTTTGAATTTGTGGAGTTTTAAAAAATAAGTGCAAGTACTGCTTTATCATTTCTATTTCTAACAAAATTGTCTTCTATCTCCTTTCATTTAAAGTAAGGTAGTAAGTGTAGTATTTTAGTGCCAAAATTTTCTATTGGTAAAAATCTTGTAGCAGTATGGAAAATACGAAAATAGCTACACATTTAATTTTCTAGAGATTTATTACTGCTCGTACAGCAGTTTGTAAACTGTAAGCTCAGTATTACGTGCTTTATTAATTTTTTGTATGTTTTACTTCTTAATTTGCCTCAAGAAGAATGGTAATTTGTTAAAGTTCTGCAGGTTTGTTTTGTAGGTCAGTTAATTTGAAGTGTGGATTTACAGCCAGTAGAGGGGTACCAGGATAAAGATTTGACTCTAAGTGTAAAATGGCCTTGTGACAGAATTTGTCATGGCCATGGGTTTTCCTCCAGTTCAGTTCTCAGGTCTGGGTGCTTTGTAACCACGTCTGTCATGATTTATATTATGGTCTGTTGCAATTGCTGTTGCACAATGAAGGGCTGTGCTCCAGTCCAGGGGAGGCAGACTCAGCCTATCTCAGCCTGTTGCTTCTTGTTAGAGAGTGAAAAAGCAGCTACTGATTTAAAACAGAGAGCTTTGGGTTCTGCTTTTAGGCTGAGATGGGATATCTCTCTAGTGGTTAAAGTGCTAGTAAAGCACATTGCCTTTACTCTGAGGAAACACTCATCTATGTGCTGGCTACTGCTGGCCAGCTGTGGTCTGATTCCTTATTCCTGCCAGGAAAGAAATAGCTTTTGGTCTTTATTTTAAATAAAATGTACTTGCTTGTGAAAGGTAGGCTTAAATTGTCCTCTCCCTGAAGCTGTGGTAGCAGCCGAGCAGGATTCCCTCCATGACACGCAGGGACGCCCCTCAATCCCAGGAGACCAGAGCCAGTTCAGTCTCTCACCCATTCGGTGCCTGACTTCCCTCTGAGGCTGCCAAGAAGGATGCCAATTTTTCCATTTAGCTGACTATTGTATAGACCTTAAAAGGGAAGGTTTTAATGCAGTTGGCTGTGATATGGACTGTTAAAGGGAAGTTATTTATTTTAACTGGCTGCTGTATGGATTATTACGAGGGCATTCTTTCAGCTGCAGCTGTATATTGACTGGTGGATGTGCTGGGCTGTATTGGTAGTAGCTGTCATATTGACTGTTACAGAAAAGATCTGTATTTAAGCCATAACACTGCACTGGGATCTCCCAGGCAGGATATTAATGCTAATTCATCTGCTCACCCCCTGCTGTGAGTGTTATTTGTTTAAATCTGTAGAATCCCACAGCGCATTTATATCCTCGCTAGAGTGAGCTCCGCTCCCTGTAATTATTTAACATTATATGCTGATATAAATTGTAACAGTTAAAGAATGGTAATGAGTAGCAAAAAAACACAAACTTAACCTTAGAAATGGCAGAGTCAGCTCTTAAAACAACAGCCAGCAACTTTCACTGTTCCCTGTCTTTTCCCAAGTCCATATGCACAATATTGTGCATACATTATGTGTGTGCGTGTGTGTTCATGCTCGCACTGGCAGCGGTGCCAGGCAGGGCTGTAATTATGCAGAATGTACTGTGAAACTTATGCACACTCTTAATTACATACAGTGCCTACGTACAGCAAGTTTTATCTCTCTGCAGCTCAGCTCCTTGATGAGTTGCTCTGATAGGTGATTGGAGTTGGGGCCACCACGTCGACAGAGGGAATGGAGCCCCTGGATTCTCCTCCCAGGGAATTGTGTCCCAGGGTTAGGCTGAAAGCCATCGGGTGTCACTGTTGCTCTGTGTAGGCTCAGCTGGCAGTGGATTTGTGTGGCAGTGAAAACTGGACTTTGGAAGTAGTATTTTTGGCTATAAACATCCGAGGCATTTACACATGATTTATATATAAAGTGCAAGTCCATACACACCATTTAAGTGTGGGTGGAGTGAGCAGAGGTGGCTCTGTTGTGTGTTAGCTGGCTTTTTTCTTTGCAGTTTCTGTTGCCTGCTGTAGCATTCGTGTCCCAAAATGCCGTACAGGATGGGCAGCTACTGCTGAATAGCTCTGCATTCTGCTCTGGAAGTGACTGTGATCCAGCAGTGGCGCTGACCTGATTTCTGTATCTAATTTGCCTGTGAACATGAACCTGTGAGCAAATTTTTTGATTTATGGTGTGACAACTGTGATGTAGAAACAGTAAAATTATATTCGGTTTAGATTTCGTAAGAGCTTTGGAACTACAGGGATTAAAAGGTACTGTAGACATTTTTAAGCTGTAGTATGTGTGTCAAAACTCATTGAAAAATCAGGTTTGCGTTCAAACAGTTCATCAATAACATACAAAAAATTTACCAACTTAAAATGGAGATGACAGAGAAAAGCTGTGTAAATAGCAAAGAAAATGTGTTCTAAAAAGACTTTATGGTCTGTGTCCCTTCTGATTTCAGGCTGGGAGTAGAAGCTGGAGTAAGAGGAGCTGAGCTTGTGCTTGATTTGCAGAGTAGCGTGATGGTCGGTTGGGCTGCGTTGGCAGCATGGACCTGTGCCAGACTTCACCACAATTCATACTGTGTCAGTTTAATAAATGCACTACTTAAATTATGAAATTACAAAAGAAAAAAGAGAATGCACTTATTCAGACTCTTAATACATTAAAAATAAGGCATTAAAACACTGCCTTTTTTTTTTTCCTTCCAGAATCAATAATGAACAGGAAGGGTTGTAGACATTAACAGTCATGGACATTCAAGCTCTTATACATAAATTATCTTAGAAAAATGCACATACGACTTGAATAATGTAAATACATTAATGCATTTAATAATTTAAACATTAAAGCGCATTCAGGAATTCGTGGCAGAAGCTGTTCTGAGATAAGGAACGGTCCTGGAAGTTGTGTGTCCCGAGATCGATGGCTGGCTTCTCCTTGAGAAAACTCTCTGGGGAAGCCGGGCTGTGCAGCGGCAGTGACCGCCTGTCCCAAGAAATCCCAGGGCATTACCAGCCCTTCTGCTTTCCTCCTGATGTTCTCTCCCTACCACGGGCACGAGCACTTCCCTACAGGACATCTCAGTGTCCACAAAAGGCCAGGGTAACTTTGACATTTTGGTTTTTTCTGTGAAAATAAATAGCAACAGCTGTAGGTGAAACAGCTTCAGAGAATGAAAGTTGGTAAGACTATCGGTTGGTTGAGAGTGAGGCTTGGGGAAGGAGTGCACTCCAGGAATGCTTGGCTCTTTCTTGAAGCCCTGGAAATCAGAAGGTTGGCTCCACTGTAATGACAAATAAGGGGATTTAATCTGTTCTTGCCCCTCTGCTTTGTGGATTGAACCACCTTCAGCACTGCAGAGGCACCCAACAGGAGCACCAAGGTCCCCTCATACAGTGCACTTTCCTGAAGATTTTGAGCTGTGTTGTTTTTGCTGATGCACTTAAATTTGGAAGGTGTTGTATCCACCCCTCATGCCACTTTTCCTGGGTTCAAAGCCTTGCTTTTCCTGCCTCTCCTGCAGGCAGGTGCTTTGGAGGTCATTTGCACCCTACAGCCCCACTCATGGAGTGGTATAAGGTATCGTGTTTAGGCCTAGATACTGATGGAGCTAATGATGGATCTAATAAAAAAGAGCTTAGTCTGATCCCAAAGGGAGAAGAGTTGGGTTGGTTAATTAAAGGAGCCTGGCACAGAGCACCTAGTAATTATAGGTGCAAGAAGTCTGAATTTGAAGAGGATGGTGCAGCTGGAGAGGGATAGGGAGGCACCCAGAGCTCTTCAGGCTGTGGGCAAGAATGCAGCAAAACCAGATCTGGAAATCAGACCCGGGCAGAATTCCTTAGTGAATTCTTATTTATTCCATTTTTTAATGAGGACCTGAATGTCTCGTTATGTATTTATGTTTTTGCATGCACATATGTATGTACAATTCTAGTTACACCCTATGGCTGGGAGGGTGATTTTATTAAAGACCAGAAGATTGAGAGACAGATGTTTAAGAGACACAGGCCTTGCCCTATAGTAGTTTGGGATAATTAATGCTGACTGCTGCATTGGTTGTATTATCAATGCTGCTGGGTTGTTATCTCCAGCATCATGCCAGCACCCAGGAGCCTGTATCACTGTGGGGCTGGTGCCACCAGGACCTGCTGGGAAATTGCTTCTGGACTCTTATGTAGGTGTAGGGTGGGGAGCAATGCTGTGTCATCACGCTGTCATCACCAGTGCTGTGTCTCTTTATAGTTAAGTTCCTTAAAGCAGAATTTCTCAAACTTGGGTTAGAACTCCAAAGGGATGCAAAGTCTTCAAAGGAAGTCACAAAGTCACTCTCCAGTAAACAGCTTTCTACTTGTAATTACTATTTGGGGCTCTTTTCCTCCTAGTTTGAAGAGGTAGTATTTACTTCAGTAACTCTTATTTTCCTGAAGGAACTTGGTGTCATCTCAGCTGAGGAATGTGGGACGAGCCACCACAATAAATGAGTGAAAAAGGGAGTCAAGCTTGCATAAATTTTGAGAAGCAACGCTTTAGCAAATTTTGTTTTCTGGGGTTAAGTTCTGGAAATATTGCCTGAAATGGATCTATTCACCTGATGAAACAGAGACAGTTATTTTGTCCCCAGTGGGTTTCTCAGTAGACCCCATCTGGGGAAGGTGGGCCTGTCTGTGCAAAATGTATCATTAGTTTTAGTGCTCAGGACTAAATAATCAGTCAAGGAGGCTGTAGGTTTTCTTCTGTCTTTTCAGCTGGTGTGCTGTACAGTGATGGGTGGATCGGACTAGAAAATGAAATGTTAGTTCTGGGGATTTTAGATCAAAAGATGAAAAGCACCAGTTTTTCCAACTATAGGAGAAGATGGTGCACAGAAGAAAACTGTTCTGAGAATTTGACTTGTGTGCTGACCGTACATATGTGCTCCTTGGCTGTCCTAAGTGTAAAATACACAAATGTTAACTTAAGACACCTTTTGTGAACTGTTGAAATGAGGAATGTTCATGGTCATTTTGTCCAGTTCTGGTGAGTCTGTAGCTCTGATAACCTGTACAAAGGCAGAGCTGAAAACCTCGAGTAGGCAGTGCCCCTGTGTACAGGGAATAAACCTCAAGCCTCCCACACCTGCAAGGGTGCAGCGTCGCTGGTGGTAGGAAGGGGTGTGTCTCTTGGATGTGGGAAGCTCCTGCAGGGGATTTTTCATAATCCTGCTGAGGAAAGGACTCGAGTGATGGGATGCTCTGGATGTGGCCTGCAGGGAAAGCAGAGGAGTGGGTGGGGATCTCCCTGGGCTCTCATGGCTTAACAGCCATGTTTAGCTGGATCTAGGAGGTATAAGCATTTATGGTAAATTCTACTGCTGTATCACAGCCTGCTTTCTGCTTTATAGCTTTGTCTCCATGGGACTATTCCATACATTATCCCATTTCACAGCCTGAACTTTTCCCCCTACTTAGAGGATTACATGGGGCAGAGATGTAAGAAGAAAGGGTATCTTGACACTACTCCACCTTTTTATCTCTGTAACTCCATGTATATCTATCTGTCTGCTCTCACAGGGGCCAGGCCTTCTGCCTTCCAAAACCCTGCTTGGAAATTGCTGATTCAAGCAGGTAGCAATTTTAGGGCTCCTTATGAAATAAATGCCTCCTGTGTGCCCCTGTGGGCCTGGGATTTCCTCTCTGATTTAACCTGCTCAGGTCTGCTAATGTCCCTTGAATAAACGGGGCATGGTGTGATGGTGTGAAGGTCATTTTCTATATGCAATATACATTTCTTCAGTCATGGTGGGAGGCTAGGCCATCTGAAGCAGCATATCCTGCTGGGAAAAGAAGGAAGAAAAGGATAGTCTGGCTCTTCTTTTCACAGCGTCTTGTGGTGGGATGAAGGTTTTGACAGCCTAATTCAGCATTTAGAGAAAGAACCAAGCAGAAAGATTCCCCCTCACCCACTCCTTGCAGCCCAGCTGTGACAAACTGACAGATAATTAACAAATCAAGACCTCCTATTAGCCTTGTCCCTGATGCATTAAAGCAGCTCCTATGTTGCATGTGTCCTTTAGCTAATGCCTGTGCTTTCTGGCTGCAAAGTGAGGTAGGTACATCCCTTCAGAAAGGCACAGATATTTCCAGGAGTAGAAGTTGTCTCTAAAAGGGAGCGGTGGACAGCAGGTGGGAGAGCAGTACCATGACTGCTCTAATGGTGCCGTGTGTCTGTGGAGTATCTTTTGGGAATATAGCACTGAAAAGGATGTATGGAATCATTATTGAATCCCTCTTGTTTTTATAGCAAATGACATGAGTTGAAGCAGCAATTGGCAGGGCAGGTTTTTTGACTGGGACTGACCAAGCCTGTAAATATGACGTGCCAGGAAATGTGGTTTGTGGTAGAAACAGACCTGATGTTAAGATCTTAATATTACATTGTGAGCAGTGAACTGGTGCCTGTTCTTCTCTGTCCTCAAGTTGCTGGAACTGTGGGTAAGCCCCAGATAACCTGTTCTCTTCACTTTAGCTCCTCTCTTTTGGAGAAGAATGACGAGGAGTGTCAATATCCCTCTAGTTCAAGATATTAAATAGACACAAGCCATTGGTTCAGCTTAACACATGTTAAAGGAGAGAGAGATACCTAATTGCATCAAAGCCACTCTTAAGTTCATGTATGTGGAGCCCATCAAGCTGAAAGCATCCAGACAGCATCTGCTGTTATCAAATCACTCCTGAGTCGAGCTAATTAAAATAGAGCTTCATTTTTCTGAACCATTGTTTGGCAGGAATTTGAAACAGGTCTAACCCAATTTCTGTGTGTTTATGAGCCTTTATTATATCAAAAGTACTTTTCTGTAAATGTACAGGGCAGTGTTAAATGAATTGATCCGCACTGTATCACTGTAGATGCACTATGGGCTTCCTAATGATTTCTCTTTTAGCTTTTTCCAGATATAGCCCAGAAAAGCTTGCTTTGTCCCTTATCGTGTCATCTTCCTTCTCTCTTTTCCTTTCTATCTCACTCTCAAGAAGGTAAATGTCCTTGTATTTCTTTTTTTCATATCCTCCTCCTCCACTCTATTGGGATTTTTGTATTATTAAAACATTTACACATTTGCTGCCACATGCAAATTCAGAATAATAAACCAGGACTCTTTATACTCCAGACAAGAGTAGGAGGTCTCTCACCACTGATTTTCACCCTGTTCTCATCCCTGTTGGTTACAGGGGATGGAGAGGAGGGGAATCTAAATGTTGCTGTGTTGGATCTGTTTGCTACAGGAAATATTTTCTTCAATTTTTTATGTTAAACATTTTATAAACATTTATACTTCAGCATTCAAATTCTGGGTATCATATTCCTCTTTGCAATTTGCTACATACCAAGCACAAAAGTTAAAGAGATGTAGAAATTTCTCCCTAAAGACAAGTTGCACTCTGTGGCATGTGGAAGTTCATTCATGAATATTCTCTACAGAAAGGCAATACCACAAATATGGCCAGTCTATTCAGGACATTTGAGCAGCCCAGGGAAACAGTAAAGTGAGGAAATAACTATTTTTCTGGTACCCAATACGGCTCAAATTGTTCATATGATATTCTTGAGTCTTAAATTTATTTCTGAGCAGTGGAGTCATATTACAAATAAAGAAAGTTAAGGATTAGCATTAAGTAAAAATTTGGACAGTGATCTGTCATGAAATATCCCTGCAAAGGTGATAAAGACTTTGGACTTTTAAGAATAGATAGAAAAATACAAAACAAAACCTATTTTTCTTTATAAACTTCAAGGAAGTTTGCTCCTTTTAACACAGTTAATTCACCTTGGAATGGAATTTTAGTGCATTTTATTTTGTATTTAATGCAGTCTATTCTGGACATGTATATTCAGCTCCTCTGTGCAATTTAAGAGCAGTGCACAGAAATATGTACTGGGGGCAGGTGCAGTGTTCTGCTGTGTGGGGAAGGTTCTCTTAGTTGTCCCCAAAATTGTGAAATATTACTGTCTCTGGTTCTCACAAGTTTGTTATTCAGAAGTTTGCTCTTCTGTTCATTGACAGTGACTCTCTCCTGATTCCTCTTTTAATACACTTAAGTGAATTTAATGCTGGCAGAAAGCAGCAGAGTCACAGTATTCAGAGGGCACAGCAGGGATGTTGTGCTGTGTGCTTTTTCTGTAAGTCTTGTAATCAGACCTAATCTGAGGGCCCTGCTGCTGGGGGCTTGCCTGAGCTGTTTGTTCCGTTCCCATCTCCTTTTCTGAGCCCATCACGGTGTGCAGTGGGTACTTTCCTTTCCAGCAGCCAGCTCATCAGTGTGGCCCTTTCCCAGCCAAGGGACGGGGCCGGTGGCTTTGAGGGAAGAGTTTCTGCCAGAGCACAACTGAACGGGTAAGTTCAGATATTCTCACACGCAGAAATAATTCAAACAACAGCAACAGCATTTCTGCTCACATCATGGTGAGTACAGGATGAATGTCCCAGATCAAAGAATATCCTTATAGGCTTTCCAGCATTTCCTGGATGTGCAGTTGTTGCTGTAGTTTCTACTGCAGAAAGAAGTTTGCTGTTCTAGCAAGAAACGCTCTTTGTGTTTTACAGCACCGACAACAAAGTCAAGCATTTGGTCTAAGGATGCAAAAGCCCAGGAAATGCATCTCTGGGGTTCCTCGTCAATTTGGGGCCTAATGAAATATAGAAAATACTCAATAAAAGCACCCTTATTACTTTAAATGTTTAAATGTGGAGTTTTTAGCCATCAGGTTAATGTTTTTGTATCTTTTTTTGATTCGATTGTGAGCACTTTTCCAGGTATCTCTGCCACTTGAGCACTAATTGGATTTCCACAGATAAACGGTGCTAGCTGCAGCCCTTACATCACAGTGTTTTTACTTCATCATCATTTTATTTGTTTTTACTGTAAAGGTTAATAAATCTTGGTGTGTTTAGAGTATGAAACAAGGCAGGCAGGCAAAGAACTGCAACGTGAAGGGGTGAAGTTTTATATGCTGCTTTCTCAAGTCAGAGGGGTGGGAGGAGGAGCAGCTGCCCTTTGTGGTGGTTCTAATGGGCTGCTGGGTGTGTTAGTCACCCAGGGAGTGATCCATAATCCTTAAGATAAAAAGCGTTGATCTCTCCACTAGTTCTCAGACAGAGCTCTAAGGCATTTGAATTGGGTTACCATTGATTTAAGGTGGGGAGAAGACTCTACTGTGGGTTTGCTTAAAAAGGGGTATATGGGATTTATTTAGCTTATTTAATTTTTTAAAAGAATATTGGAAGCCTTTCAGTGCAAGTGTGCCAAGTTCCCTATGGATTCTCAATGAAGTCAATATAATACTTGCCAGTATTTTAGGGAAGAACTTACTGAATGGCAGATTTTAGTCAAAATTTAGGCTGTAAATAAATTATTATGAGAATTTATCAAGGTCCTAGATGTTTGTTGTCTCATTCATTTGTTCAGGAAAATGTGTATTTTTTACCTTTCTCATGGTTTCCTGGGAAGGTGAGCTTGACTTCCTACCACAGCAGAGGTTTTCCAGCCATGAAGGCAGTGTAGAAGCCCTTTTTGGCCCTAGAGGGATTGAAACTAGTGCATTTCAAACACCAAATTTTGGACTTTGTGGCTTGATAGAAATCGATTGACTGGCTTGTACTTGAGCCAAAGCAGCATTAAAGACTGAATGTACTTTTTTTTCTGTTACAAAGATATTAAAATGCTTTGTAGCTCCTTTGGATCAGGTGCAGACTCCTGTGAAAACTGCGTTACAGCCTTGGGTTTCCAGTCGTTGCAGTCTGTAGCAGCGGTGGCCGTTCTTTCCTTGGTGTTAATTCCCTGCTGTGGACCCAGATTTCAGAGAGATTGTTGATGCTTTCTGCAGCATTTGTCAAGGAAATGGCTGCTTTCTTTTTTTTTTCCTGAAGTGAGTAATTGTTTATTAATTTTTCAGCACATAAAGAGCATAATTATAATAGTCCCTGACATGTGCTGGCTGTGCCAAGGTTTAAGAAAAATAAAACCCAGTAGAAGTGCTGTTTTGAACTGTCTCTGATTTTTCAGGCCTTCCTGCTTTGGACCCAAATTTCTGCGTAGGAATTTGGGACAAGCACACAGGCATCAGTTTAATTCTCCATAGAATTAATTCTCTTGGATGTTTTAACTCAGTTTAGGATGGTGGGATCTTACTCAGGTGCTATGAGAAAGAAGAGTAGGTGATCAGTACACTGGATTTTTTGGCACACACTATTTTTTGGTACGCACAGTGCAGGTTGAGCAGCATCCTGGATTTGTCCTGACACTTCTGTGCTTTGTTTCTTTAAGCAGTGAATGTAACATCCATGAACAATGCTAGATTGACCCCAGGGGAAAATGAAGTGGGCCCATTGTTTGCAGAATATTTATGGTCTGGACAGCTACCATGGAAATGTTCCTTATGTTTGCCATTTTACTGTGTTTCACCCCTGTTATAGAGGAAACAACCTAAGAATCGACAAGGAAGCTCAGTGCTTTTGAGGCTGGTCATGCAAGTTGCTAGATTTGCAGGAGGGATTGTGTGGTGTGAGTTCCATTCTACTGAGAACTGGACAAAGACAAGGGACGCAGCTGCTTTTGAATCTATAAAATTATTCCACTTGCAGTCCCCACAGACGGGGCAGCTCTGGCCAATCAGGCTTCTTGCCCCTTACTTCGTTTTTCCCTTAATGGGGCAATTAACAGCAGGAACAAAGTGCATGGTCTGCTCAGTCTTTATTATTATTTGTGTTGTAATAAATGTTGAGGAGGCCAGTTGCAGACCAGCACCAGGCACTGTGCAAATGCAGAGGAAAAAGACCATTCTTGTTCCAAAGAGCTCTAAGTAAAAAAATAAATTTACAAAAAGGTCTTACAGTATTTGAAGTCCTTCTCCTTTTGCTGTTTCTTCCCAACTGCTGTGGTTTGCATGATTTATTGTGCACCTTTCACAATTTCCAGCTTTAATGTTTTCAACATGAAACCTTCTGTGTGTTAGATTCTGATGATCCAGATAGTTTCCTCCAGTATCTCCTATATTTATTCTGTCATTCAAGATCTTCCTTGTCCTAATGTCATCACAGCCCCCTAACTTCAGCCCGAATTGTTTGGGGCTTTATTGCTGAAAGGAAAATATTCATCCTCTATTCTACATTTCCTATGATTTAAAAATTCTGTTAAATGGGGTTCTTGAAATAGGAGATTCGAGGAATAGTAATTTGATGTTTTTTCTTGTAACTTGAGTCTTTTCAGTCTAAAACATATTTATAGCTTCTTCTGCAGATGGGTTCTACTTTTGATCCTCTTAGACTAATTCTAAACCACTGTATTACTGGTTTTGTTCAGTCCCTTGACTGTGGAATTAGAAGGATCTGAGTAAGTGTGAACAGTGCTCCTGTTCTGGTGCATCTCTGTTTGATTCAGCCTTCTGGAGTCTCCCATTCAATAGTGATTTTAAGTACTCTGCACAATTGTTAGGTGTGACACAGACTTCTATCCTCACATCACTCTCCAGCTCCCTATCATGTGAATGAACGTCCTGCAGTCCTTGTCTGCCCTGCAGTTAAAAGAATGAAAACGTAATAAATTACAGCTTCATTGGTTTTACATTCTACACATGTGAAGAGAGCAGGGTGAAAGGGATTTCTTTTGAAAGCTGCTGTGTTTGAGCTCTGCAGTAATGGCAAGAGGATAGAGAGAGGAGTGAGGAAGGTGAGAGTTGGGAGGTGCTGTCATCTGCTCCCCTGGAGCCTGGATCCCACATTTTTTTCAGTTGTGGAGCCAGGGACTGGTCCTAGTTCTGCTGTGGGGAGCATCTTGGACACTAGGTTCTGCATTCCTTTGGAGTGACTGAGCTCAAACAGTGATAATTTTACAGCACAGCCCGGTGATCCCTCAGCTTCCTCCGCAAGAAGGGAGAAGCAAGCTGAGGAAATCGGGTGCTATCACAGAAAGTTACAGAAGCTGATTCTCTTCCCTGAGCTTTGCCTGCCTGTCTGTGGTCTCTCCTGGGTGCCGTGGGCTCGGTTTGGTGGCCTTGTGGTGGCTCTGGCAGGGGAGCAGCTCTGTCACCTGCGGCGAAGACACAGCTCAGCCAGCCCCTGTGCCACCCTTGGGCACCCACCGGGCTCGGCGCTGGCGCTGCTGCCCTCCTGGTGTAAACACAACTCCAAATAATTGCTGCCAGTTGGATTGCAGGCGATATCCCCCCGCACCCCCACCCTGCTCATCTCACTGCAATTCCTTCTTTGGTGGTACTGGCGATTGCAGGGAGCTCGCAACTCCAGCTTAGGCAGAAGTACAAAAAGGGATTTTTGAAGTTTATTTTCCCTCCGAAAGTGAGATGATTTCTCTTCAATAAAAAGTTAAAATGTTTGAACTCTAGAAAAAAGGTTCATGCTGCTCACTGGTTAAATTTATTATGGCTGCATTATTAGTTTAATACATTTAGTTTGCTCTTCTGGTCATATTTCTTATAAGATGTTTTTCCAGCATCTTATCACTTCCCTGTAACAGTTTTTATTGTGTTAAGCCTGATGTTATGAAGTCTCATTTGGAGGTGTATTTCTGAAGTAAAAAAATACATATCTAGCACATTTTCTCGGCAAATTAAAATAGTTATTGTATGTTTCTTTTAATGTATGTGTAGGAGTTTCTGGTTCTTTTTAGATTTATGCATGTAAGTTTAGCTTGAATATTATTCCTCTTAAAAAGACAGGAATTTTGTCAAGATATCTACTGTGTTCTCAATCGAATTATACAAAACTGAAGATGACAGATATTTCACTTTGAAAGGTGACTACTACACAGATGAAGTTGCTACTTTTCATAAGGGTTTTTACTCCATATATCAATGTGTTTTAAGAGAGACTTGGGTCAATAATACCATGCTTTAGAATTCCCTAAATACATATTTACACAATAGACCTTAAAATATATTAGTCTATCATGTCAGCTCCTGTACACTTCTATCTGGGATGTTTTATGTCCTTAACATATGATACAATAAAACTTTATTTTATATAGCATTTTTCATACAAATTGTATCCTAAAATGTATTGTGGGGTTAAATGAGACTTTCACAAGGTTAAAATTAAAGAAGCTGAAGGGTGCAGGAAAATGAAGGGCTTTGCCTGGGACATGTATTTAATTGACCAAAGGGAACCTGAGCGGAGAATACTCCGAGCTGAGAGCGGGTAAGCGTGATTGGAGCTGCAGAGCAGGATCCCTGGAAGTGCTGAGGTTATGTGAGGAAAGGCTTATTCCGTGTGAATGAAGGAGGTGGAAAGGTCACGCCTTCAGGAGCAGCTGGAGGAAGTGTGGAGTAGCTCCTGAACAAAGAAGTTGAAAGCAGGGGCTGTGTGGAGTCACTTCTTTGTGGTGGGAGCAGCAGAAGAGATGAGAGGAGAGTGCTGCAGGGGAGGAAGGCAGCCGAGAGCGCGGTGCGCAGCTGAGCTGCGGGGCGGGATGCGTGGCACCGGGGTGGCAGAACACCGGGGATCTCAGCTGCTCCATCCGCTCGCTCCAGCCTGGCCCCGGCGCTCCGCAGGCACAACACACTGACAGCTCACATGCGCTTTCCCCCTGCCTTTTATAATTTTCTTAACATTTTTTTTTTTTTGGTCACCCTATTCATGTAAATTAAGTAAGGCTTTTTTGTATGTGATAATTATAGATAAATGTATTTAAAGTAGATCAGGATTTTGTAGTCCTCGGGAAAAGAGGAAGAGCAATTTTTCCCCCCGTCCC
The DNA here is from genome assembly GCF_048771995.1 of Taeniopygia guttata. NCBI lineage: Eukaryota > Metazoa > Chordata > Aves > Passeriformes > Estrildidae > Taeniopygia > Taeniopygia guttata. The sequence goes on from NC_133046.1 coordinate 1,190,743, forward strand.
TGTCATGTGTTCGTTTTAATGAGCAATTTTAAAAAATTGAAAATAAAAGAGGAAAATGAATAGGTGTTGAACCAGCCTGTGATATGTAAATGCCAACTAGTAATTACCTAAAACCTCAATTTTCTTTCTGTTTCATCTTGCAAAACATTTCATTTCCACTGAGTGAAAACACTTAATTTGGGGCTCTGACGGCGGGAGCGCGGCGGCGGCTGAGCCGCCAGGGGGCGCGCGGGGTCCGTGCGGGAGCCCCGGGGCCGTGAGGGGTCCGTGCGGGAGCCCCGGGGCCGTGCGGGAGCTCCGGGGCCGTGAGGGAGCCCCGGGGCCGCGGGCCCTCGCCCTCACAGGGTCGGCTCGGAAAGACCTCCGGGACCATGGAGCTCAGCCTGGCACCCAGCACTGCCCTGTCAGCTCCGCCAGAGCACTGAGAGCCGCGTCCGGGCTTTCCCTGGCCGCCTCTCTGGGCAGCCCCTTCCAATGTCCAGTCACCCTGTGAACAAATCCTTCTGGTGGCCAACTGAGCCTCCTCAGGTGCAGGTTAAGACTCTACTTTGTCCTGTCGCTTGTTTTCTGGGAGAAGAGCCCAAATTCCACCTGGCTACAGCCTCCTGACTGAGAGTTGTAGAGAGTAAAAAGCTTCCCCCTGAACCTCGTTTTCTCCAGGCTGAGCAGGACCCGTGGCAGGGACACAGCAAGAACCATTTTCCTCACCCTTCATATGGGTGCCACTGACTTAGGTGTCAGTGTCACTCATAGTCCAAGTTCTGAGCACCTAGGATTTCCCTTTTTTTTTTTTTTCCCTTGCTTTGGTGTGTTTTTTGGGTGGTTTTTTTGTTGGTTTTTTTTTAAAACTTTTTTTTTTATGGGGTTTTTGTGGCTATTTTTAGTTGGTTTTCTTTGTGTGTGTGTGTGTTTGTTTGGTGTTTTGTTTTTTTCTTTTTTTTTGGGCTGCTATTCTGTATTCTCTTAGTTCCAGGTTCTTCATCTCAGTTGCGGCTCAAAAGTGTGTTTCTTCCTCGCCTTTGTTCCCATTAATCTGCTTTTCTGCCTCCCATGAATCTTGCTTTCTACTGTATTTTTTTCCCCTCACTGTTTTACATGAGGGCTTTGCCATTGTTGTTATAGCGTTTTTAAACTTTCTTCCATCCAACTTTGAGACTGCTAAACTTTGCAGGTTTCTAGGCTGTATCTCAGCTGAAGTGGTTCCTGGGGTTCTGTACGTTTTCAGGTAAATCTCAGTGCAGGCACAGGCGCTCTGGAGCCTTCCTCCCCTGCGTGAGCTGCAGTCCATCCCCTCAGGAGCGCGGTGTTCGGTGCGAGGACAGCGCGGACAGGGCTCGTCCTGCAGCGGGAGCAGCGCTGGTGCCCGGGAGCGCGGCTGGGGCGCCGAGCGCTGCCTCCTTACTGAGATATACGGCTTCATAATTAGCCCCTTGCATTTTTCCCGAGTGCTGGCATCAGCGTTCTATGATGTGTTTCCCTGATTAACAGCTGCTTTGCAACTATTTCCGTGTGCCACCGATAACCATATTTGTCAAGTTAGTCCTGGCAGGGCACTGATTTCTTACTAAAACACAGCGTTTCTGTTGCAAGGGGTTTTCTTGTTCACTGTTGTGCCAGGCTTTTAAGTCAGCCCTTGTTAAAACGTAAGTTGGCTTCATCCTGATGCTTGTTAACAGGATTCTGGGTATCTCCTTTAGAGTAGGAGTGCAGAAACCTTTCACAGACAATTTAATCTTCCGAGCCTTGCAAACATACAGCCGTACACTGAGGGGGTGTTGCTGTAGGCTAATGTATTGATCAGTTCCATTTGCCCTATAGCTGTGGCCTTCTGCTCTGGCTGAAATAGGTTGAGTGTTTGTTGATACTGCCATATTATTATTTTTTAATACACTGGGAAAAAATTAATTCCAACTTCTTTTACATACGTCATGTATATTGCCAGTGTTGATTGCTTCCGCACACGTAATGTAAACTGTCTGTGCATAGTTCATGGCCTGGGCCGCCTCTCCTTAATGAAAAGAAGTGTTGCTTTTAAACAGATACAGATCCACTCAGAAAGACAAAATACCATCCCTTGCAACGTATAATTCAGACCCAACCTTTACATCACAGGTCATCTCAAAGTCTCAGTCTATCAACAAATGCTGTTTAGTAATAACCTACAGAGGGTTCCCAGTATTAGGAAATCTATTAGAGCTCTTACAGGCTGCGCTCCTGGTGGCTTTTGAGTCTGTTTTCCATGTGGAACTCTCTTACCAAATCCTTTGTAACTTTTATTGGTAAAGATCTTTTACATTTCTGTTACTTTGGTTTTTATTTCTGAGTTGGTAGAAAATAGCCATTTGCCGCAGTATTTTAAATTTTGTGGTTTATTTTTTTAATGAAAGCAACTGATAAAGTAGCTTAGATTGCTTTATTGGAAACCCTGCAGCTTTGAGCACAATAAGAAATAAGGCTGTCTTTATCTTCCCCATTAACATAAAAGGGAGGGGAATTAGGAATGAAGGGCCTTGACTGCTAAGTTAATGTCCAAGTGCTATGCTTTGGCCCAGAATTTTGCCAGCCCTCTGCTCTTCCATAGCATCTGCAATAAACTTCCAGACTTTATTTTATATTTTTGACATTGAAGCAGAATATTTGGCCTGAATTTATGTCATTTGTCCAGTTGCAAATATAATCTATGAATAGTGACATTGATCTTTTAATTGGAAAATCAAACTGTAGGACATGACCTGCTGCAGGATTCCACCCATCTCTTCCCAGTCAGAGATGTCTTTGTGGATCCTGTCACTGCAGGAGAGGTGGTAGTGGGAAAGCAAGTTTATGGGATTGACTGGCTTTTTAAAAACCAAATACACTTTCTTTCTTTACTACAACTACCTGATCCGTTAGATAAAGCCAGTCTGCTCGACAGTGCATGCTGGCAATCTAAGAATCAACGCAGTGATACAATGCTCATTATTTGGCAGTGTCCTAATATCATAAAAATTTGGAGAAGTGTTACAAATGCTACAGAAATAGTATGGAACAATGTTAGCAGCTGAGTCAGAGTGCTATTTGCCACATGATTTTTTTGGCTGTACACAGGACTGCAAGTCTTCTCATCTTCCTCCTCCTTTTTCTCTTGTTTAAATTATGGAGTGCAGTTGCTCTTGTTTGTGCAAGGAAAATGATCCATAGAAGGTAGGGAAATTCTTGTGTATGTTTGTTGGAAATATTGGCATTTTGACATGGCCAAAATTGCTTCGTAAGTTACTCGTGTATATGAGATAAATTATAAAAATGAAGACATTTCATCTCAGCCTATAGGAACGAATGTTCAGAGGTAAATGCAAACACAGTATGAGAAACATGGGATTACTGGAGGGAGGAATACATGTCCAGGATTCTTTTTATGGAGTTGTTGTTGCTTGTAATTTCATTTTGTTTTAAGATTAAAAAGGCTGTGAATACTGGAGGAAGTAATGCAGGGGAGAGATAAAACAGGAGTTTATTTTGGACTGAAATTTACTACCAAAATGTTTACATCTTTATAAGGCAAAAATAAGCTTTAATAAAGGGTTAAAATCAATAAAATGTTCACATGATCGTGGTTGAATTAGCACAATGAAAAATGCCGCTTATTTCTCACAGGTTTTGTAATACTTAAAAATTGATAATTAAATAGAAGAGCTTGCAGAACTGCAAGTCTGCAGGCCGTTTGTGTCTATATCACTAAATGTGGGAGGGAGTGTTAAGGAGTATCTGAAGACACAAACAAGTAATTATTGTTAGAAGGAGAGTGGCTTTGATATGTTCACATGTCTGTCGGTCTGCTCATTTGGGCATCTTTCTTATTCAGCATATTATCTTAAGGTTATTAGTTTGGGCGCTTTATATTTCCGCATCTGGCACAGCAATATCAGCACAGTTTAAATCTGCGATTTGCCTGTCACCTGCATTTCAGCTGGAGACAGATCAAGTGCACATAAATGAAGCCAAAGTATGCTTTATGTGGGGTGGTTTTTTCCTCTGCTGTTTTGTGGCTCAAAATTACTGAATGGAACTTAAGGAAAAAATGCAGGAAAACAAGAAAATGAAAAGAATTAAAAATACCCCATTCATTTTATCCTCCCAACTTTGAAGTGTGCTGGGACTTTGTCAAATTCCCGTTAAAATAAATATGTCAATTTCATATCTCTTCCAAATTCATTTATCATGCTTTTTTAAAAGGTGTTTTCTGCTTTACCTGATGTTTAAATTGGATTCGCTCGTTTATGCTGTTCTTTGCTGTATCCCCCATGTTTTTCTTAAATGAATTAGTAATGACAGCGTACTCCATCATACCCTCTCTACAGCCACTTTAAGGGAAGCCTGGTGATCTAAACCTTTTAACCTATTAAAGATGATTTTCCCCAATTGAATCAGACCCACCACAGGTGTAATAACTAATCATTTAAACTACACCTGCTATTATGTATTTTTAAGCCATTATGCATGTTGGATAGATGATAATTCATGTTTATTGCATTGTCCAATGGATCCGTTTTGCCTACACTAGCCTGATTAATGTATTTAAAGAAATAAGAGATGCAATTTAAAAGAAAAAAACATTGATGGAATGCACTGAGGAGTACATTGAAAGTGCCATTAAACCCATCAGAACTTTGCTCTCTGACCAGAAATGCATATTCGAAGTGTTTGATTCAAACACAAAGTGAAACTTAGTGATTTCAGGAGTGATGCCGTATTTTCCCTTCTTCTTCTGCTGTCAAAGTTTTGGAAACCTTTTTGGAACTGAATTCCAGAAACTGTATTTTGAGGTAAACTCCTAAAGACCTGAATAACATGGGTCTAGCATATTAGGATGGTTAATTTTAGCACTAGAGAAGGGAAGTAGTCTCTTCCACTAGTTCACATGGATGTGCTGTTAGCACATTATTCCTCATGATGCCACAATCAGAACAGATGTTTTTATATAAAAGTGGAGGGAATCACTGGTGCAGTAACATGTGATAACATGTATAACAATATAGGGAAGTATGTGGGAAATGGAACTACCATATGAATAAAGAATTGAACACCTTTCACTGGCACATGGAAATGTAAACATCTAGTGCCGTTGAGTATTATCCCAGACTTTACCCTTTGCTTGTATAAATGCTCTGTTTTAGGTGCTCTGTCACCTTATAGAAGGATGTAGAAGTCAGTTTGTAGACAAAAGTCATCTGTGGCTTTTGCTGGTGTGCAATATAAATTTAACTACTTGCCTACCCATTTGTGTCATTCCAAGTGACTTTTTTGATTGTTGTTATGTGATCTAAAACATGTGAAGTTGCTTATTCTCTAGTCATGAGAAGCTGAGGTTTATTTATTGCTTTCAATAAATTAGAATGATGGCAGAAAAGGCCTTAATCTCTTAGAATCTGCAGGGAGCTTTAAGTCAGATAGAAGGGAAGTATTCTTACAATAAGCCAACTGTTACAGATCACATGTACTGACTCAAGGCTAGCTTTAACTGCAGGAGCCAACTTAGGTAAGAAGATCACAATGTAAATTACAGAAACATGTAATAATCTTAAAGGAGATTTTTGTACAGGTAGAGCTGCTCCCAAAGTAATTACACAAGAAACTTCTAGGCTAAAGACCATAACTGTGCTGTCTGTTTAGAGTTAAATCACAAACTCTGATACTTGTTGAGCCATTTCTGAAAGTTGGTGTTGTCTCCAGACCATCTCATGTGATGGATGTGTTGTCTTACCTTGCAGTCCACAGTGCTTAATATAAAATAGGGATTTGACCATACCTAACTTGGATCTTTTCTCTCTTCTTTTTCTCCAATCCTCCTACCCTCCTCAGATTGTGACAGCAGTGAAATTTTTACAGAATCCACGGGTCCGCCAAAGTCCTCTTGCAACCAGAAGAGCATTCCTGAAGAAGAAAGGTATGAACTCTTTAGATTGTGATCTCAGTGATAATGAGGGACCTTGAATTAGTGTAAAGTCAAAACGTATTGCTGTGGAATATTAGATGTTACGGACAAAGCAATTAGTCTGTCTCAAAAGAAGATCTGGGGTTTATAAGAATTATCAGGCTCTTTTCTTCCCAACTGACTAGTGCAATATTTGCGCCAGATGTGGAATTGTAGAATACAAAAGACACATGGGAAATTTCTGGTTAACTGTTATCAGATCTTTTCTGCAATGAGGACAGTTCATAGTTGTGGACTAGCTGGTCAGTTCAAACCTTACTGACACTGGCATTAGAATGGCCAATCTCTGGGGGAAAAGGTCAAATGTTTCCAAAGAGAGCCAGAGAGAGGCAAAGAACCTGGTAAAAGTCAACAAGGTCAGGTTAAGGTCAAACTTGGGATCAACTTGACTTTCAGACTGAAATGGTAAACTACTGACTGAGTTTAGCCCTTTTCTATAGCAGGGATAGAACAGATCCTGACAAATCATATCATCTTAGTGAGGTGCAGCATACTTTGGTCATTGCCTACAGAGAATTTATTTTACTTTCTGACTCATAGTGGAACTATCTTTTGTTCCTATTTTATTTCTAAAGTTTTTATTTCACAACTTGCAGTGCATTCCAGGTGATGTTCACTCTATATTTTGCTCCAGTCCTGGGACTATACTGCTTACCACAAGACATAAATAATGACAGTTTTAACTTGAAGTTAATTACATGTGTTGTGGAGCACTGTAAGGTGTTGAAATGATACTGAAAATACAAATTCCAAACTTCAGAGGGGAGTGACCCACATACACTTTGAAGTCGTAAGTACTTCAAGGTACATCAAATTCTAGAGCTAAAGATCTTGAGCTTTGAAAAGTGGGGAAACCTGTGAAATACGTATTTTTCTGTTTGGAGTTATGAGCTGCTGGTTGAGATGCCTGAGACCTGAAGTCATGAGATGGAGAGTTCAAGTATATACAGCACTTTGCTCGTCTTGAGTAGCAGAGAACCTAGAAGGGAATGGCAGCCTTGTGTTTTGGCAGTGATGTCATGACAAGCAGTTCACGGGCACATCATTTTGAGTGTGATCCTGTCGCTGCTTGTCCTAGTGCCAATTAGGAGGACATTCCAATCACGTAGGGATGTTGCTTGCCCTGCCCTGCCATCAGGATGACATTAAAATTTGGAGCCTGTTGGTCGCTGTGCGCCATGAGTTTTTCCTTGAAATATGTGGACCTACGGGGAGTAATTAATCATAAAAGCTTGGGGATTTCAACTCTATCATCGAAGCAATGAAGCAAGGGAAAGCTGAGCCTAAAAGCCGTGCTGATTACCCGGGGTAACCTGATACAAAATCTATTGTTGCCGAGAGATCCTTAGCCCCCAGTATATCTGCAATATTATAACTGCCTGATCTTCTTCTGTGCTGACAATGACCAGTTAGTCCTCATTTTCTCTCTCAACACAGCTGGGTTAGAATTTCATTTGCAGAAGGTATTTAGAGCAATTTAGAGACAAATGTCTCTGGTGTTTGCTCTGCACTTCCCCACCGCAGGCTTCGCTGAACAGTTTTTCGTATCAGGAGCTCCATCTAATCTGTTTAATTTTAATAAATCCCTGACTGGGAGAAGAGGAAGGGTGGGGAGATGGAGGCACAGAGAAACTGTGGCCGGACTAATACTTCTTATGAATTACTTGGCTAATAATTACTAAAGAGCAGAAATGGTTTGGTAGAACTGTTTGTTTGTTCCTGTGTGTTAATTATCCCTCCTTCCCTCTGTGCTAATTATTTTGTTTTCTAAACTTAACCATAGGAGATAGGAAGGAGTAGGGTCCAGTAGCGCCTGTACCCAGCAGTCCATATGGAATGTGGCCTGTGTTTGGTGCTGGCGTGGTGCCTCTGTGGTCTAGCAGATGGAGTCAGCTCTTGAAACATAGATGTTGTGGCTGGTTTAGGCCCAAGTAGATGAGGGACGACAGGGTTTGGTAGGCTGTTCCCCCTGTTCTCTGATGTACAGTCCCTGTCATCCCAGCGATAATGTTTATTCCCAGCTGAGGCTGTCTGGTAGAGAGTCCTCACTGCCAGTTGAAAAAGGTCCTGCAAGCCTGACTTGGCTTAAGAAATTTCACTTCTGAGACTCACAGAGGTGGTTCTGCCTAGAATTACAATATTTTCTTCTTTTTCTGTAAGCATCTCCTTCCTCATAAAGGCCAATCAAATTTTATTTCCTTCTAGTATAGGAGCTGGATTTGGTTTAGTACATTTCAGTGAGATGAGAAATGAAAGTTTCTGCAGGATTATCAACTGGACTGGATTTGGTGAAACAGTAGTTGTAGAGGCTGAAATCAGGTGTTCCTGGTTCTGTGCAGTTCAGGTGGTGCTGAACTGTTTTCTCTGGCACATGGGGTGATAAGAGTGTTGACGACAGTTCGGTGAGTGAGGGTATCCTGGATTTGTAAAAGGGCTTTCAAAAGTCAGATGAGATTTCTCTGTTGTCTTAAGCACTTTTAAACTCCCATATACAGAGGCATTAATGAGAAACATGAAGTTATTAGAATCATTTATCATTTTCTTTGAAGCTTACACTGGCATTTTGTGTAATTTATGACATTTCCTCCTTTTTATCATGAACTTCTTCAGATGAAGGGAAAAACAGCTGTTTCCCCTCAAAGTATCTGAAAGAAAAGAAAGAAAAAAAAGATGCTGTTTGTTTTTTGTCCAACTCGCTGATTCTGCTGATGACATGCCACAGAATCAGCGGCGCCTTGGGAGTAATTAGACAGCATGTGGGGCTTAAACCCTTGTGGAAATGTGTCTGTCATTTAACTGTTGTGCCTCAGATGTCCTGCACTGCTCAGTTACCCATCCGGTAACTCGTGTGGCTTGTTAATTTTGTGTGCTCTGAATCTCTTAAGTTCTGGCAAGACAGAGAGAGGGGGTGAAAATGCACTATACCTGGGTTTTTGGGGCAGAGAAGGGGAAAACTGTGGGGTTACAGACTTGTGTCATCTTGGATGAAGAACTGTTTTCGTAGTTGCTTGTTCTCTTCATCTGTAGAATGACTACAGAAATGCCTTTCCAGAGTGGGAACTCATGAAAGCATATGAGGAGCTCAGAAATAATAGTGATGGAAGAACAGAGGTGCATTAGAGCAAGTTAATATACAATTGTTGAGTTATGTTGGGAAAATATCCGCTCAGAAGGTTTTCTGCAGTCCATCAATGTTTCAGAAAATTTTTCCAGTGTCAAGATGCCACACTATGGTGATTTCTGAAGAGATGGAAAAGTTATTTAATTCTACATGCCCTTCCCAGTCAGAGCTCAAAGGCACTTGATCCCCTGGAAATAAATGCTGTCAGCCCCAGAATCTCCAGTAGAAAACTGACTTAATTTTCTTCCTCTTTCTGTAGTCTGCATTCTTGGAAGTTGAAACTGTCTTTTCCCCTTTGTCAAAGAAACCCAAGTAAATCACCTTCAGGACCTGAGGAATGGGGCCACAGCCCACTCTTGGAGGGCTTAAAAAAAGCAAATTCTTCAGCAGATTTCAATTTAACCCTTTTTTATTGCTCCTTTTTTTTTTTTATAATTTAAGTCCATTTCATGAGGCAGTTTGCATGTCCTTGAATGGAATCTCGTTACCATGAAAGCTTTTTTAGCATTGATTTCATAACAGTCTTAATTTAATAGTGCTGTCATTACTGAGAAGCTCTGAGAGTGAGGCCCCAGCTTTCCAGGTCACTGACCTTTTAATTACAAACCTTGTTCTGATGGCCAGGTTATCGACTGGACAGCTCCCAGCTCCTGCCCCCAGCATGAAGATGAAAATAACTGCCTTTCCTCCTCCACTTCCAGAAAAGGGAGGAAAAGAAAAGTAACCTCTTGCGTTTCCAAAATTAATTTTCTCCTTCAGCTTTACTTTGTAATTAATTCTTTAACATGTCTCAGTGATGCTCAAACAGTTTTTGTGAGGGCTTTTCTTGAGAAAAAAAAAATACAATGCAAGCCAATGGAGTCCAGTGCCAACTCAGCTGGAAAAATAGAGTTAGTAACCTATGGTGTCAAAATACCTATTTAGGCCAAACTGCTCTGGCTTTCCAAACCTTACTCTTTTCTAGATAGTACCGTGTTTGATGCACAAGTGTGGGATTAGACCAGAAGTGTTGACTGTTCAAGGAATGCTAGGTGACTTGTCCTTCTCTTCAAACTTCCTGTCAGGATATGGATTTGAGAGATGGTGAAGAAAAGGAGGAAAGGCTTTCTTTCACTGTTGTGCTGGTGTTGGCTTCTCCATAGTGGCTGGTGTGGATGGTGCTGTGATGGGTTTGTGCTGAAGACACTGTTGGTAGTACGGAGGTGTTTTAGCTATATCTGAGCAGTGCTTGCACCCAGAGCCAAGGCCTTTTCCACTTCTCACCCCAGCAGTGAGGAGGCTGGAAGTGCACAAGAGTTGAGTCACTGACCTCGTCTGACCAAGGGAACAGGTATAATCTGTTATATATAATATAACTATAATCTACTATAATCCAAAACATAGCCCCATACTAGCTACTATAAAAAATGGTGCACTATCCCAGCCAGACAATTGCACAACTGATTGTGTGAGTGAGGCTTGTCCTGTTTTGTCCTTGCAGCTCAGGTAACTTGTTCTCTAGCTGCTGGCACCAATGCTGGCACAGAACTCATCACTTGCACTTGCAAAACTACAAGCAAGACCTGTAATTCAGATACTGATAGCCAAAATTTATTACAAGAACATGCTTCGTGTTTTAAGCTTCTAGTACAAATCAACACACAGCAACAGAAAGTTCAGTAGCACAGGTAGAAGCAGGGAGGTACTTTCTGATTATTTAAGAATGCAGCAGGTGTTCAAGTAGCATAAGGTAACTCTAACATCTTGTGTAGACTTTCAGAAATGCCTGTAGAGGTTGCATGGAAGTCAGCACATTCTGCATTTTCATGATGCTTTTAATTTCAGGATTTTGGAGCACATTGCACCCATTAACTATGGAAATTTTGCAGCTAGTTGCATGGAGCATGTTGGATGGTGTTTATAGGGTTATCTGTCATTATCAGAATCATGGTTTGATCTAGATCTCACTGTGCTTCCCACTAAAAAGCATCCACCTCTGAGGTAGATGACAGCAGCTGTTCAACATCACTTTGTGATTTTTAGGAAAGGAAATGAAGAATACTTTATCTAAGTGATCTTGCAGAGGGAGCTTTAGGGATAGAGAATGTAATTACTGAGCAAAAAATTTGCTAAGATTCTTGAAAAGCACCATGGGATATTTAATTACTAAAGATGGTTGGGCCTCTGTTTATGACTGTGCAAGACAGCTAGCGTGCCTTGTAATATTTTGGTAGGTTAAGGAAAAATATGTCCTACACCTGTCATGCGACCAGTTTGTTCTTTAGGTGCCTCCCACCCAAGCTTTGGCTCTACGCAGCCCTGCATAAATGGGGAAATGTGATTGTCTCCCAAAGAGCTTATTAGGGAACTTAAGAATGAAGAGTGAGAGAATGAAAGCTGTCATTGCTAACAAACTCACACCAGTTCCTATCTAAATCAGCATTAGGGGTAATCACATCCATTTGTGGCCCTGCTGTGTTTGCCCAGTGCTGATAATGTTCAACATACAGATTTCCACTGCTGGAGTATCATAATGCAGAGGAATAGATGTGCTTGTGATCCAGAAATTAGTTCCACCTTTCTGTGTTTTGTATTAGTTGCCTTCCTTTTTCTTCTTGAAAATGATTGAGAATCACTATCCATCTGCTGAGAAGGAGATGTCTTCCTGTCCTGCCACTCTTTTGCATGTGGATCTGTCACCTGCTGTTCAGTACCAGCCTATTCATCATGCTGACTCCTCTCCCCCATCAATTTTGCCACTGTTTGTGATGTCTGAACTTGCCATGAACTTTACGGATTTTCTTGGCTTCTTTGGTGACAAGGAATGTACAGTAGTGCTAACAAAATGTGGTAAGCTGTTTAGCCTTAGGACATCCTGGGAATAGGATGTGGTGCTTCTTTGGAGGGTTTTGGAATGAATATAGTTGAAGAAACCCTTCACTATCATTCCTCAAGATTTGAAAGTAAGTTTGGGAAAACGAGTCTGTTTAGTCCCTATACACATGGAGAAATCAGTTTATTGCTTGTCTCTGACTCTTACCCAGTCACTAGTTGTTTATGAGAGAGCAGAAAACCTGACATTGGGTTAGGCATAACTGCCCATGTGATGCAGTGTTCAAAGGAAGCCAATCCTTTCTTGGCTTGAAAATTATTGATAAATTGGAACAGACTGGTTTGATGCTTAGGAAGTTGTGCATGCTGCAAAATGCTGTTTGTAAGCTTAATTTTAAGAAATAATTGGAATGTCATGGGTTTAATGATGTCTCTCCACTTGGCTATCTGACAGTAACTATTTAATGTAAAAGAGCCGTTAAAAATGGCTTTGCAAAATTAACTCCTATTGCTCATTGAGTGTATTTTGAGTCATATCTGCCTTGTTTACTGACAAAGTAATGTTTCCATTCCTGGTAGTACTGAAAAAACAATATGATTACAGCAGAGTGAATTGAAGTCTACCTAGAAGATAATGCTAAAATAGTCAATTATATTCCAAGGCCTGAAATCGTTAGCCTTAGTGATGGGCAAAAAAGACCCAGCCCCTAAGTCTGACTTGTAAATTTAAATATTTATTTATAATGTTTGAGTGAAAGTAAATGCCAAATCCAAGAGAAAGTCACTTCAGTCGTTACAACCTAAGAGCAGGCATGGGAGATCTGAGACATGACTGCTTCCTTGGCTTTGGGTAAATTTCTTATTTGCAGCTTGCCCATCTGTAAAATGGGGTTAATTACCACTTTTGCCTTATTGACTCAGTAAGATTTATGTTAGCTATGTTCGTAAAATTCTCTGATATGCTTGTTTCAGAGTTCTTGGTGCTGCCGTGTGTGATTTTTGAAGGTACTGTAGTAAAAGCCACGCTTTCAGAGAGATTAGGAGTTTACTTCCATCAGCTGTGTATGGGAGGGGAAAGCTGCAAACTTTAGAATGTCAGAATGTCAAGGCTCAGGCGGATTGCGTGCAATCCTAATCCAGCCCTGCAGTTTTGACCTTTGAAGAAAGATTCACCTTGAGATGGTTGAAGAAATCTATGTACGTTTGTATAAAAATATTTCTGTGACAAAAGGAATTTGTTTTTCATGGTTATCCAGCCCAGGGTTTCCCCATAGTCTTCCCAGAACAAGTAAATGAATTCAGCTTCTGACCTGCTCTGAGAATGAACCTGGTATTCTCAGTCTAAGGAGACGCCTTCCTCCTTGAGACTGAAAAAAAGGAGTGTAGTTAGGATAATCCATGGTGTTCTGTTGAAATCCATTTCAGACCTAATGATACTTTCCGGCTAGGAAAGGTAAAATAAGTTCCTGTATGAGATAATTCTCTAGGATCTCCTGGACAACATTTCTGTTCTGTTTAAAACTATGTCTTGGGTCCCCTTGAACATGAAATCCTACAGTTTGCTTTTCTGCTGCACACTCTTAATTTTAGTAGAGTACAACCATTCTTTTCTTAACTAAGAGGTTAATTTAGTTTTTGTTTCATTCCTTACTATTCTTTCTCCTGGAGCCTAGTCCAGGTGACTCCACTTCTTCAGGAGCAGAGCAGAGAATTCATTCTCATGAAACCTGAGGCGCTCTGAAGTAAAAGCTGTTGACTTTGTCATAGCGTGCAAATGTGCATTGCTTTTAGCAAGACAATAAAGGGTAAATGGGGTGATCTCTGCTCCTGCAGAGAGGTCAGGTGGTTACATTACACAATCTTCTAGAGCATCTTGCAGCAAATACATGGGTTATATTAAAAGTTGCAATCATATCATTTTTTAAAAGTAAATTGCTGACCTTATGCAGTGGAATCAGCTTTATTGAATTTCGCCAAAAATGCGTTTATAATCCCCCCACCCCTGCATACACATGATATTCATGTCCTTGCTGCCCATGTGGAAATGTCCCTTTTTACGGTGATAAAATTAAATTTGTCTTTGTCTCTGCCTTGCCTCACCTTTTAAGATTCCATCCTTTAGAGACACCAGTGGATATCCATACAAGAGAATGAAGATGGGCAATATCCCTGCATGGCTGGCTAGCTGATTGTGAGCCAACTGCCACAGAACAAATAAAAAAGCATTTCACATTTAGAGGACAAATAAAGCTGAGGACAGTATAATATGGGTATTTTTTCTAGGAATGTTGTGGCCTTAGCATAGGTAAGAATTTATTTTGACTTGGAAGTACCTACACTTTGCTTCTGGATTTTTTCTAATTGCTATGCAATATAAAATGTAAAATCCACTAACAGTTGTTGTGTTACTTGTAGTACTGCATTACATGCCCTTCTTAAATAATGACTAACCATAAAAGTCTCTGGGCTTTGGCCACCTACAGCCTCCTTCCTGAATTCACTTGAGAAAAAGGTGTTATGCAGCATGCTCAAGAATTTAACACACCTATTGCCCATATTTCCATGCCACTTTGCATCTTCAAAGCACTCTACAAATATTAGCTGACAAAGCTTGTGACACCCTTTATGAAATGGCAAGATTATAATATTAATTTAAAACACTTCAGATTACATTTTTTCTTCATTAGACCTTCAGATTCTTGAAACAGTTTGCAAACTCCACATTTTAGTGGGAAACTGAGGAATTTTAGGTAGGGACACTGAAGCAGATGTATTAACAGTTAGATCTGAGATAATTCTGACTGCCAGCCATAGATCTATAAATACAACCAGTGTCAGTGTGATAGAATTTTCAGTAAAATTACTTAAAGCATTTTCATGTTTATCCACCATTCCAACCTCAGCTGCTTTGGGGGTTGGTGGAAGAAATTAAGCTGGTTTTATTCACTAAAATAAACAACTAAGTAAATGAAGGGGCAGATTGGCCTCTGCAATTAGCCTGGATCCCTACTTGCAGCATCCCCCAGCTTATGTTTTTTATGTAGTGTTTAAAAGACTGTTGCTCAGAGGTACTGAGAAGAATATCAGAATATCATTACTCCTGCTCTTCAAGTAACCAGGAGAATGCAGCTGTTAAACTCAGGATATAAAATGCATGTTTAAAAGATGACTCTGTATGTGTTTAAAAAAGAGAGCGAGAGAGGATTCAAGGGAACCAAAAAATAGCAGGTTCCATTACTGTAATTAAATGGCAGCATTTAACCTATCAGGCCGTTGCGTGTATGTGAGAGACGAGCAGGGAGCTGCATTTGAAATGATCTCTTTCTTCCTTGGGGGATAGAGCAGTTAAATAATTTGTTTGCGAGGTGTGAGTTTAGTGTCGGGTAAAGCAAGTGGTTGTGTGTGTGTCTGGTAAAGCTGGGATAGCTGAGAATGGCATTGAGCAGTGAAAGCCCTGTCAATAGGAGCTGCTCGTGCCCATTTGTTGGGTTCTCTGCAGTCAGGGCCTCACCTGCTCCCACATATTTCATCATAAAAGGAGAGCTTTTTTCACACCAGGCCACCTGAGACAGACAGCAGCAGCAGTAAAAGAAAACCAGGGAGGGAAGAGAGGAAGGAAAGAATCAGAGTCAGTTTTGTGATGGTGACTGTAAGGGGTGAGTTGTTGTATGCAGTCCTTGCACTTGGCACTCAGGAGTCTGGGGGCTGTGGCATCCCTGGGGACAAGGACGAAGCTGCTGCTCGGGGATCTGCCCCTTGAGCAGCACATCAAGCAGTGCCTTCCCCTGCACAGAGCTGTGCCTGTGCCTGGTGTGGCTCCTGTGAGACTCTGGGGTGCAGAGCCCGTGGAGAGAGGGACCTGCTCAAGGCAGCCCTGGCCCTTCCTCATTGACCTCGACTCTGAACAGCCCTTGGGCAGACCTTACGGTGATCTTGGTCCACTTTTGGGCATCCCAGAGAGGAGACACAGTCTTATGTAGTGCTCAGAAGGGAGTGCTCACAATCTTCCCATTTTTATTCATTCCCTTTTTATTTGTACAGTGATTCATTTGTTGAGGGAATATTTCCTAGCCCAGGAACTCCAAGAGCTATCCTCATACTTTGAACTGCTTCAGCTGCTTCCCCTACTGATCTGACTTGTGTTATGTTGCAGGAATGTGGCTCTAAGTGTTTTCTAATGTTCACTCCAGTTTCTGTGTGAATTCTGTATAGCCACTCCCATTTTAATTTTTGTGACGCTTTAGAAGACAACAGACAGTGTTAAAAATACAGATATTTCTGTATTTCCTTATTGAATATTCAACCCTGGTGACTGGATTTTGAGGGCAGCACTTGACTAAAAGGAGACCAGGGAAATGCCCTGTATTTTAGCACACAGTCAAAGCAATGCAGAAATTTGAGTCCTTAATGAGAATTAGAAACCTGAAACTATTTCCATAGATGATCTAGAAAAAAAAAAAAAAAGTCTAAATACATTATTTGAATAAATTATTTGTTGCAAATGTTTTACCTAAGTAAGTGCATATAAGGCATGTATAGATTCTCAAACCTGTCAGTCTTTGCACATGATGATTGTGCCAGTCCGAAATGTTTTAGAAAAGATACAATATAATATTATTTCTATTTCACAGACGTAGAAACTGAGGCAGATGGAGGTTAAATGGCCTACACAAGGTCAATAGCAAGGCTGGGAATAGAACACAAATGTGTAGAGGCTTTTTATTATACTAATAAGGAAACTCTGGAGGTGTGTTTGGCATGGTAATCGGAACCCCAGAGAACTAGAAGCAGTTAGTATGTTCTGTGCATGTCCCGAGGGAGCAATGATGAAACTCCTTTTCTACCTTACCACTCCAGTTCTCCGTGTGTGGTCACCGTAGTTTTTACACCACTTAACCTCGTTATTTTTAGTATTGTTAGCATTAGTCGTCCTTTGGGCGTTTAATCCAGGCTCTTTAATTTTCTCCAGAGCCCTGAAGAGGCCCTGTGGAAGCCACAAGGGGAGAAAAAAAAGCAATAAACAAACCAAAAGATGAAAAATGATCTTTTGAAACTTCTTCTATTTTGTTGACTTGTCCCCTAATGTTTTTTGCCTTTGTTGTTCTTTCATCATGAAGGACCCTGCTTAAATGTCTAATCTTGGTTTCTTAAAAGTTAATTTACTATTGTTTCTTTCTTCCCCACCCAAGATTAACATCCTGTGTGATGACATAGATGGTTGTTGTCTAAATGGATGTGATGTAGCCAACAAAATTGTGTAGGGTGGGTGGAGAAATATTTATATACTTGTGTTAAAGATTACAAAGTAGGTTTGTCTTTTAAACAGAAGGTATTTCAACACTGTTACCGGCAGCATTAGCCTTTAATTTTACAGGTGGCTGGCTACCTTTCCAGTAGCATTCAGCAAATATTTTAATGGCATGTAAAAAATTTCTCAAAAACAGAATAACGAGGAACGAGGGTGATTTATAATCTGTAATGACTTCTTGCTGACATTGTCTTTTTATAATAGTGTAGTAGCATTTCTGTCTTTCTGGGGAAAGTGCAAACCAAATTTACCTGAAACATTTGTACCGTAATAAATATGTAGCATTTAGATGTAATTTTCTTAATTCAGCTTATCTTCTTAGTGTGATGCTACCTGACTCACAGGTGTCTAACGCTAATTCCATTTTACAGAAATTGAGTAAGAGGAGCTGAGATGCTCTATGAGGTTGTGAGAAAATACCTGTCAGAAAAAGGCATGTGTTTTTGGCCCTCACCCACTGTTGGTCTCTTTATATTTCCATGTGTTTTTACCTACACACTTCTATGTGTTTTTACATTTTCTTAAAATGTGCAGCTGTAGCTACGAGTTCTCCATGCCACAGCAGCTTCCTGACAGAGACAGTGTCCAGTATGCCCTGTCACACTGTTCAGTGCTTCGTTGTGTGTTCTTCAAACACTCAAATTTCATTTATGGACACTTAATATGATTTTTCCTGTGCTAAGTCTGTACACATGTGTTTGTTTTGGTCTCTTCTAAAGTTTAAAGTTAAAGAGGAAATAAATAACATTGAGGCAAGTTGCTCTTCACACTGCAGTTCATCTTTGTCTGCAGAGGCTGCTCTGTGACTGGTTTTGTCTAAGGTAGAAAATAGCCAGGTGCTCTTGTTAGTGTGTTTGGGGCAATCAATAATTCCAGAGTAATGCAAGGAAACAGAAATGGTGCATCAGGACAGATTTCCCCATTCTTATGTATAAAACAAAGGTATCTTTCAGATATTCTAAAAAATCTGGTTAAAAAATTTCATATAATGGCTTGAAATTGTTCTTTTACCTGATTATTTTCTTTTGAATGCCGATTTGGACAGAAGGAGTGGCAGGTTCTAGAATTGCAAACCAGCCCAGCCCAGTAATCCCAGATCAGCAGTGACTGATCCAGAGTTCCATGTAAGGGCTGGGCATCAAGATCAGACCTCACAGAGTCTGTGTTTGCCCCTTTCCACTGGGGATGCTTCACTGCTGTAACAAAGGAGCTGGAGTTACAAATGTCTGCTTGGCTGCAAATCCCCTCTGGCCAGCTTCTTCTGGATCAGCACTGGAATTCCTGTGACATGCTGGTTCAAGTTTTTGGAAATACACTTTAAAATTGGTGTTCCGAAGATAGATCAAAACCAAACCTCCTGTATTGCTGGTGTTTTACCTTACTCGAATTTAAG
This sequence comes from Taeniopygia guttata, assembly GCF_048771995.1. Taxonomy (NCBI): domain Eukaryota; kingdom Metazoa; phylum Chordata; class Aves; order Passeriformes; family Estrildidae; genus Taeniopygia; species Taeniopygia guttata. The sequence continues at coordinate 1,209,347 of NC_133046.1, forward strand.
ACCACCTCTGCCTTTCTGTTTGGAAGCTCCTAAAGATAATATCACAGATCAAAGAGTAGCCAAAGGCTAATAATTTTGTTATTATTGCTCAACAAGCTGCTTAACAAAATATATTTTGTTCACACAAAATAAATGGATCTGAAGCACAAATGTTTTCTGTCACTGCTGCTGTTAAAATATGTGGTAAGCTTTGTAAGCTATGGTAATGCATGGGTTTCTTAAGGGCCGTGTATCAAACTGGGCTGCTTTTGGAAATGAACATGTAGAAGAAATTAATATTCTTTCACCCTTACAGAATGTTTCATGTCGTAGTTCCCAATTCAATAGGAAATTGCATAGGCCTGATGTGTACTCTGGGCAAGTTACTTAATTTTTGTGTGCAGGGTTTTTCTTTGCAGCCTGCCTTTCCTTCACACTGCTTGTTGGACGCTTTGGGTCTGACTGCCTTCTATGGTCTGCGCAGTTCCTGGCACCATACCTGCCCAGTGAATGCCTTTTGGGATCTCTGAGGAGTATTATACAAATAATAAGGATCAGGAACCATCACTGTGAGACTCGTTTCTCCGCAGGAATAGCAGCAGGAATTTACAGGTCACAGGTTGGATGTGCTTGGAAATGTACCCGTTTAGTGTACCTAATGCTTGTTTTCTCTGAATGCCTGGTCTTATTTCTAGGGAGTTGTCAGTTGTGGTAACGAGTCATGACAGCACTATAGTTCCTGGAGTAGTGTCTCTGCCATTAGCTGGATTTTTTGCTCTCTAAGGACTTCTTTTAAACATATGTCAGAGCCCTGGTTATGTACTATTCTTGATAAGCTACCTTGGAATCCTGGCATAGCCTTCAAAGCCTTCAAACCCCAAGTAGATACTAATTTGAAATAATTTCAAATAGGCAGAGGTTTTTGTTCTTATGTAGTGTTCTCACTCAGATCATGAACTGACTGAACGTTTGTCCTGTGTTCCTGCGTGGCAGCACTGGCTTCCAGGTTAGTCACACATGTTGTGTGTCCAGCCCCAGCCATGCAGCAGGCAAGTGGACAAAATCTACAGTGTCCACTCAAAGGAGGCTTTCCATCAGGTACTCTACTTATGCTGGTGGGATAATAGGAGGGAAAAGCTGGAGGCAAGAGACCTAAAAATAAAAATAGCACCATCACCAATGATGAGAAAATAAAACTCCTCCAATTTCTAGGAGATTTTTATTTATGTTACAGAAAGACTTGTTTCTTCTGTCTTTTTTGCTGACCATGGTGTTCTGAGAATGATTCTGTCACAGACAAATCTTCAGAAGAAGGTACCCAAGTTTGAATTTATTCTGTGTTTTTGCATATATTTGTTTGTGTAGGAATGTAAATGGACTTTGTAACAGAACTTCTGGTTCTGTAATTCAGGTTGGTGAGGACTTCTGGACCTGACTTACTTGATTTAGAGTCATGTTGCTATCTCCTTTTTTTTCTCTATTTTGAACTATTTGTGGAGCAAAAATTATACCTGTTGAATTCTGCCTGAAGATTTGTTGTAGATTAATTCAAGAAAGAGGTGTCCAAATCCTGTTGAGGCTGTGATAGCACTCCATCTGCTGGGACTTTGGCATTGCAGAATCCTGAGCACGAGTCCAGTTTTCATCCTGCATGTTGTTCCTTGAATTCTCCTCTTAGTGCCTTGACCCCTCAAATGTATAGCTTAGTATTGGGAACTTCTACTAAAGGTCTTTCTTTCTTTTTTTCTTGTTCTTTCATTCTTTCTTTCGTTGTTTCTTTCTTATATGGGACAGAGATAACATACTTCATGTAAGCAAGGAGCTTACTTTACATTAGAAGAGGAAGACCTGACCTCTCTTGCTGCAAGTGAAACTGTGTTTTCCCTGCCTTGAAACTACCAGTGAAATGCATTTTGGACTGACTTATTATGCTGTGATTTATGCTGTGGTATGCTTTGTGATATTACAATGTCCTTTTGCCTTTGTGTTTGATTTTTTTTCCCCTCTGATAAATTTTACTGGGTATTTACCCAAAATGCCCATAGGAGAGTGAAGCATTCTCTCTGCTGTTTGCTGCCTCAGAGAAGGAATCCCATGGTTTTTTCCCCTCCAATTAACCTCATTGCAATTTCTTTTTTTTTTTTCCCTCCTTGTTTTGAAATACTATTAACATGGCAGATATTTTTAATTAGAAAACTGGAAGAAAATATGTTTCTTATTCATATGTATACACATTACACACAAATGTAAATGAGTGACCAGAAGCACCTTTTTCATTTTCCATTTTGATCTTCTCATATATATAAAACTGAAAATAAAAGTTGTAGTACTTGTTCTGTTTCCTCCATTCCAAGCCATGCTAAGCAAGTCACTTGTCCTTCTTTATTCAGAGTGAAAATACTTTGATCCAGTTTTCTGAAGACAATACTCATTTCATAAGAATATTTAATCAGTAGAAAATAGAGAGGATTTAGTTTGTTTGTTTAGTATTTAACCAAGTGAATAAGGCAGATTAGGGGAAGGGGGGACACTGGACCCATAAACAAGGTGATATATAATATTTTTTTTCGTTCTCCTTTTAAATAAATACCGATCAGCTTTATGTTCAGAGACAATAGGAGCCGTTGGCTTAAATTTGCAGTTTACTGTATTTATGGCTGTAATATCAAGGTGCTGCCGTCGTAATTTCATGCCCCAATGAGAAGAGCAAGGTCGAAGCAAATGCTTCCATCGGCATCTGCTAACACACTAACTCATAAACAAGGCCCGGCTGGATCAGGTGGCACGGAATAATACAGGCTAATGAAATACAGCACAGCTTTCCATTACTGTTAGTTTTTACAGTGTCGTCATTACGTGTAATTTATGTTTAAAAAATTCAATTTTATACAAGGCTCTGGGAAATAGGGGTCTGCAGGTCACCCGACGACTTTTAACGGCTCTGAGAGTCCTTATTGCACTCTACTGTTCCAACAAAATGTTAATAATAAATAATAATAAAAAAAATCCTCTTTTACTTTTTCTCTGGTTTGCATATCTTGCTCTGTCTTTAATTACAAGTGGCTAAGGAGAGTTTGGGGCTCTAGATGATGTCAGGAGTTATCCCCTTTGCTGGTGCTCCCAGAGGGGGGTTACTATCTGCTTGCTTTTCTTTTGTCTGTCTATCAATCACCCGGGATCCTGTAAATGGAGTAAACACAGCTGAGGAGAGGGAGATACTTAACAACCTCTCTCCCAAACCCTCACCCTCTGACATTGCCCTCCTCTCCTCCATTACACTTCATTTTATTATAGACTCCAAAAAGCTTAGCTAGGAAGAGAAACTGCTGCTGTATTTATTTATTTATTTATTTACTTATACTTGTTATGCCAAAATACTTTTTATTTTAACCTTCTCACTCCTGGCTGACTCACTGTGTAATTCCTAGCATTGTTCTGTTAGTCTGATTTTCCTTCCTTATTTCAGTGCTGTGCAGATGAGGTTAGAGCACCTTCAGTTCTGATTGCTGCTTAGTCACCCTGATGGGTTAAAGTGTATCATGTTTCTGAAAGATTGCACTTGCATAATTAACAGTCTTGTAGATGAATAGAGCTGTAAGAATTCAAAGCTCTTTCAGCAACTTTTCAAATTACTTTATTTCTGCATTTCTCAGCCTGACAGTTGAGACCAGTCCATGTTCCTTTGATGTGTGGGTTCCTTTACTAAAGTTTCAGCTGGAAGTGCAGTAGCAGGATTACATTCAAATGCAGTGTCTCAGTGTAAATTAAGGGGAAAAAACTCAGAGTGATGTTTCTGAAACCTTAGGTTTTGTTCAAATACTGGGTTGGGCTCAACCTCGTGAATGACTGTGTGTGAAAGAAAATGGATCAGGAGACTTTGCCTTTTTGACCTTCTTGAAATACATTCAGCTAAGCACAGAGTAGGACGTAGGAGACAGATTTGATAACAGTCACCCAGCACTGCATGTAACTGACTGAACAGGTGGAATCATTAGTCTGGATCAGATCCCAGAAGGATTTTATGATGATTCTTTTAAAATGTGGCCATATTCTTTCTGAGCAGAGTTGACTCAGTGGCTTCCAGGAACAGAAGTGTAATGTCATTTCAGGGTGCCGACCAGCAGATCTTCCTTTTAGCCATGTGATGGAGGCACTGACTTCAGGTGGTCACACAGTTTGTTGTAGCTGCACAAGTTGTCCTGTCCTACTTTGTTTTCACCTTAGTAGAAAGTGTGTAGGAAAAAGCCAGCAGCTGCCACCCCCTTCCCCACAGCCTCTCCTGCCTTTTGTCCCTGCTGAAGCGTGGGTGGGGGGTTGCTTCAGGGTGGTCTCCTAGAGCCCTAATAAAGCTGGCTTTGGAAACCCACAAAGAAACTGATTTTTTCCCCACCACCTTTCCTTATTATGGCAGAATTCTTAATTTCACCTAAACAGAAGTGTCTCTTCAAAACTGATGTAGCCTTCAGGTTGTGAAAATCTTGTATGAATTACTGGACTGAGCAATGTAAGGAGGAATATAATGAAGAAAAATACGTTTTCAGTGCCTAGGACAAGAAAAGGGTTGTCACTAATATGCCAGAGCCTGTGTCAGAAGAAGAAAAAGCAGTGGCTCATCTAGTTAAGTTTGTGGAAGGGTTTTACATTGCAATTATTGCTACTGTGTTTGGACAGAAAATAGGTAAAACATTTCCTGAGTTTTATTTTCTGTCTGCCAGAGGTTCAATTCTGACCTTGGAGCACTTCTCATGTCTGTATATCTCACCTCTTCCTCATCTGTTAAATACAGGTAACAGTACTGTAAGTACTCCTCTACTTCAGCGTGATCATAAGAGGAGCAGTATTTTGGTGTACATGAGGTCCTTAAATAGTAAGAGATATTATAAAAGGACATAAACAGACAGTGAAGTCTTAAAAGTTCTTGTACAAAAGAGCTCTTTATGGAACACCCGAGGTGCGGGCACTAAGAGATGCTTTGGACAGCCCATTTCATCCTCTGACTTGGTCTGTTTCTGTGTTTGACTGCAGTTTACAGAGGCTGAGTGATGCCTGCAAATTGAGTGGCAGCAGTGACAATCAAAACAGAGGGTCAGCAAGAGCCTTTGAGAGCAAAACAATCATGGGTGCTGGATTATTCAAATCAACACCCTGAAGCCTGAAAAGGAATTTTGAAAACTTTGTGAAAATTATGAATAATTCCTTGCAATGGCTGTGGTGCTGTAGAGGAATGAGAGGGATGGCTGGGGGAAGGGAACAGGTTTGCATTCTGTGGGGCTCTGAAGACAGTTTCCGTGCATCCTTCTCCTCAGCTCAGTCCTTGCTCAGTACCCTCTGCGGTTAGATTATTCCTTGCAGATAGCAATCAACTGGAAGGAAGTGTGTGTCTAATTTGCATGAGATTATTTAAAACAAAAAAAAGGTCTGCATTAGTCAGGGTGATGGTAAACAACGCAAAGAGATGCCTTTTATAATATAGCCGTGGCTCAGCTTTCAAAGCCAAATATAATTCACTTACAATTGGCAGTTTCCTTTATTGTTCCTTTTAACCTTTTGCATTCTGCATGGACTTGATCTTACTGCAGCCGCAGAACAACGGAAATGTTTGTTTTCCAAAGTGTTGGAAAGTGGATTTAGAGCAATTCCACTGTTCAACTGAGGTGATTTTCTTGAGATACCTGTTTGAGAGCTCCACTAGACACAAAGCCCCATTTTCTGTGACCCTGCTTTTGCATCCAAGGGCAGTGGTATTATTTTTGGGTTGCCAATTTCCTGCTAGATTAGAACAATGAATGAACATGGATACTTTTTCATGTAGTGCAGTGATAGGACTGTGATAAAATAAAGCAAGATGAGATACTGAAACAGATGACACTTAGATCTGGTTTAGAAATTCACACTTTTGTATGTAATTAATATATCCAAATTGAATAATTTGGGCATGGAAAATTCATACTGTGTGCATATATAGGTGGTGAAAAAAAATCATTGCAAGGGGAAATGTGATGAAGTTAGCTATAATTGCCTGAGGAGAGCCTTAGAAATCTTGACCATTTTTGTTACTGTATGTGAGAAATGACCAGCATGAAGACAGGTATATTTCTGAGTGCAGAGATGACTTGTCATTACTGAGTGTCCACCGTGGATTATATATAATCCATATATATTCTTAAGGAATCAGCTTCAGGACTCCTTTGATCTTGAGGCCAAGATCACAATGCCTTAAAAGCATCTCTTCCAGATGAAAGAAGAGGTTTTCCAGGCAATCCCAGTCTTCTCCTCTGATAAGAAGAAGGGATGTAGTTGTGATGTTCTTTTGTTTACTGCCACTAGTACCGACCACTTCACAAGGCAGCAGAATAGTCCAGGGAAGTAGTAACAATTCTAATTTGCACTACTCAGGCCGGGAATTGCAGTGTGAAAGGCTTCCTATCATTCTATCATTCACATCAGCTTCTTCACAGCACAGCAAGGTCTAAATGGAAACACTGATACTTGTCCCTGGTTGGCAAGATCAGAATAATCCTAGAACTGCATTTTATTTGCAAAAGATTTTAGCTTTTTTCTCAAACAGGATGAGAATATGGTATGTTTATGAAACAACTGACATTGCTTTCCGCCCTTTTTGCAGAATGAAGATCCTCCATTACTTCTGATGTTTCTAAGTGTTAAATATTATCAGATTTGCATGGAAATAGAACAAAATGCCACATTTGAAGCCAGCAACTAATATTGTCTCCATCTTTATTCAGTATCTGGTGATCTGCAGTGTTGGCATCTGTTTATGGGTTCTACATTGGATAAATTAGTAGCTGGTTAAAGCAGTTTCTTTCTGATTGGACTTTGCTTTTTAACGTGTGTTAGACAATATTAGTAAATACTGCTTTTGTGAGTTGTGTTTATTTGCCTCTTACTACTCTTACTGCAAGTCTTTTGTGTGGTTCTGGTTCCTTACTATTTGAGCCATGCATCAAATACAAGTCACAGAGTGATTCTGTAGGATTGCAGGACCAAAGATCAGGAACTTTCCATTTCTGACACTGTTTCTTACGCTGACAGCATTTTGTTGTTAGAGAAGTCACTGAACTTTTCTGAAATGCTCGGTGGAGTAGACGAATTGTGTCTCACAGGAACTCACAGTTTCTCACACGCTCACAGGAATAGAAGGAAGATCTGTTAATAGTTATAAAGCCTTCTGAATACTACAAGCACTGTGTTAGTGCTTATGCTATTAAGTAACAGTGCTGAGACAGACTTGTATATTTATTTCTGGAAATATTGTTTGTGCTACAGATTATTCTGTCTAGACCCCCCAGTATGCAGTAAAGGAAAAGATCCTGAAAAGATTTCTTCCAACTTAGCTAATATGCCCAGTGGCCTGACCATTTTCTATATTGCACCTCTCTGTAATATTAAAAAGCTAGGGTTTTAAAAGTATTAAGTTCAGGAATTTCATCCATCAGCAGTGCTTTATGGATCTCAAGCAGGAGTGATGGAGAGAAAGTATTCCCCCATTTTTTTCCCTGTGCTGTCCTGTTCATACTGTTTTCCTCACTGTGCTCAGTCCCTTCAAGAATCCTGCGAG